>NC_090382.1:106763287-107095703 GCF_036365525.1 Heterodontus francisci
TCTTAGACAGATTGTTCTAGGTTCAAGTTCCAGAGACTTAAGTAGAAAAATCTAGGCTGAGACTCCAGTACAGTAATGAGGGAGCACTGTCAGAGGAGCAGTACTGAGGGAGTGTCCTGCACTGTCAGAAGAGTAGTTTTGAGGGAGTGCTGCACTGTCAGAGGTACTGTCTTTCAGCTAAGACATTAAACTGAGGCCTTTCAGGTGGATGTAAAAAGATCCCACAGCCATTATATGTCGAAGAGCAGGGGAGATGGCCTAGGGCTAATATCAATCCCTCAATTGGCATCACTAAAAACAAAATTATCTGGCCATTGAACATATTCCTGTTTGTAGGAGCTTGCTGTGCATAAACTGACTGCCATGTTTTATACATTACAACAGTGAGTACACTTATTAAAATAACTTCACTGGCTGTAAAGCACTCTGGGGATCCTTGGACTGTGAAAGGTGCTATATAAATGCAAGTCTTTCTTTCTTGAGAAATAGATCGGATAAATATTCAAAGGATGAGATTGCTTGAGGGCTGCACTAAGAAGCTTCAAGTGCACATGCCTCATTGCGCATAAAATATTGTTCATTTCTTCAATCATTTCTCCATGAAACAGTTGGATATGCAAGTTTGATTATTCAACGTTCTCTCAAATATCACAGATCTGCCTGATTCCTGGATGTGATTTATTTTGGTCCTTTTGTTTAACCTGACACTTCACTTTCAGTGAATTTTATTCTCTTCAAGATGATGGATGATAGTGCTGAAGAATAGAACATTTTAATATTTCAGCCTTCAGTCACTTCAGTAAAGTTTAGATACAGAGTAAAGCTCCCTCTACACTGTCCCACCAACTGCTCCCAGGGCAGGTACAGCATGGGGTTAGATAAAGAGTAAAGCTCCCTCTACACTGTCCCACCAAATGCTCCCAGGGCAGGTACAGCATGGGGTTAGATACAGAGTAAAGCTCCCTCCACACTGTCCCACCAAATGCTCCCAGGGCAGGTACAGCATGGGGTTAGATAAAGAGTAAAGCTCCCTCTACACTGTCCCACCAACTGCTCCCAGGGCAGGTACAGCATGGGGTTAGATAAAGAGTAAAGCTCCCTCTACACTGTCCCACCAAATGCTCCAGGGCAGATACAGCATGGGGTTGGCTGCTGCCTTGTTGGAGGTGCTGAGTGGTTAACGAGGTTCAGCTGACTGTGGCTGTGTGCAGTGGCTGGAAGCTGTGTGACTGCTGCAAGAGGGAGAGACTGACATTGAAAGAAAGGTTTTTCCACATTGGCAACAAAGGAAGGCGGAGAACTGGAAGCTTTTCTGTGAGTTTGTTTCACATTGAAGTATTTTTCATTGATTGTTGGGGGTGGGGGAAGAAGAGAACTGAAGACCTTGGGTGGGGCTCTATTGTTCAATAGGGAGCTCCTGTGTTTAACACCTTTGGATAGGAAGCTCCTTCCCCACCCCAACTACTGAGCTTGGGACAGCTGGAGCTGTCCAGGTGAAGAGACTTATTATCTCAACATCGAAAGAGGCGTGTGCCTGGGCAACATGCAGCGAAGATATCGCCCCGCCCTCCCAACTGGAAGATCAGCTAAAAGACATATTTTTTTGTAAATACCAACAAAGGCTGATTCCTCCTGGCCTTCCTCTCCCTTAGCCTCTTCCCCTTTGCTATAATCCTTTAAGTGTTTGTATTTTTGATTTCTTATTGTATTTACTTTTTTTTTGCTCTCAACAAACAGTGTGTGTAACTCTTCTACCCCATGACTTCTCAGTCCTCTCCGGTGGCGGGGCCCTCCTATGTTGCAGCAGCTGTAGCAGCTGCTCCTGTGGCCCCGTCACCATTTAAAATCTTGACATCAAAGCATGGGGTGAAGAGTTACACCCACCCAAACATGACTATTGAGGCTTGTGTTAAGGCATTGGCCGAGGTTGTCGGCCCCTCGGCCATTGTGGCAGCCTCAAAGATGAACAGGAAAGCTGTGTTCTTCCTGAAGACCGGACGGGTGGTGTCCCTCGCCCTGAGTATGGGGCTCATAGTGGGTGGGACTTTCCTGCCAGTGGACCCTCTGGGGTCCACTGTGCATGGATAATGTTGTCAAATGTCCCGCCCTTCATTCCTGATGTGTTCCTCCTCCCCCACCTGCACCAACTGGGGGAGGTGAGGTCGGGGATCACCCAGCCCTGCTCGGACTTTGGGAGCACATCCTCCGACATGTCTACTCCTTCCGCCGCCAGCTATTTATGCAGCTGGAGCGGGAGGAGGTCTTGGAAGGCCACTTCAGTGTGGAGTTCCAGGGGATGGCCTACTGCATCTTCTGGACCTTGGACGGGGCGCGGTGCCATGTCTGCAAGGGGGTGGGGCGTGTTCATAAGAACTGCCCCAACCTCCCGGCCGCCAACTCCAACTCGGCGGCCCAGGGTGGCGCCAATGCACCTCCTCCCACTCCCTCTATACCTTCTACAGACACCACACAGTCAGTTCCAGAGGCTGTGATTTTCATGGCCTCCGGCGGGGAAGGGAGTGCCCGTCTGAGTGGAAGGAAGGCGTGGGGAAAATATAAACACTGAGAGGCGCGTCCCCTGGACACCATGCCACAACCCGAGCCTGAGCTCAGCCCAAGGCCCACTCCCAGGGAACCCACCTGCCCCTGGGCTGGGCTCAAGCTCAGGGTAGCTTAAAAAAAAAGGAGGGTGTGGAGGCGGGGGCCTCTGATGACATGGAGGTCTCTGAGCCTCCACACCCAACTGGGAAAAAGAGGAGAAGGCACCCCTCCACAGAGGTGGTGCAGGGCCCTCTGTTGGAGGGCAGCTGTCTCTTGGTTCGGGTCCCCAGGTTCCCCCTGCCACCACCAACATCAAGGCTGCAAACCTGGGCAGGAGCTCCCTAGCCCTCAGGATGGAGGGGAGGGGGAGGCCCCTGTACATGCAGCTCCTCCTGTAGGAGCAAGTGGAGCTTGTGGTGGGGGAGCCTGGGGATGCTCCTGGAGAAGACTCCCAGTCTGCCACTGGGTCGTGGGAGTGGGAGTGGAAGTGGAAGGCCCCAAAGGGTCAGTCCTCCCAGCCAAAATCCACCACCAACCAGGAGACACCCGATCCGGTAATAATTGAAAATTTTGCCCCATCTGCTGGGTCTATGGGCACTGGCGGGGCAGGAGATGGCCTCCTCTCTCCGGCTCTGGCTGGATTTCTGGAGTTGGGCACTTCCATCTCCCTGGACCACTCATTGGCCTGGGGTCAGAGGTGGAGGGGGGTCCTGAACCGCTGGTACCCACAGGCTCCAGATCCATTCTAGAACCCAGAGAGGACTCCTCCGCAATCGATCCTGGGGGCGGGATCGTGTTAGAGGCGGGACCAGCTGGCGCGGCCGGGACACCCGCCCCACAGTGTGTGGTGGGTGTGTCGGCCGCTGGCGACGACGACCCGGAGGAGGATGGGGACTCGTTGTGGGGCATGGAGGACGATCTTGATTCCATCACCAGTGAGGTGGTGGAGTTCCTTGTGCCTCCCACCGAGTCTCCTCTCATCCCCACGGCGGAACTCCGGGATTTCCTCGCGGCTTGCAGGTGTTGCCGCAATAAAGTTCAGTTGGCCCTCGGCCGTTGGTCGAATCTGGCGCTGATCATCCAGTCCGTCCGTGCCGCCCTCAAGAAAGCAGGGAAGGGCGCGGGCGTGAAACTGGTTGAGAGGCACCGATTTAATGCATTCCTCAATGGGTTGCTGGGGGAGTGGAGGGCCAGGTGCACTTCCGCTCCCTCCTCACAGTGAGATGTTGGTGACAGTTTTTAAGTACCTTTGACATGAAGATAACCATAGCTAGCCTCAACATCAACGGCAGCAGGGGGTCTCACCGCAGATCTCACAATCTCTCGGTCCTCAGGGAAGGGAGTTATGCGGTGATCTTTCTGCAGGAAACCCACACTGTTCCGGGAGACATCGCCACCTGGAGTGGCAGGGTGGGGTCTACATGAGCCACCTCACCCCTATTTCTAGTGGGGTGACAATCCTGTTGGCCCCGACTTTTCAGCCGGAGATCTTGGGGGTCAAGGAACTAGTGCCGGGCCGCTTGCTCCACCTCGCCGTTCGCCTGGGTAGCGTGCCGCTCCACCTTGTGAACGTGTACGCGCCCAGGCCTGGCGGGTTGCAAGCGTGCTTCTTTGAAGAACTGTCTGCCCTCTTGAGCTACATCGATAGTGCATCATCCTTGCGGGGTTTTTTACTGTACCCTCAAGGTGGGGGATCGCTCCGGTCCCCAGCACAGCCTAGTGTAGGCGGAGAAGTTGAGGGGATTGATCAGCTCCCTCAACTTGGTGAACGTCTGGCGGTATCTCCATCCCGACTCCAGCGGTCTGGAGGAGGAGGGTCCCAAATCGACCGCCTCTACTTTTCGCAGGCGTACGTCTCCCACATCTCGGCAGCCTCCATGTGGCTGGTGCCGTGCTCGGACCACCACTTGGTGTGGGCGGAGTTCATTCCGCTCCGCATGCGGGCGAGGTCCGCGTACTGGCACTTTAACAACCGGCTGCTGGAGGAGGAGCGATTCCGGGACTCGTTCCGTCGATTCTGGGCTGACTGGAGAAGGAAGCAGGGGAGCTTCCCCTCCTTGAGGCCATGGTGAGATGTGGGAAAGACTCACATCTGTGTCTTCTGTCAGAAGTAAGTGAAGGGGTCGACCAAGAGGCGAGAAGCCAAGATCGGGTGCCTAGAGAGGGAGGTGCTCGACTTGGAGTCCTGCCTCGGTCATGCCATTGTGGACCCGGCCCTGTGGCAGGTGTACAAAGAGAAGGGCCTGCTAAGGGACCTGCAGCTCAAAGGGTCCTGAGGCGTGTACGTGAGGTCACGGATTCAGATCCTGGAAGATTTGGACCGGGTCTCACCCTTCTACTTGCTAGAAAAATGGCAGGGGTCCTTAAGCAGCTCGTTGAGCTGCTGGCCGATGACGGATCCTCCAACACGGATCCAGAGGGAATGGGCCTCCTGGTCCGTACTTATTACAGTGCGTTGTTTTCTCTTGATCCGTCCAGCGAGAACACGAGCAGAGTTTTGTGGGAGGATCTGCCGCAGGTCAGCCCAGAGGGCATCGAAGGATTGGGGGCTCTGCTCACGGTGGCAGAGCTGACCGGCGCCCTCCACCAGCTCTCGAGGGGCAAATCCCCGGGGCTGGACGGGCTGACTGTGGAGTTCCTCAGGGCATTCTGGGACATCCTGGGGACGATTACGCGCAGTTCCTGGGGGAAAGCCTGGTGACCGGGGAGATGCCCCTCTTGTGGCACAGGGCGGTCATCGTCCTGCTGCCGAAGAGGGGCGATCTCCGCTTGCTTAAAAACTGGCGTCTGGTCTCCCTCCTCAGAACGGATTACAAGATCTGTGCCCGGGCTATGTCTGGGCTCCGTGCTGGCCCACTGATCCACGCCGACCAGTCCTACATGGTCCCGGGCTGGTCCATCCAGGACAACATCCACCTGGTCCGGGACCTGATCCATCTTTTGCAGAGGACTGGTCTGTTGGTCGCCTTTCACTCCCTTGATCAGGAGAAGGTGTTCAGCAGGGTGGATCACGAATACCTTTTCGGGACACTGCGCGCTTTCGGACTTGTGGCCCGGGTCCCACTTTTATACGCCGCCACAGAGTGTCTGGTCAAAGTTAACGGGGCCTTGACAGCGCCCCTTCGCTTTGGGAGAGGAGTGCGTCAGGGATGCCCCATGTACACCATCTGCGTGGAGCCGTTCCTCTGCCTGCTTCGCAGGAGGTTGACAGGATTGGCTCTGTGCGAGCCGGCCACACGGGTCGTCCTCTCGGCTTATGCCGATGATGTGCTCCTCGCGGTCACAGATCCCGTTGACTTGTGGAGGATGCGCGACTGCCAACAGACCTTTTCTGCTGTGTCCTCCGCAAGGATCGATTGGGAGAAATGTTCCGGGATCCTGGTGGGTCAGTGGTGATGGACCCCCTGACACCTTTTGTATGGAGCACCACGCACCTCCTCTATCTGGGAGTCCACCTTAGCCCCACTGAGGAAGCCTGGCCGGCAAACTGGCAGGAGTTGGAGGACTGCTCCGAGTGCTTTCCTACAGGGGCCGAGCGCTGGTCATAAATCAACTGGTGGCCTTGATGCTGTGGTACTGGTTGGTCACTTTGGCCCCGCCCCCTGCTTTTGCCACCATGATCCAGAAGAAACTTGTCGATTTCTTCTGGGGCAGGAGGAAACACTGGGTCTCTGCCGCGGTTCTGAGTCTCCCGATCGAGGAGGGCAGCCAGTCGCTGGTGTGCGTCTGCACCCGGGCTGCGACTCTCCGCCTTCGGACCCTGCAGAGATAACTGTATATCGAGTGTCCTCCCAGATGGAGTGTGCTGGCGATGTATTTTTTCCGCCAGTGTCACTGCCTTCAAGACGACACACAGCTCCTGGTGGAGTCCATTAGCCGCGCGTCTCTGAGGGAGTTGCCTGTCTTTTACAGGGATCTATTCAGAGTCTGGAACATGGTCGCCTTCAGTCAGGGTGCTCCCCTGCCAGCCGAGTAGAGCGCCTCGGCTGTCCGTGCGGCCGGCTCCAGGGATGGACCGACAGGCGGAGGAGTAGCCGAAGCCCCTGGGACGCCCCTCACTGCGGGTGATGAGGGGGCTCGGGGACGCGGAGCACTTCCGGCTGAGCTGACCCCCGCTTGGCCGGAACTGTTCATCGGACCCAGGCCTCAAAACCCACCTCGGGAGCCGGTCCCGCACAACCCAAGCAGCCTCTCGGAAATGCCCTCCGTGCCATTCCAATCGGCATGGAGGGGTTTCCTGTATGGGCTGCTCCTGCACACTCTCCACTTCCTCGCCCTCGTCAGCTGGCCAGACACGCCCTGGCGGTCCGTGTTGCCATCTGGCGGCGAGTGGAAACCCCGGTGGAGGTCCCTCTACATGGGAGTCCTCCCCCTTTACATCGGGGACCTGGGGTGGAGGGCGCTTCACAAGGCAGTCCAGTGCAATAGACTTTTAAGTAGGTTAAAGGACTCCCAGGCCGCCTGTAATTTCTGCGGCCTGGACGAGTCCATGTTCCACGTATAGATGGAGTGTGCGAGTTTGCAGCCCCTATTTGGGTATTTGAAGGGTCTGCTCCTCAGGTTTTGGTTGCACTTCAGCCCCACACTCCTGATCTTTGGGCATCCGGTGCAGAGGGGCGTGGACCGGGAGGAGCATCTCCTCGTCGGTCTGCTCCTGGGCCTGGCCAAGGCGGCAATTCACAGGTCCAGGCTTTGGGCCCTTGGGGGGTCCATCCTCCCTGATTGCCGGCCGCTCTTCCGAGGTTATATCTGCATCCGGGTGTCCCTGGAGAAAGAGCATGCGGCATCCGCCGATACGCTTGAGGCCTTCCGCGACCGGTGGGCACCGCAGGGACTGGAGTGCATAAGTGACACCGAGAATGGCATTTTAATTTGAGTTTGTTTTATTTATCTTTTTTTATATAAAGTCATTTATATAAAATGTATAGAAAGGGGGCCTGACGAATAAAGGCCCCCTTGACAATAAAAAGGTTAAAAAAAAAGAAAATAAAAGGGGTTAGATACAGAGTAAAACTCCCTCTACACTGCTTTCTGCTTTATCCCCAAAACTCACAAGTGTGTTTCCTACTGCCCAGTAAGATACTTTTCCATTTCCCATCCGAACTTGTAGCATTTCTCTGTGAGAATACCAAACTGCGAGAGAACTGCCAAATTATGGGCCGTCTTGTGCAGTGAACATTGCCTGTTAGAAAGTGCCTTGAGACAAATTCCCTTGCTCCAAATTTATGAATATACAATAAAAGTGACAGCAAAGGATATTAAAATATGTGAGTTAATTAAGGAAAGCCAGCATGGATTTCTTAAGGGAAAATCATGTTTAACTAACTTGCTGGAGTTTTTTGAGGAGGTGACAGAGAGGGTTGATGAGGGCAATGCTGTTGATGTGGTGAACATGGACTTTCAAAAGGTGTTTGATACAACGCCACACAACAGACTTGTGAGCAAACTTGTAGCTCATGGAATAAAAGGGACGGTAGCAACATGGATACAAAATTAGCTGAGTGACAGGAAACAGAGAGTAGTGGTTAATGGATGTTTTTCGGGCTGGAGGAAGGTTTGTAGTGGAGTTCCCCAGGGATCAGTGTTGGGACCCTTGCTTTTCCTGATATATATTAATGACCGAGACCTTGATATACAGGGCACAATTTCAAAGTCTGCAGATGATACGAAACTTGGAAGCATTGTGAACTGTGAGGAGGAACGTGTAGAACTTCAAAAGCACATAGACAAGTTGGTGGAATGGGCAGACAGGTGGCAAATGAAGTTCAATGCAGAGAAATGTGAAGTGATTCATTTTGGTAGGAAGAACATGGAGAGACAATATAAAATAAAGGGTACAATTCTAAAAGGGTGCAGGAGCAGAGGGACTTGGGTGTATATGGGCATAAGTCATTGAAGGTGGCAGGACAGGTTGAGAGAGTGGTTAATAAAACATACAATATCCTAGGCTTTATTAATAGGGGAAGAAAGTACAAGAGCAAGGAAGTGTCTTACTTAAGACACTAGCTCGGCCTCAGCTGGAGTATTGCGTCCAGTTCTGGGCACCGCACTTTAGGAAAGACATGAGGGCATTGGAGAGAGTACAGAAAAGATTCAGGAGAATGGTTCCAGGGATGAGGAATTTCAGTTATGAAGATAGATTGAAGAAGTTGGGACTGTTTTCCTTGGAGAAGGGAAGGCTGAGAGGTGATTTGATAGAGATATTCAAAATCATGAGGGGTCTGGACAGAGTATATAGAGAGAAACTGTTCCCACTCATGAAAGGATCAAGAATGAGAGGGCACAGATTTAAAGTATTTAGTAAGAGAAGCAAAAGTGACATGTGGAAAAACTTTTTCACGCAGCAAGTGGTTAAGGTCTGGAATGCACTGCCTGAGAACGTGGTGGAGGTAGGTTCAACTGAAGCATTCAAAAGGGAATTAGACATTTATATGAAAAGGAAAAATGTGCAGGGTTATGGGGAGAAGGCAGGGGAATGGAACTGAGGGAGTTGCTCTTTCAGAGAGCCAGTGTGAACACGATGGGCCGAATGGCCTCCTTTTGCACTGTAACGATTCTGTGAAAATATAAATGGACTGAACAAATGGAACCCATTTTACTTATTGACTCCATGCTTTCTGAAGGTCCATCATTAGTTTTCAGCACATGGACACACTGTCTAACTACCATAACCTTCTGCCTGAGGCATTAAATCAGAGATAAAATCGACAAAAGAACAGCAAATGAACAAAATGCATGGTAGATTATCAAATAGTCTGACAGAAATACTAAACCACATTGCTGACATTCAACAATAACCACTCGCATTTCTATAGCCTCTTTAATGTCCTAAGGCACTTTACAGGATAACTATCAATGAAGCACTCCCTCAGTACTGACCTTGCGACAGTGCAGCACTCCCTCAGTACTGACCCTCTGACAGTGCAGCACTCCCTCAGTACTGACCCTCTGACAGTGCAGCACTCCCTCAGTACTGACCCACCGGCAGTGCGGCACTCCCTCAGTCCTGACCCTCCAACAGTGCAGCACTCCCTCAGTCCTGACCCTCCGACAGTGCAGCACTCCCTCAGTATCGACCCTCCAACAGTGCGGCACTCCCTCACTACCAACACTGGGAGTGTCAGCCTGGATAATGTGCTCAAGTCTCTAGAGTTGGTCTTGAACCCACAAGCTTCTGATTCAGAGGTGAGAGAGCTTGCCAAGGTTTATAGCAGTTAGATTATTTTCAGATCACAGAATGACACCTTTGAATTTATAGCTGGAATAAACAGTTGAATATGACTATAAAAAGTGTTTAAAAAGGTGAAGTTCTACTTACAAGTCAAAGATCAGGTAGTGATGACCTTCCTCAGCTATACTGTCATGCAGTCTCACTGTAAAACAAAGAATAACCATACACATGAGTAAAGGGGACAAGTGAGGGAACAGTCTGGTGACCATGAGGAGTCCCGTGCAGTCAATCAGTACAGTCCCCACTACTGACACTACTGGATTGTACAATAATTACAGTATAGAAGGAGGTCATTCAGCCCATCGAGTCTTTCAAAGAGCATTTCAGTTAGTGTCACTCTCCTAGCTCGTTTCCCCATATCCCTGCAACCTCTCTCCTTCCACCTGTAAGTTGCTGTCTATCTCGGGTGAAGAACACTGACTCCAAGATGCAGTGGGATCTAGGTGTTCTAGTGCAGGAGTCACGGAAGGTTAGAATGCAGGTACAGCAAGTAATAAAGAAAACTAATGGAATGCTATCCTTTAGTACGAGAGGAACTGAACATAAAAGTAAGGATGTTATACTTCAGTTATACAGGACATTGGTGAGATCACATCTCGAATACTGTGGGAAGGATTTAAATGCATTGGAGACAGTTTAGAGGAGATTTACTAGATTGATACCTGGAATGAGCGGGTTGTCTTATGAGGAAAGGTTGGACAGACTGGGCTTGTTTTCACTGGAGTTTAGAAGAGTGAGAGGAGACTTGATTGAAGTTTGAGATCCTGAACGGTCTTGACAAGGTGGATGCAGAAAGGACGTTTGCTCTTGTGAGTGAGTCCAGAACTAGGGGGCACTGTTTTAAAATTAGGGGGTCACCCTTTTAGGACAGAGACGAGGAGAAATTTTTCCTCAGAGGGTTGTGCAACTTTGGAATTCTCTGCCTCAGAAGGTGGTGGTGGCGGGTCATTGAATATTTTTAAGGCAGAGGTAGATAGATTCTTGGTAGGCAAGGGAATCAAAGTTTATCGGGGGTAGATGGGAGTGTGGAATTCGATACACAAATAGATCAGCCATGATCTTATTGAATGGTGGAGCAGGCTGGAGGGGCCGAATGGCCTACTTCTGCTCCTAATTTGTATGTTTGTATGACTGGCATCACTGTAAGCATTAATTACAAAGGCAGCCCTTAAACCACGTTAAATGCTGCGGTTATTTCAGGCAATTCAATCAGCGGCTCACATTCCGTCATTAATTCCTAACCTCCCGTCCCCCAACTTACCACTGCCCTGTGTCCGCTAACTATTCCCACCAGCCTCTTCTTGCCAGCTTTCTGACCTGGTCACCTTCCTCCTCCGTCTTAAACTTTGGAAAGGGGATGTTTTTTCTGTCTCCTGTTGGGGTTAACTATGTTCCAAAACTCCAAAGCAATAAACAATCTGTGGCTATGTTTTTAAAGATGACAGACAGAGCGTTCAGCTGATCTGTTGAGCTCACCTTTCTACAGATACCTGGTGTTTCCAGGGCTTCCATTTCAATAAGCTTCATCGATAGTCAGTGTAGGGTTCCCCTCTCTGTCTGTGCTTAACACGATCACCCGCCTTTCATTGCAGCTCCGCAACATGACTGTATGTTGGTTATATGGGCTAGAGGGGGCTTGTTGTACACCCGCCATTATACACCCGCCATTATACACCCGCCATTATACACCCGCCATTATACACCCGCCCGTTATACACCCGCCCGTTATACACCCGCCTGTTATACACCCGCTCGTTATACACCCGTTCGTTATACACCCACTCGTTATACCCCCGCCCGTTACACACCTGCCCGTTATACACCCACATATTATACACCCACTCATTATACACCTGCCGGTTATACACCTTCTCATTATATACCCGCCCATTATACATCCGCTCGTTATACACCCACACTTTATACACATTCCCGTTATACGCCCGCCCGTTATACACTGACTCATTATACACCCGCTCATTATACACCCGCTCGTTAGACACCCACCTGTTATGTACCTGCCCATTATTTATCCTCCCTCTCACACCATCCAGCCATCAGACATCCAGCTAAATTTTCTTTTGTTGCCTTCAGTGTGTTTCCCCAGTTAAAGTTTTTAAAATTATGAAGAGAGTTGTTTCAGGCTCCCTGTCACAGTGGTTCAAGGTGAAATCCCAGGGTTATTGGTTAAAACTGAGTAAAACAGGAGCAAGAAGGGAACTTTTATCCCAAAGGGTAATAAAATTATGGAATGAGTTACTGGGAGAGATATTAAACTGCACAAAATAAATGGATAAGAGGCAAATAGCTGGGTTTCAGGAAGGAGAAAGAATTGAGTAATATAAGGAGAAGTTGGTAGGTGTGGGTGAGGCATGTTGGGGGAAAGTGCATTGGTGGGATTGAGGGATATGGGGAGAAGGTGGACAGGTGGGATTGAGGGATATGGGGAGAAGGTGGACAGGTGGGATTGAGGGATATGGGGGAGAAGGTGGATAGGTGGGATTGAGAGATATGGGGGAGAAGGTGGATAGGTGGGATTGAGAGATATGGGGAGAAGGTGGATAGGTGGGATTGAGAGATATGGGGAGAAGGTGGATAGGTGGGATTGAGAGATATGGGGAGAAGGTGGACAGGTGGGATTGAGGGATATGGGGAGAAGGTGGACAGGTGGGATTGAGGGATATGGGGGAGAAGGTGGATAGGTGGGATTGAGAGATATGGGGAGAAGGTGGATAGGTGGGATTGAGAGATATGGGGAGAAGGTGGACAGGTGGGATTGAGAGATATGGGGAGAAGGTGGATAGGTGGGATTGAGAGATATGGGGAGAAGGTGGACAGGTGGGATTGAGGGATATGGGGGAGAAGGTGGATAGGTGGGATTGAGAGATATGGGGAGAAGGTGGACAGGTGGGATTGAGAGATATGGGGAGAAGGTGGACAGGTGGGATTGAGGGATATGGGGAGAAGGTGGATAGGTGGGATTGAGAGATATGGGGAGAAGGTGGACAGGTGGGATTGAGGGATATGGGGAGAAGGTGGACAGGTGGGATTGAGAGATATGGGGAGAAGGTGGACAGGTGGGATTGAGAGATATGGGGAGAAGGTAGATAGGTGGGATTGAGGGATATGGGGAGAAGGTGGATAGGTGGGATTGAGGGATATGGGGGAGAAGGTGGGTAGGTGGGATTGAGGGATATGGGGGAGAAGGTGGGTAGGTGGGATTGAGGGATATGGGGAGAAGGTGGATAGGTGGGATTGAGGGATATGGGGGAGAAGGTGGGTAGGTGGGATTGAGGGATATGGGGGAGAAGGTGGGTAGGTGGGATTGAGGGATATGGGGGAGAAGGTGGGTACGTGGGATTGAGGGATATGGGGAGAAGGTGGGTAGGTGAGATTGAGGGATATGGGGGAGAAGGTGGGTACGTGGGATTGAGGGATATGGGGAGAAGGTGGGTAGGTGAGATTGAGGGATATGGGGAGAAGGTGGACAGGTGGGATTGAGAGATATGGGGAGAAGGTGGAAAGGTGGGATTGAGGGATATGGGGAGAAGGTGGACAGGTGGGATTGAGAGATATGGGGAGAAGGTGGACAGGTGGGATTGAGAGATATGGGGAGAAGGTAGATAGGTGGGATTGAGGGATATGGGGAGAAGGTGGATAGGTGGGATTGAGGGATATGGGGGAGAAGGTGGGTAGGTGGGATTGAGGGATATGGGGGAGAAGGTGGGTAGGTGGGATTGAGGGATATGGGGAGAAGGTGGATAGGTGGGATTGAGGGATATGGGGGAGAAGGTGGGTACATGGGATTGAGGGATATGGGGAGAAGGTGGGTAGGTGAGATTGAGGGATATGGGGGAGAAGGTGGGTACGTGGGATTGAGGGATATGGGGAGAAGGTGGATAGGTGGGATTGAGGGATATGGGGGAGAAGGTGGGTAGGTGGGATTGAGGGATATGGGGGAGAAGGTGGGTAGGTGGGATTGAGGGATATGGGGAGAAGGTGGACAGGTGGGATTGAGAGATATGGGGAGAAGGTGGACAGGTGGGATTGAGGGATATGGGGGAGAAGGTGGGTACGTGGGATTGAGGGATATGGGGAGAAGGTGGGTAGGTGGGATTGAGGGATATGGGGAGAAGGTGGACAGGTGGGATTGAGGGATATGGGGAGAAGGTGGACAGGTGGGATTGAGGGATATGGGGGAGAAGGTGGGTACGTGGGATTGAGGGATATGGGGAGAAGGTGGGTAGGTGAGATTGAGGGATATGGGGAGAAGGTGGACAGGTGGGATTGAGAGATATGGGGAGAAGGTGGATAGGTGGGATTGAGGGATATGGGGGAGAAGGTGGGTACGTGGGATTGAGGGATATGGGGAGAAGGTGGACAGGTGGGATTAAGGGATATGGGGAGTTGGACAGGTGGGATTGAGAGATATGGGGAGAAGGTGGATAGGTGGGATTGAGGGATATGGGGAGAAGGTGGACAGGTGGGGTTGAGATATATGGGGAGAAGGTGGACAGGTGGGATTGAGAGATATGGGGAGAAGGTGGATAGGTGGGATTGAGGGATATGGGGAGAAGGTGGACAGGTGGGATTGAGAGATATGGGGAGAAGGTGGACAGGTGGGATTGAGAGATATGGGGAGAAGGTGGCCAGGTGGGATTGCGAGATATGGGGAGAAGGTGGCCAGGTGGGATTGCGAGATATGGGGAGAAGGTGGATAGGTGGGATTGAGAGATATGGGGAGAAGGTGGATAGGTGGAATTGAGGGATATAGGGAGAAGGTGGCCAGGTGGGATTGCGAGATATGGGGAGAAGGTGGATAGGTGGAATTGAGGGATATAGGGAGAAGGTGGCCAGGTGGGATTGCGAGATATGGGGAGAAGGTGGATAGGTGGGATTGAGAGATATGGGGAGAAGGTGGACAGGTGGGATTGAGAGATATGGGGAGAAGGTGGACAGGTGGGATTGAGAGATATGGGGAGAAGGTGGACAGGTGGGATTGAGAGATATGGGGAGAAGGTGGCCAGGTGGGATTGCGAGATATGGGGAGAAGGTGGATAGGTGGGATTGAGAGATATGGGGAGAAGGTGGCCAGGTGGGATTGCGAGATATGGGGAGAAGGTGGACAGGTGGGATTGAGAGATATGGGGAGAAGGTGGACAGGTGGGATTGAGAGATATGGGGAGAAGGTGGCCAGGTGGGATTGCGAGATATGGGGAGAAGGTGGATAGGTGGGATTGAGAGATATGGGGAGAAGGTGGCCAGGTGGGATTGCGAGATATGGGGAGAAGGTGGACAGGTGGGATTGAGAGATATGGGGAGAAGGTGGACAGGTGGGATTCAGAGATATGGGGAGAAGGTGGCCAGGTGGGATTGCGAGATATGGGGAGAAGGTGGATAGGTGGGATTGAGAGATATGGGGAGAAGGTGGATAGGTGGAATTGAGGGATATAGGGAGAAGGTGGCCAGGTGGGATTGCGAGATATGGGGAGAAGGTGGATAGGTGGGATTGAGAGATATGGGGAGAAGGTGGATAGGTGGAATTGAGGGATATGGGGAGAAGGTGGACAGGTGGGATTGAGGGATATGGGGAGAAGCTGGACAGGTGGGATTAAGGGATATGGGGAGAAGTTGGACAGATGGGATTGAGAGACATGGGGAGAAAGTGGACAGGTGGGCTTGAGGGATATGGGGAGAAGGTGGATATCTCACCCAAAAGACAGCACCTGCTGACAGTGCAGCATTCCCTCAGCGCTGGATCAGAATGTCAGACTGCATTACATCAACAAGCCCCTGGACCCAAACTCGTATTTTTCTGACTCGGAGGCAAGAGAATGTTACCCACTGAGCCACAGCTGACTCAGAGGGCAGCTGTCTTTTTTAGTGTGAAGTCAATTTAAGGATGCCTCTAGATTTCAGTGTGCCTTTACCATCGCTAGAAAGGTGTTTGCTAACCAACTTGATCAAATGTCTGCTGAAAATTAAGTCAGACTTAAAAACCAAATCAGTTCCTTGATTCATGAATTAAGCTACGTTCAGTACTCGGTAGTGTGCTCGCTTGCTGTGACTCTTGTCTTTCCTGGCTCCATGCTATGCTCAATTGCAAAATGTCCCAGACAATTGAATCATTTATTTGGTAATTGACTCCAGTATGATGTCCATTACCACTGTGGAACTGTATGATCTATTACTTTCAGATAGAACAGTGACCTCTCTGCAATTGTAAGTGTTTTCTCATTCCCCCTCTCCCCACCCCCCGCAAGAGACAAAGTTGACTGATTTGGTACTTTTATTCAGTTCCTTAATCAATCGCAGCTTGGTTCCATCCAGGCTGGTCAATTGAAGAGATTGTCATTGAAGAATTCAAGGAGACCATTTGGGCCATCAAACCTGTGCAGCTGCTAGGTTGTCCTGTCTCTGTTAGCAGTGGGTAGTGCGTGCTCTCCCTCTCTCTCTCATGTGCACAGTTGTGTGTCAGTAAATCATGGGTTCAAATCCTCCTCCAGCCAGTTGAGCATGTAATTCCAGACTGGCACTTAAACTGGCACTTAATCTGTCTTTTTGATATGAGATTAAACTAAGGCCTCAACTGCCCTCTCATGTAAAAGATCTCACAGCCATAATATTGAGGAAGACCAGGCAGGATGGGAGGGCGGGGTGGGTTACTCCCTGGACCAAAATTTATCCATTAACCAGCCACTAAAAAAAACAGATTATCTGGTCATTATCACAATGTTGTTCGTGTGATCTTGCGGTGTGCAAATTAGATGCTGCATTTGCTACATTACAATAGTGACTATATTTCATTGGCTGTAAAGTGCTTTGGGATGGCATGAGGTCATCCTCATGCCATCTCAGATGGCTACAGAATTGCAAAGTGTTTCTTCTCTGGGCTGTTGGTAATTCACAATGCTCGTTTTTTAAAACTACAACCATGTTCCTTCCTGCCTGATATGATGACTCTCAGTCATTGGAGATTTTTCCCTTTGACCCTTATTGAACTCTGGCTTCCTAGGGTGTTCCTTCGTGTCACACGCTGTCAAAGGCTGGCATGACATCAAGAGCTCAGCTCACTATGGGCTCATTATTCAGCTCCTGTGTCTGTGTTTGGATCAAGGCTGTTTTGAGGTCTCTTCTTCTTCTTTGGCCTCCTTGTCTCGGGAGAAAACGGGTAAGCGCCTGCAGGTGGTCAGTGGTTTGTGGAGCAGCGCCGGGAATGGCTATAAAGGCCAATTCTAGAGTGACAGACTCTTCCACAGGTGCTGCAGATAAAATTGGTTGTCGGGGCTGTTACACAGTTGGCTCTCCCCTTGCGCTTCTGTCTGTTTTCCTGCCAACTGCTAAGTCTCTTCGACTCGCCACAATTTAGCCCCGCTTTTATGAGGTCTATAGGTAGCCAAGCAGTCCTGTCAGAATGCCAGTTGAGCAGGTGATCAGTGAGTAGCTGTTGACTGGCAGTGTTTGATGATTCCTTCCAACAATTCATTGATATTGGGGAGGAGGCTGATGGTGCACAGTTTGTCCAGTTACATTGTCCTGTTATTTGCCGACAGGAGATGCAGGGCAATCTTCCCCTTTGTTAGGTCTAAAATTGTAGAATCTTCCTCACGAGACCATTCAGCCCATCGTGCCCATGCTGATTCTTTGTAAAAGCTTGGTCCCACTCCTGTGCTCTTACCTCATCGCCTCATAAATCTTTCCTTTGCATCCATTTCCCCTTTGAAAGTTATTATTGAATCTGCTTCCACTGCCCTTTTAGGCAGCGCATTCTAGATCACAACAACTCGGTGTGTAAAAAAAAATGTTCCCTCATCTCCCATTTGGTTCTTTGCCCAATTCTTTACTGAGACTTGGTTGAGGGAAGGGCACGATTGGCAACTAAATATCCCAGGATATCGATGCTTCAGGCGGGATAGAGAGGGAGGTAAAAGGGGTGGAGGAGTTGCATTACTGGTCAAAGAGGATATCACAGCTGTGCTGAAGGAGGGCACTATGGAGGACTCGAGCAGTGAGGCAATATGGACAGAACTCAGAAATAGGAAGGGTGCGGTAACAATGTTGGGGCTGTACTACAGGCCTCCCAACAGCGAGCGTGAGATAGAGGTACAAATATGTAAACAGATTATGGAAAGATGTAGGAGCAACAGGGTGGTGGTGATAGGAGATTTTAATTTTCCCAACATTGACTGGGATTCGCTTAGTGTTAGAGGTCCAGATGGAGCAGAATTTGTAAGGAGCATCCAGGAAGGTTTTCTAGAGCAGTATGTAAATAGTCCAACTCGGGAAGGGGCCATACTGGACCTGGTGTTGGGGAATGAGCCCGGCCAGGTTGTTGAAGTTTCAGTAGGGGACTACTTTGGGAATAGTGATCACAATTCCGTAAGCTTTAAAATACTCATGGACAAAGACGAGAGTGGTCCTAAAGGAAGAGTGCTAAATTGGGGAAAGGCCAACTATACCAAAATTCGGCAGGAGCTGGGAAATGTAGATTGGGAGCAGCTCTTTGAAGGTAAATCCACATGTGATATGTGGGAGGCTTTTAAAGAGAGGTTGATTAGCGTTCAGGAGAGACATGTTCCTGTGAAAATGAGGGATAGAAATGGCAAGATTAGGGAACCATGGATGACAGGTGAAATTGTGAGACTAGCTAAGAGGAAAAAGGAAGCATACATAAGGTCTAGGCGGCTGATGAAAGACGAAGCTTTGAAAGAATATCGGGAATGTAGGACCAATCTGAAACGAGGAATTAAGAGGGCTAAAAGGGGTCATGAAATATCTTTAGCAAACAGGGTTAAGGAAAATCCCAAAGCCTTTTATTCATATATAAGGAGAAAGAGGGTAACTAGAGAAAGGATTGGCCCACTAAAGGACAAAGGAGGAATGTTATGCTTGGACTCAGAGAAAACGGGTGAGATTCTAAACGAGTACTTTGCATCGGTATTCACCGAGGAGAGGGACATGACGGATGTTGAGGTTAGGAACAGATGTTTGATTAATCTAGGTCAAGTCGGCATAAGGAGGGAGGAAGTGTTGGGTATTCTAAAGGGCATTAAGGTGGACAAGTCCCCAGGTCCGGATGGGATCTATCCCAGGTTACTGAGGGAAGCGAGAGAGGAAATAGCTGGGGCCTTAACAGATATCTTTGCAGCATCCTTAAACACGGGTGAGGTCCCGGAGGACTGGAGAATTGCTAATGTTGTCCCCTTGTTTAAGAAGGGTAGCAGGGATAATCCAGGTAATTATAGACCGGTGAGCCTGACGTCAGTGGTAGGGAAGCTGCTGGAGAAGATACTGAGGGATAGGATCTATTCCCATTTGGAAGAAAATGGGCTCATCAGTGATAGGCAACATGGTTTTGTGCAGGGAAGGTCATGTCTTACCAACTTAATAGAATTCTTTGAGGAAGTGACAAAGTTGATTGATGAGGGAAGGGCTGTCGATGTAATATACATGGACTTCAGTAAGGCGTTTGATAAGGTTCCCCATGGCAGGCTGATGGAGAAAGTGAAGGCGCTTGGGGTCCAAGGTGTACTAGCTAGATGGATAAAGAACTGGCTGGGCAACAGGAGACAGAGAGTAGCAGTAGAGGGGAGTTTCTCAAAATGGAGACGTGTGACCAGTGGTGTTCCACAGGGATCCGTGCTGGGACCACTGTTGTTTGTGATATACATTAATGATTTGGAGGAAAGTATAGGTGGACTGATTAGCAAGTTTGCAGACGACACTAAGATTGGTGGAGTAGCAGATAGTGAAGGGGACTGTCAGAGAATACAGCAGAATATAGATATATTAGAGAGTTGGGCAGAGAAATGGCAGATGGAGTTCAATCAGGGCAAATGCGAGGTGATGCATTTTGGAAGATCCAATTCAAGAGTGAACTATACAGTAAATGGAAAAGTCCTGGGGAAAATTGATGTCCAGAGAGATTTGGGTGTTCAGGTCCACTGTTCCCTGAAGGTGGCAACGCAGGTAAATAGAGTGGTCAAGAAGGCATACGGCATGCTTTCCTTCATCGGACGGGGCATTGAGTACAAGAGTTGGCAGGTCATGTTACAGTTGTATAGGACTTTGGTTCGGCCACATTTGGAATACTGCGTACAGTTCTGGTCGCCACATTATCAAAAGGATGTGGATGCTTTGGAGAGGGTGCAGAGGAGGTTCACCAGGATGTTGCCTGGTATGGAGGGCGCTAGCTATGAAGAGAGGTTGAGTAGATTAGGATTATTTTCATTAGAAAGACGGAGGTTGAGGGGGGACCTGATAGAGGTGTACAAAATCATGAGAGGTATAGACAGGGTGGACAGCAAGAGGCTTTTTCCCAGAGTAGGGGTTTCAATTACTAGAGGACACGAGTTCAAAGTGAAAGGGGAAATGTTTAGGGGGGATATGCGTGGAAAGTTCTTTACGCAGAGGGTGGTGGGCACCTGGAACGCGTTGCCAGCGGAGGTGGTAGACGCGGACACGATGGAGTCTTTTAAGATGTATCTAGACAGATACATGAATGGGCAGGAAGAAAAGAGATACAGAACCTAAGAAAATAGGCGACATGTTTAGAGAGAGGATCTGGATCGGCGCAGGCTTGGAGGGCCGAAGGGCCTGTTCCTGTGCTGTAATTATCTTTGTTCTTTGTTTTGTTCTTTGTTCAATTATCTTAAATCTGTAACCTCTGGTTACCAATATTCCTGTCACTTGTATTACATTTCCTGGGTATGTGCAATTTTGGTACAACCTGACTTGGGCAGAAGGTAGCTCTGGCGCACAATTATCCAACAGTGAAATCTGGAATTGTTCAAACCTGTACATTCCCAGGAGTCAGACATAGTTCAATGGACAGCACTCTTGCCTCTGAGTCAGAAGGTTGTATGTATGAGTGCTCTACTGCACAGATTCCGACCACCAGTACTGAGGGAGTATTGCAATGTCATCTTTCACGTCATGCTAAACTGAGGCCCTATCTGCCCTCTCGAGTGGACCTAACGGATTGCATGACACTATTTTGAAGAAAAGCAGGGAAGTTCTCCCCAGTGTCCTGGCCAATATTTATCCCTCAATTAACACCACAAAAACAGATTATCTGGTCATTATCACATTGCTGTCTGTGGGAGCTTGCTGTGCACAAATTGGCTGCTGCATTTCCTACAACAGTGACTACACTTTAAAAGTGCTTAACTGGCTGTAAAGAGCTTTGAGAATGTGCTGAGGTTGTGAGAGGCGCTATAGAAATGCAAGTCCTTTCTTTTCTTTTCTCAATAGCTGAGCAAAACTTGCCTGAAATGACTCTTAATTCCCTCTTCTTTACTTTTGATACCCCCAGCGCAGTGCTGGGGGAGCACTACACTGTCAGAGAGTCAGTACTGTTATGAGCTCACAGGACAACAGCCTTGCTTGTGCTGTGTCTTTATTGAACTGAATCCGTGATGGCTGCTTGCAGTGAGTGCCTCTTGGTAGAGGTGACATGACTACGGCAAGCCAGTACAGGTTTGCATTTCTATCCCAAACATCCCCCTTTTCAAACAACACCCAACCCCCCCAAAAAAAAAAAATTGCATGCATTATCATTTACACTGTGAGTTGCCCAAGTGACCCACTATGCACACAATTGTTCTCATGCATTAGCAGTTCTTTATTTTCGTCAGTCTCAGCACATGCATTTCACACACAGTCTTTAAATGGTGCGCGTGCACCTTGTCGTTGGCTGTTCATCTGGGTGATTTTCCTTCTCCGGGGAGTATCATTCCCGTGTCACTTGTTGCCGTGGTAACTGTTGTTGTTCCATTTCCATTGTTGGGGTGCTGTGGACCTATGGGGCTGATGGTTGGTCTGTGGTCTGTGCAGTTGATGAGTTCTCATCTTCCTGATAGACCGCCTGCCTTGACGGAACAGCTTCTCCAATTTTGCGTATGTGTCTGCGGTTGTGACAGTGTATCTGGTTGTTCACTTCCACCACGTACAGTTGAGGTGACAACTGCTTTACGCAAGTCCCAAGTTGCCACTTAGCCTGACTCTTCTTGTGAATGTTGAAGGTTTGTACCCTGACTGGCTCTCCAATGCTCAATTCTGGCAATGGTTTGGCAGTTTTGTCAAAATGAAATTTGGCTTTCTGCCGTTTCACCTTGATTTTGTCACTCACGCCTGTTACTACTTCTGGCTTCAGTAGCTTTTTTGCTATTGGAAGAGTAGTTTGGGTGCGGCATGACATTAGTCTTTGTACTGGATTACTTTCCATGCCTTCAGTGGGTGTGTTTCTCCACTCGAGGATTGCCCTGTGCCAGATTTGCTGGATTTCTTTATGATTTCTTTGGCGATTTTCACTGCAGCCTCAGCCTTTCCATTGGACTGGGGATAGTGTGGAGATGATGTATAATGTTGAATTTCCCAATCCTTTATGAAGAGGCTGAATTCTTCATTCGTGAACTGAGGGCCATTGTTGCTCATCACAATGTCTGGAATGCTGTAATGACCGAATGTGTGCTTTCAGGCATTCTACAATCTCACCAGTAGTCGTTGAGGTCAGCTGGTTCACCTCCCAGTCATCAGAATAGTAATCTACGGTGACAAGATAATCAGTTTCTGCGAGAATGAAGATGTCTACTCCCAGCTTCATTCAAGGTCTGTCTGGGATGTCATGTGTCATCAGCGGCTCGTTAGCTTGTTTAGCTTGGTACTCGTTACACACACTGCACTGGTTGATGTGGTCCTTGATTCCATTGCTCATGTTTGGCCAGTAGAGCATTTCTCTTGCCTTCCTCAGACTCGACTTAATTGGTGACTTGCATGGTTGTGCTTTAACATCTCTCGTCTCAACTCCTTCGGGAGAATGACTCGATTTCCTTTGTACACAATGCCATCTTGGGCTGTCAATTCATCTCTGTAAGCCCAATACGCTCTTGTGACCACAGGAGTGTCCTTGATGCTGTCAGGCCATCCTTTCATCACTACTTCTTGGAACACTTGTAGAGTTGGATCTTGTTGGGTAGTTCACTTGATTTGAGCAAGTTGCGCGTCTGTCAGATTCAATGGGCTGGATTTTACCATAGCCGGATAGGACATCGCCACCAATGTAAAGGTCGATGGCGAACCCACTTCTGCCTAGCTCAGGGATCTGACCCGCATTTGACGGGTCCCCGGGCTTTAATTGTCCTGAGGCGGGACTTCCATCTGCTTGAGGGAGGAGGTTCCACCTCAGTGAGTTGCCGGCCAATCAGCCGGCCGGCGGCTCTTAGTCCCGGCAGTGCCACCAGCCTGCTGAGGAGGATGCCATGGAGCCGGGATCCAAGGTAGGTTGTCGATGCCTTGCCGAAGGAACTGGCGAGGCAAGGGTGGTCATTTGGGGGGAAGGGAGGGGGGTGTCTTGGGTCCCGGGGGTGGGTTGGGAGGTGGGGGTGGCCCTCAATCAGGCACCCTGTGCCCGACTGCCATGGCAAACCCCGGTGCGCGGAAAGGCCGGCAGCTATCGCTGGGTGGCCTTTCATGTCCCCAGCACACCTGCTTTATCTCGTGGAGGCGGGCGAGGGCCCTTAAGTGGCCGCTAAGTGGCCACTTAAGTGCCTTGATTGGCTTTGGGCGGGCGGGCCACTTCCCCCCGCCCACCCGACTGCTGTAAATTTGGCCAGAAGCGGGAGTGGGGCAGGTAGGCCTCCCGGAGCCTCCTGCTCAATTTTACGTTGCCCCCATCCGCCCCCACACCACCATCTGACCTGCTGGGGTGGCGTAAAATTCAGCCCAATGTCTGTGCTGGGTTGATGACTTCCAGAGCATGTCAAGCTGCAGTTTAACGTTGGAGCATGTCAGTGATGTACATCTGTTTCTCTTGCTTGTATCTCACATCCAGATGATATTGGTGACCGGAGTAACATCCTTTGAAGACACTTTGGAGCAGATAGTAGCGGCTGGAGGAAAATGCTTTGAAGTGGCTTGTGGTCGGATTCGACTGGCACTTGGTCTCTTCCAAGTAGGTATTGATGAAAATGTTCACAAGCAAAAACAATGGCCAGACACTCTTTCTCGATCTGATTGTAGCGTCGTTCCATTTGTGTTAACGCCCTGGATGCAAATGCAATCGGTTGTTCTTGCTGCATTAGGGTTGCTCCAAGTCCTGTCTCGCTGGCGTCACACTGCAGGATAACTTCATCATTTATGTCATAGTATTTCAGCACTGGCGTTGCCGTCACTAGTTGCTTGATTTTAGTGAATGCTGCTTCTTGTTCTGTGCCCCAATACCACTGCACGTCCTTGGCAGTGAGTTGGCGTAATGGTTCACACTCCGACGACCAATTGGACAAGAATTTTGCTAAATAGTTGACGAATCCAACAAATCGTTGTGGCAACATTCCTTTGATGGTTGGCATGGGGTAGTGAGATCTCTTCCGAGCTTTTTGGGATCTAGGCGAAGACCTTTTGCTGTCAGTACATGACCTATGTACTTGACTTTGGGCATCCTTAATTGCAATTTGTTCTTATTCAGCTTCAGGTTTATCTGGCGAGCTCTGTCCAGCAGTCGCACTAGATTTTGATCGTGGTCAGGAATGGCTTCTTCCATCGAGTCTCCGCATCCATAAATTAGCAGATCATCCACAATAGCTTCCAATCCGGGAAGATCACTAACTATCTCATGCTGTCTGCGTTGATACTCCTCTGGAGCGGTGGAAATGCCAAACGGCATGTACAACCATCTGTATCTCCCGAACAGTGTCCAGAATGTAGTTATAAAACTACTGCTTTCATCCAACTTCACTTGCCAGTATCATCCTTTGCAAGTTGTGGCAAAGTTCCTTCGATGGTTGGCGTGGGGTAGTGACATCTCTTCAGAGCTTTATTTAGATCCTTTGGATCGATGTATACTCTCAGATTTCCAGGTTATTTCACTGCTACCATCCTGCTAATCCATTCTGTAGGGGTTGTCACTTTCCTGATTACTCCCTTCTTTTCCAGCTCTTCTATTTTGTCTTTCAGGCTGGCCTTGAGGGCAGTTGGAACTTTCCTCGGCAGATGCAGAATTGGTCTTACCCTCTCATCTACTTCAAGGTGATATTCTCCAGGAAGACATTCTAAACCTATAAACAAATCATTGTACTCCTCTAGGATCTGTTCCGCAGTCAATGGTTTAGTGTACTGCGACACGTTTCAAATCTCTTTTTGCAAGTTGAGGGTTACCAGTCCAAGCTTTAGACTTGCTCCAGCTGAGATGAGTGGCTTTTGCTTGCCGTCTATGATCTGGAACTGGTGTCTATCTGGCAATTTATTTTGACTTGATATTCTCCTTTTGCTGTCATCATTCCAACAGTCACAAACCATTTATCACCTATTGACCTGACTGAACCAACTTGTTGTATGGTGTATGGTGATTCTTCAGAATTTTCGGCTGCTATCTCTCCAGTGGCCATCTGTACCTACTTGTTGTGCTTCCTTCTAGCCAAACACCTGTGTGCAGAACGATTCGGCTTCTTGCAGTGAAAACACTGTTCTCTCCACACTGGACATGCCATCTTTTCCTGTGCATGATGCCCTCCACAGTATTTGCATCCTGCCCTTTGTCCATGATCTTTCTGCCCTTCCGGCCTGGAATATCTACCAGCATAATGCAAGGCCCGGTCTGTTCTGCCAGGAATATGCTCTAGCTGCTGATTTACAACTCGGTGCTTCTGCACATGTTGATCACTTTCCTGAGAGTAAGTTTGTCTTCTCTCAGTCGACATGCTCTCACTTCGGGATCTCTTATGCCTAATACAATCCTGTCTTTAATTAGATCATCTTTTAGTTGCGCAAATTCACAGATTTCTGCGAGCTGTGTTAATGCAGTCACATATTGATCAATGGACTCTTTTTCAACTTGGGCCCTACTACTGAACACACACTGTTCATACGTTACGTTCACTTGGGGTTCAAATTGTGCCTTCAAGACTTTCAAAATTTCTGATGTAGTTTTTTATGTTCTTCAGAGAGATTTAGGGTGGAATACACTTTGTAACAGTCTTTCCCCAACAGTGAGAAAAGTGTAGCTACCAGTAGCTGCTCTGGTGTGTTAATTAAATCTGTCGATTCATCTGGAAGCTGGAAGAGATGCTGAATTTTGTGTTTTTTTAAGGAAGGTCACCAGAAGGTTTTTGGACTGAGCTTGAAAACAAACAATTACTGGAAGGCACCAGTCTAAAATAATTACCCAGCAGGGGTTGTTTTTGATTTGGGGAAAGATGTTTGCAGAGAAGTGACAGGTCATGATTTATAGAGGTCAGGAGGCTTGTCTCTTGTGACATTTTTTATGGTTTCCCTTTGGACAGTGAGTTGGTATAGGGAAAATGGTTTTAAAAAGACAGTTGAAGTGTAAACTGCTTGGAAGACAGTTGGTTTTTGCCTGCCAAGGACACCAATCTCATCTCTTTCTCTCCCTTTGAAAGAAACCCTGCGTGTCCAGTATGTCAGTCTCCTCTTTCCTCCTGTATTTGAAGAAACCCTGCGTATCGAATGTGTGGGAACTGAAACCCCCGTTGCCACATTTCTGTTGTAAGGCCTATCTGAAACCTCTGTTGCTGTATTTCTTGGAAAGCCTACCCAAACTGATCTTCACCATCGCCTGGAAAGAACAGTTCTAGGAAGATCCCAGTGACAGCCGTCTATACACAATTGGGACACCAACCCAAAACTAGGGACATATTTCCATATCTTCCCTTTTTTTCCTTCACGAATGAGCAAGTATTCAGCCTAAGTGTTTTTTTTTTTAACAAAGCTCTAAAACCAAAATCCCTTTTATTTTTCTGGTTAACTAAGGTACGTGTGTGTGAGGGGTTAAGGTAAAAAGGGAACTGTTATACTTCAATTTGTGTGTTTATGCTTTCCTTCATTATTGGTGAAGACTTTAGAACATTACAGCGCAGTACAGGCCCTTCGGCCCTCGATGTTGCGCCGACCTGTGAAACCATCTGACCTACACTATTCCATTTTCATCCATGTGTCTATCCAATGTTCACTTAAATTCCCTTAAAGTTGGCGAATCTACTACTGTTGCAGGCAGGGCGTTCCACGCCCCTACTACTCTCTGAGTAAAGAAACTACCTCTCACATCTGTCCTATATCTATCACCCCTCAACTTGAAGCTATGTCCCCTCGTGTTTGCCATCACCATCCGAGGAAAAAGACGCTCACTATCCACCCTATCTAACCCTCTGATTATCTTATATGTCTCTATTAAGTCACCTCTCCTCCTCCTTCTCTCCAACGAAAACAACCTCAAGTCCCTCAGCCTTTCCTCGTAAGACCTTCCCTCCATACCAGGCAACATCCTAGTAAATCTCCTCTGCACCCTTTCCATAGCTTCCACATCCTTTCTATAATGCGGTGACCAGAACTGCACGCAATACTCCAGGTGCGGTCTCACCAGAGTTGTTTTATAATCTGATAATTTTGTTGTTTATTAACGAAACTTAGTTAGTGTGTTTTATTTTGGGAAAAATCGAGTCTATGATTGACCATATCGGTAAGTGGGAAAATTTAAATATATGTTGTGACCTGTGGAGAAGTGGAACTAGAATAAACAGTGCACTCCTCCCACCTCGGTCATAACACCACATCTTTGGATTAATAACCCACTGACCTAACCATTATGCTACCAAAGATCCATAGGAAATTCTGCTTTGAACACTTTTGTTTATTGGTAAAAAAAAAAATTGGAGCTAGGGGGCAAAAAAAGGCTGTTTGGATGATTCTTGACTTTCAGTCAATCAGATAAGAAACGCTTTCTGATTGGCTGTGGGAAGGGGGCATACCCAAGGATAGATATGACCAATGGAAGATATCTGTGGGGCGGGATGGTTGGAGGCAGCAGGTCACGTCACTTAAACCTCCAGGAATATGTCCTGCCAGAGTTGGCAACTCTCACCTCGACCTCATTGCTATTTACTAGCCCAGACAGAACCCCAGGTCCGAGCATTCAAATTGTGGAATGATCCCGCGTGTTTCTGGAACTTCCAGGGTAAATTTCATACATAAAAATACCAGTCTTTGTTTTCAAATTCTTCCACGACGTCACCCATCCCTATCTTTGTAATCTCCTCTAGCCCCACATCCTTCTGCACTCCTCCAATTCTAGCATCTTGAGAATCCCCAATTTTAATCCCTTCACCATTGGCGGCCGTGCCTTCAGCTGCCTGGAATGTAAGCTCAGGAATTCCCTCCTTAAACCTGTTAGTCTCTCTCCCTCTCTATCTCCCCCACCCCCCCCCCCCCCCCCCCCCATCGCCTTTAAGACGCTCCTTAAAACCTACCTCTTTAACTGAGCTTTTGGTCACCTGTCCCAATATCTCTTTATGTGTCTCGGTGTCAAATTTTGTTTGATAACACTTCGGTGAAACATCTTGGGACATTTTACCATGTGAAAGGTGCTATATAAATGCAAGTTGTTGTTGTTGCTTTGATAGGCAAGACAAGGCTGATATATAATTTATAGCAAACCATACTTTGGACCCTAGCACCATACTTTACAATTCATTGGCCTGGAACACTGAGTTATGCTGCATGATATCACAAACAATATATTCAAAATATGTCTGCTGACAGTGTGCAGTGCTATTGACATTTGATGAAGAACAGTTTGAAAAGGAAGCAAAGATTCAGCAAACGACTCAGTACCTCAATGGGTACGGGAGCTGCCTGTGCGGTAGATTAGAAAGGTCCGATGATCTGTCCCCTGGTCTATGTGCAGTTAGCTGATCACAGCTCCTGTGGCTATAGTTACAGAGGGAATTAAAATGTTTGTTTTATTCATTCCTGGGCTGTGGGCATCACTGGCTAGGACAGCATTTATTACCCCTCACTAATTCCCTCGAGAAGGTGGTGGTGAGCCGCCTTCTTGAATCGCTGCGGTCCACATGGGGTGTAGGTACATCTACAGTGCTGTTAGGAAGGGAGTTCCGGAATTTTGACCCAGTGACAGTTAAGGAATCGCGATATAATTCCAAGTCAGGACTGTGTGTGGCTTGGAGGGGAACTTGCAGGTGGTGATGTTCCCATGCATCTGCTGCTCTTGTCCTTCTAGGTGGTTGAGGTTACGGGTTTGAAAGGTGCTGTCTAAGGAGCCTTGGCGCATTGCTGCAGTGCATCTTGTAGGTGGTACACACTGCTGTCACTGTGTGCCGGTGGTGGAGGGACTGAATCTTTGTGGATAGGGTGCCAATCAAGTGGGCTGCTTTGTCCTGGATGGTGTCGAGCTTCTTGAGTGTTGTTGGAGCTGCACCCATCCAGGCAAGTGGAGAGTATTCCATCACACTCCTGACTTGTGCCTTGTAGATGGTGGACAGGCTTTGGGATGTCAGGAGGTGAGTTACTCGCCGCAGGATTCCTAGCCCCTGACCAGCTTCTCCAACCTAACCTTGTAACTAACATCCCCCATCCCTGGAACTATTCTGGTATATCTCCTCTGCACCCCCTCAAGGACCCTCACATCCTTCGTAAAGTGGGAATCCATGCAGTTCATCATGCAGCTTGCAAATATTTATTGACATATTATAATATCCTTTTTCCATTCCCTGCCCTTCTTCCTCTTACGATGGGGTTCATTTGTAAAAGTGTTGGGCACTCTTTACTGCCTTACTGAAGTGATGGCTCTTTACATTGGAACAGCAGCTCTTCCAGCTGGTTCCACCATTCAATTATATCATGGCTGATCTACAAATGAATTGGTGTCGTAACCCTCAATCTCCCTACCCTAACTAAAATCTATTAATCTCAGTGATAAAGTTTCCAATTGACCCTCAGCCTCAACAGCTTTTTGGGAGAGAGAGTTCCAGATTCCCACTACCCTTTGTCTGAAGGAGTGCTTCCTGACATCACCCCTGAATGGCCTGGTTCTAATTTTAAGGTTATGCCCCCTTGTCCTGGACTCCCCACCACCAGAGGTAATATTTTCTCTCTATCTATCCTATCAAATCCTTTAATCATCTTAAACACTTCAATTAAATCATCCCTTAACCTTCTATACCCTGTGGAATACAAGCCTAGTCTATGCAGCCGGCCCTCATAACTTGACCCTTTTAGCCCAGTATCATTCTGGTAAACTTGTGCTGTGTCTTCTCCAAGGCCATATATCCTTCCTGAGGTACGGAGCCTAGTGACGGTTTTGGGTGTCAGCCTGCACAGTGAGGGTCACTAGACTATTTACGTACTGCCGATGCTGACCCTGACCTCAGCTGGCTTTCAAAGATGCTTGTATGCACTAACACATACATTCTCACATCTGACAATAGACATTGATTCAAACACCACGCACATATGCTCCTGCCCATAAGCGCGTGTGCGCACACACACACACACACACACACACACACACACACACACACACACACACACACACACACACACACACACACACACACACACACACACACACACACACACACACACACACACAGTACAGACATACGTGCATAGAATGGTTACAGCACAGAATTACACCATTTGGCCCATCATGTCTTTGCAAGATTAACACAGCTAGTCCCACTCCCTTGCCTTTTCCCCAGAGCCTTGCAAATCTTTTCTCTTCAGATAATTGTCCAATTCTCTTTTGAAGGCCACAATTGAATTTGCCTCCACCACATTCTCAGGCAGCGCATTCCAGATCCTAACAACTCGCTGCATAAAAAAGTTTTTCCTTAAGTTGCTGTTGCTTCTTTTGCCAATCACCTTAAATCGGTGTCCTCTGGTTCTCAATCCTTCTGCCAACCGGAGCAGTTTCTCCCTGTCTACTCTGTCTACATGCAAAGAGGCACACACGTGCACCCACACACACCCCTCAGGAAATGGACATGCATAGATATGCACGAGCATGCGCGTACACGCACACCAGACACGTGTGCACACATATCAGACACGCGCGCACACATGCACACACACCAGATGTGTGCTCACATACACATACACACCAGACACACATACAGACACCAGACACGTATACACACAGCTGACACGTATACACACAGCTGATACACATACACAACAGGAATACTTACACCTTTCAGCAAGGTCAATCAACAAGAATCATGAACATGAATCATGGCAAATTTTCTCTTCTCTAATCGAGGGCTCACTGAGCTTAACTGAAGCAATCCAATCACCACCCCCACACCCCACTCCACCCCCATCCTCAACTGTGATTAGATGACACAACGAAAGCAATTCCATTTCATTAAACAGCAGTCAGGTCTTCACTCATGCCATTGGTTTCATTAGATGCTCAGAATTCAAATCCGAGATGCTGATCCACGTAATGCTTCTTAATGTTGAGAAGTGATAAATGCAGCTTGGGGAGTAAACTTTACAACATGGCAATGTGTGGAGTGGGCTCACAAACATTTACATAACAGCACCAGCCATCAATCAGAGACTGGTTGCATCTCATCTGTTTATTTAAAATTCGTTTTAACTGTTTTTCACGGCTAAATGATGCTGCCAATGAGCAAGGACCTTTAGTGTGAGAGCTGCGGCTCTGTGGGTAGCACTCTCTTTTGCCTCTGAGTCAGAAGGTCATAGGTTCAATCCCCACTTCAGAGACTTGAGTTTACAATCCAGGTTGACATTCCCAGTGCCAGTACTGAGGGAGTGCTGCACTGTCAAAGGTGCTGCCTTTCGGATGAGATATTAATCTGAAGTCCTGGCTGCTCTCTCAGGTGGATATAAAAGATCCTATGACACTATTTGAGGAAGAGTAGGGGATTTCTCAGCCGTGTCCTGGTCAATATTTAACTTCCAATTAGAATTACTAAACCAGATTATCTGGTCATCATCACATTGCTGTTTTGGGAGCTTGCTGTACACAAATTGGTTGCTGCATTTCCTACACTTCAATGGTGACCACACTTCAGAAAGTATTCGTTGGCTGTGAAGCTTTGACGCACTTTGGTATGTCCTGAATTTCTGAAAGACGCTATAGTAGATCTTCATTCCTTTTCTTAGAGTGAATATGAATAACCTCCAATTTGCACCGCATTGAACTCCATCTGCCACGTTTTTGCCCATTCACTTAATCTATCCATGCCCTTTGCAACTTTCTGTGCCCATCAACACTACTGACTGTGCCACGTGCTCAAACCTCGACAGCATACAGAACAACACCAACTTGCATTTATGTAGCGCCTTTATCATAGTGAGACATCCAAAGGCACTTCACAGGAGCATAATCAGACAAATTGCGACACTGAGCCCGTAAGGAGATATTTGAACAGGTGACTAAAAGCTTGGTCAAAGAGGTAAATTTTAAAGAATATCTTAAAGGAGGAGAGAGAGGTAGAGAGGTGGAGACGTTTAGGGAGAGAATTGTGTTTAGGGTCCAGGCAGCTGAAGGCATAGCCGCCAATGGTGGAGTGATTAAAATTGGGGCTGTTCAAGAGACCAGAATTGGAGGAGCGCAGAGATCTCGGAGGGTTGTCGAGTTGGAGGAGGTTATAGTGATAGGGAGGGAGTGAGGCCAGGGAGATATTGGAACATGATGACGGTTGCGAGCTGGAAACAGTTGGTCTGTTGTGCTGGTTAATTTGTGCAGAAGCTACGCTTCACAACCATCTCAGATCTGCTCTTCACTGGGAACAAGGATGCTAAGATCCACCCGATATAGAAGAGCAGTAATTGCTTTAGTCGCTAGAGAATGTTGCTATGGTGTGCTTCATGGATACCAACAATAGCAGTGTCAACTTATCATTAGATTGAAAGAGATAAAGTGTCACTAATGTACTGAGATCTTCAGTACTTTGCTAGCGCATGGTATCAATGGGGTAATTGCAAGCCCCATGATAGGTAACAGTTATTGAATCTTATTAGTGAAAAAAGGACCAACTATTCCTGTGAGGCTAAAGGGAGATACCATTTGTTCTTTGTACCAAAACCCTTTTATTATAGATTGATAGTAATTATATTCCATCATTGATAGGAACTTGGCTATAGAGCTAAGCATATTACACGTTTATTAAATTGTGGAGGATCACAGGTCTCCTGTGAATCTTCCAAATAACCTTAGGTACAATTCTTCATGGAATGATACAGCACAGAATGATGCTATTCGGCCCATCGTGCCTGTGCTGGCTCTTTGGAAGAGCTGTCCAATTCGTCCCACACCCCCTACCGTTTCCCCACAAATTTTTTCCCCTTATCCAATTCTCTTTTGAAAGTTACTATCGAATTTGCTTCCACTGCCCTTTCAGGAAGCGCATTCAAATTAATCTCATCTCCCCTGCGGTTCTTCTGCCAGTCACCTTAAATCTATGTCCTTGGTCACCAACCCTCCTGCCAGTGGAAACAGTTTCTCCCTATCTACTCCCTCTACAAGCACTCATGATTTTTGAACACCTCTTTTAAATCTCCTCTTAACCTTCTCTGCTCGAAGAGCAACAATCCCAGCTCCTCCAGGCTCTCCACATAACTGAAGCCCCTCATCCCCTGGAATCATTCCAGCAAATCTCTTCTGATCCTCACCAAGACCTTGACATTTTTCTTCACAGTGCGGTGCCCAAAATACAATAACCCCACAATATTCCGGCCGGGGAGAATATGCTTCTCTCCGTACTGTAAGATTCTATTATTCCACAGTCAAAGGAGAACAACAACAACAACTGGTATTTATACAGTGTCTTTAATGTAGCAAAACATCCCAAGGAGCTTCACAGGAGTGTTCTCCAACACAATTTGACACAGGGTCACAGAAGGGAATATTAGGACAGGTGACCAAAAGCTTGGTCAGAGAAGTGCATCTTAAAGGAGGACAAAGAATAGAGAGGTGGATAGGTTTAGGGAGGGAATTCCAGAGCTCAGGGCCCAGGCAGCTGAAGGCACGGCCGCCAATCGTGGAACAATTTAAAATCGGGTATGTGTAATAGGCCAGAATTGGAGGAGCGCAGAGATCTCGAAGTGTTGCAGGACTGGAGGAGATTACAGCGAGACCATGGAGAGATTTGAGAACAAGGATGAGAATTCAAAAATTCTCCATGGTTTTATTGATGCTCCTCAGGCACTCATCCATATGGAGTTGTGTTAATTGTGCGAAATGTAACCTAGCAGCATTTCTTATGGCACTGAGTGCAAGTCCTAAAACAGGTGTTAGGCACCCGTGAATACGCTAATTAAAGGGGGGCAAAAGCCTGTTGAAGGGCCCCTCTACAAAATTAGTTACCAATGAATGGGGCAAGAATTGGGCCTACCTGCACGGGCATCTTCGGAGATGCTCCCTTGTCCCCCCCCCACTAACCCACCTCCCCCCCGCATCACACTATATGGTCGGCAACTAAAGTAGGTGCTGCCTATCCTCCAGGATTGCCCAGGAATCTCCAGGGTTAAAGACTAGTCTCTTGGATACTGTTGCAAGTAAATATCCCATGGAGAAAAATCATCAAACACATTAAAAAGCTAAGTTTTAAAAAAATTTTCTTTGAACACTTTTTGCTTACGGATGGGAGAATAAAGCTGTTTGACTGAAAGTCAAGGATCATCCAATTGGTAAGAATCTATTCGCTTTCTGGTAGGCTGTTGGGAAGGCGGGGTGGCACAAGAAGGCGGGAGTGCACGGGGAGGAGGCCACATGATGAAACCATCAGGAATTCGTTGCATCACAATTGACCACCCGTAAACTAAAGGTACGTTTATTTTTAATTTAAAAGGAAGACCTCTCTTTTTGTGGAGCCAGTAGGAGTAGCAGTGCTCCCCTCCTTCGACTTCTCAATCTCCAAGCCCTCCTCTGCTGCCCATTCTAACCATGGGTCTGGGCAGTCAGAATTCAATAGTGGAGACAACGAGCTCCCTGTGGATCCACAGGACCCGGCATCTCAAACCAAGATATTTCAGGCTCACGTTCCTGGCCCAACCTCGGACTTTCCTGTTCAGGCGAGGGAGTGTATTTGTTCTGCTGGCACGACATCAAGTGTGGTCCCAAAAATGCACGGTGGAGGAAGACGAAGGTCTAACTGAGGGCAATGCTTCAAACCTTGATTTGTCTCTTCCTGTCCCTTACTTGCTGAAAGTTACGTAGAATTACATCAGGTCTACAGCACAGAAAAAAGCCATTTGGCACAGCTGGTCTCTGCCAGCGTTTATGCTCCATACAAGCCTCCTCCCTTCTGTCTTCGTCTCACATTATCAACATATCCTTCTATTCCTTTCTCCATCATGTACTCTCTAGCCTTCCCTTAAATGAATCTCTGCTGTTTGCCTCAACCACTCCCTCTGGTAGCAAGTTCCACATTCTCAGCACTCCCTGGGTAAAAACGTTTCTCTTGAATTCCTTCTTGGATTTATTAGTGATTTATTACTGACCTTGTTTTGATCTACGCTACATGTGGAAACATCTTCTCTGCGCATTTCTGGCATTTTCTTTCTTTGGTCAGAATTTTACATTGGGCGCAAGACCCTGCCCACCAGCCAAAAAGTTGGCGGTAAGCCCGCCTCTGCCGGGACTGGGAGCTACACTATGATTTTACGTGGCCCAGGCTGTTTATTGGCTGTGGGCAGGACTTCTGCCCCCTCCGAGGCAGGAAGCTCCATCTCCAAGAGCTGCCAGCCAATCAATGGGCTCACAACTCTCAGTACCAGCAGCGCCATCGGGAGCAGTGGCCATTGCTAGAACTGCAGCCAGAAAGTGGAGCAAGAGGGACGCCGGCCCTGGAAAAAAGGTAAGTTGGTGGGACATTGCCGGGGATAATTGGCCAGGCCCCGACGAGACTAGTGGGGGGTCGGTTGTTGGGGTGGGGGTGGAGGGGGAGTAGGGGGAATGTAGTTCAGTGGGGGGTGGTTGCGCATTGGGGGTGCCCTCTGTGGGACACAGGGTTCCCAATCAAGAAGCCGCACCCACCACCCCCCCCACCCACTTCGCAAGGAGGCTGCGAGGTTTTACTGGGCGGCCCCCTCGACAGCCTGAGCCGCCCGCCGCTGGTAAAATACCAGTGATGGCGGGAGGAGGCCCATAAGTGGCAGTTAATTGGCCACTTAAGGACCTTAATTGGCCTAGGGTGGGCAGCCCGTTTCTTGCCACCACCACCCCTCGTTAAATTACAGTGGGGACGGGAAGGCAACGAGAATGGCACCCCTAGCCTCCCACTCAATTTTATGACCTCGCGACTCCAACCTTCTCCTGTGGGGTGGGGACATAAAATTTCAGCCTTTGTTTCAGATTTCCAGCATTTTACCATAACTCTTAGTTTTTGTGTCATCGGGCTAGATTTTGTCATGCTCCCGACTTGGGGCTGAAAAGGCGAGGGGAACCCTGCCTCGACCTTTTGGAGCTGCCCGGTGTGATTTAAAGGCGCTCAGGCACTTAAGTGCATGGCGCTGGGCTCCCTGTCCCTTTAAAGATGGGGATCCCACCTCCAAGAGCTGCTGGCCAATCAGAGGGCTGGCAGCTCAGCAGTATTGGCAGCGCCACGGGGTTAGGTGGCCACTGCTGGTACTGCAAGAGGCCTTGGACCCAGGCCCAGTGCTGGAAAACTGCACCCAAGGTAAGTGTTGTGGTGTCACCGGGGCCAGACTGGCAGGCTCCGACGAGGTAGGGGGATGAGAGTGGGCAATGAATGCAAGGGGATGGGGGTTAACATAGGTGGAGTTTTTCCCAGTGGGGGCCCTCTGTGGGCCACAGAGTGCCCATGGAGGAGGGCCCCCCCCACCAAGCCCGCAGGGATGTTGCATTGTTTTACTGGGCGACCTCCCCATGTGGTGGAGACCCCCACTGCTGCTGGCAGGAAGAGGCCCTTAACTGGTTGGTAATAGGCTACTTAAGAGCCTCAATTGGCCTCTGGGCGGGAAGGCTGTTGTCGGCCTATCCCGTCCCCGACTAAATTGCAGTGCGATGGGAAGGCCACGCGCCCTCTGCGCCCCACCACAATTCTATGGGGCCCCCTGCCTCTGAATCCTTTTCCGGGGTTGGCCTATTAAATTTAGCCCATCGCCTCCCAAAAACAAAGGAAGAAGAGTTAAGAGCTTGACAAGACAGGAAGGGTCCTAATTAACCAGAAAAATTTACTTAGTGCAATATCTGAGTAGCTTGTTGTTATTTTAAATTTCACTAGATCATGCTAATTAATTTAAAGAATAATGTTTAATGTTTACAAGAATCAACATGACTCACGATGACTACTGAATGCTCTTTTTCAATTTGCTGATACTTGTCACTTATGTGTGTATTACATCCAAACATAATAATGTCTAATGATTACGGATAATATGCAAATAGCTGTCAGGGTCAGATGGTTTTTGCAGATTCATGTACATGCAATGTTCATCTAACACCTACACACTAATTGTTAGATGACTCAATTATCAAGCACCTTCTTTAAATGATCAGTTCGAATTATATCTCTGGACTTGGATGGTGAATTATTTACAAACCAAACACTGTGTGGAGAATCACTGTCAGAGTATGGAGACATTAATGTTCCAGTACAACAATAATAATTTGTACTTAAATTGTGTTTTTAATGCTGTAATCCCTCGCAAAGCAGGTCTGGAAAGAATTGCCGTGGTTTTTTGCGAGGTTCATCCCGAGCAGTTCTGTATTGCACGACTCTGCCCCATGGGTTGCTCCCAGGGACGCACAACGTGATAAACATCAACTGCTGCTGGAGGACCATCAACTCGGCGAAAGACGCACCTTGATCTGTCCAAGGCTTGCTGGGCTTCCAGTGCAAAGAGCTATCAATGACCGACAGTTACAGACTGGCACATTCAAGGTCCAGGAGTATGTGCTGAGGGCCAGCTGCTGCAAGATTCAATGGGCAAAGGCCACAGTCTAAGGCCCGACTGCTGTAGTAAACTGAGGGGCTGGAAACTATAAAATCTCTCTCAGGCTGTGTGCAGCAGAGAATGTTTGACATGTAATTTAAATGTACAATGTAAATATAACCCGTAATGGCAAGTGTAGTGAGGCACATCATGTACTGTACTGAAAGGATCTGATCTGTATCACACTTTACGTATAATGTCAAATTTAAACTGTCATGTAATGTACTTTTACACATTTTAGAAATATCGTAATTTCTGGGGAAAAAAAACGCTGTCAGCCTACTTCAAAGAGGTAGGTTTTAAGGAGTGTCATAAAGGAAGAAAAAGTGGTAGCGAGGTGGAGTGAGTTACGGAGAGAATTCCAGAGCTTAGGGCCAAGGCAGCTGAAGGCACAGCCACCAATGGTGCAGTGATTAAAATCAGGGATGCTTGAGAGGCCAGAATTAGAGGAACGCAGATATCTCAGAGGGTTGTGGTTCTGGACAAGATTACAGAGATAGGGAGGGGCGAGACCATGGAGGGATTCGAAAATAAAGATGAGCATTTTAAAATCAAGATGGTGCTTAAAGGGGAACCAAATGTAGATCAGCGAGGAGAGGGGTGATTGTACCTGGTGCAATTCAGGACACGGGCAGCAGAGTTTTGAATGGCCTCAAGTTTATGGAGGGTAGAATGTGAGAGGTCGGCCAGGTGTGCTTTGGAATAGTCAAATCTAGAGGTAACAAGGCATTAGTGAGGGTTTCAGCAGCAGATAAGCTGAGGGGTGGAGTTGGGTGATATTACGGAGATGTAAATAGACAGTCTTACGTTTGGAGCAGATGCATTGCTGGCGATTCTCCCACATTGTACCCTCTGTAAACCTGAACTCACCCAAAACAATGCTGTCTTGACTCAGACCAAATCCCGTTCACCCAACACTCCTGTGCTCGCTGTTCTACATTGGCCCCGAGTTAAGCAGTTATCAAATTCTCAGCCTTATTTTCAAATTCCTCCATGGCCTCACCCCTCCGAATCTCAGGCTAGATGCAGAGAGGATGTTCCCAATGGCTGGGGAGTCCAGAACCAGGGGTCACAGTCTCGGGAAACAGGGCATGCCATTTAGAACTGAGATGAGGAGAAATTGCTTCACTCAGTGGGTGGTGAACCCTTGGAATTCTCTACCACAGAAGGCAGTGGAGGCCAAATCATTACATATATTCAAGAAGGAGATAGATATATTTCTTACTGCCATAGGGATCAAGAGATATGGGGAGAAAGCGGGAACAGGGTACTGAATTAAACTATCAGCCATGATCTTTTTTGAATGGCGGAGCAGGCCTGAAGGGCCGAATGGCCTACTCCTGCTCCTATTTTCTATATTTCTGTCATCTCCTCCAGCCCCACAATCTCTGACATCTCTGCATTCCACTATTTCAGGCCTCTTGAGCTTTCCTGATTTTAATCGCTCCACCACTGGCAGCCGTCCCTTCAGCTGCCTGGGCCCTAAGCTCTGGAATTCCCTCCCTAAACCTCTCCGCCTCTCTACCTCTCTTTTCTCCTTTAAATTGCTCCTGAAATTGCTCCTCTTTGACCGAGCTTTTCATCATCTGCCCTAATATCGCCTTATGGGGCTCAGTGTCAAATTTTGTTTCATAATGCTCGGTGAAACGCCTCGGGAAGTTTTATTACATAAAATACACTATATAAATACAATGTGATTGACTCTTAACTGCCCTCTGAAATGGTCTAGCAAGCCACTCAGTTAGAAGGTGGCTCACTCAAGGGCATTAGGGATGGGCAATAAATGTTGACCTTGCCAGTGATGCTCACATCCATGAAAGGATAATTAAAAAAAATAAGTTCTTGTTATTGATTTTGTTCAACCATTCAATGAGATCATGGGATGTTCTGTATTTTTTTTATTCTTTCATGGGTTGTAGGCATTGCTGGCAAGCCCAACTTTTACAGCCCATCCCTGATTGCCCTATAGATCTTAACTCTATTTACCCATCGTGGTTCCATAACCCTTAAACAAAGAACAAAGAACAGTACAGCACAGGAACAGGCCATTCGGCCCTCCAAGCCTGCGCCGATCTTGATGCCTGCCTAAACTAAAACCTTCTGCACTTCCGGGGACCGTATCCCTCTATTCCCATCCTATTCATGTATTTGTCAAGATGCCTCTTAAACGTCGCTATCGTACCTGCTTCCACCACCTCCCCCGGCAGCAAGTTCCAGGCACTCACCACCCTCAGTGGAAAGAACTTGCCTCGCACATCCCCTCTAAACTTTGCCCCTCGCACTTTAAACCTATGTCCCCTAGTAACTGACTCTTCCACCCTGGGAAAAAGCTTCTGACTATCCATGCCGCTTATAACTTTGTAAACCTCGATCATGTCGCCCCTCCACCTCCGTCGTTCCAGTGAAAACAATCCGAGTTTATCCAACCTCTCCTCATAGCTAATGCCCTCCAGACCAGGCAACATCCTGGGAAACCTCTTCTGTACCCTCTCCAAAGCCTCCACGTCCTTCTGGTAGTGTGGTGATATCCTTACAATTGTGCAGGGCTTTGGTGAGACTGTACCTGGAGTACTGTGCGGTTTTGATCTCTTTCTAAGGAAGGATATCCTTGCCTCGTTGGAGGCGGTACAGTGAAAGTTCACTGGATTGGTTCCTGGGATTAGAGGGTTGTCCTATGATGAGAGGCCGAAAGTGGGCCTCAGAGGTGATCTCATTGAAACATACAAGATTCTGAAGGCGTTTGACAGGGTAGACACTGAGAGGTTGTTTCCTCTAGAAATCTGGACAGTCTCAGGATAAGGGGTTGATCACTGAGGACCGAAATGAGGAGAAATTTCTTCAATCAGAATGTTATGAATCTTTGGAATTCTCTGCATCAAAGGGTTGTGGATACTCCACGGTTGAGTATATTCAAGGCTGAGATAGACAGATTTTTGATCTCTCGGGGAATCAAGGAATATGGGGAGCAGGTGGGAAAGTAGAGTTGAGGCAGAAGATCAGCCATGATCACACTGAATGGTGGAAAAGCTCGAAGGGCTGAATGGTCTACTGCTCCTTTTCTGATGTTCTTATGTACTGAACAAAAATTGATCAATCTCAGTTGAAGCCTCAATGCGTTTTGTGGGGAGAGAATTACACAGATTCTGCAAAGCAGAGAGGGAATCTTTGGGGCTGAATCCTGCTAGCCCTGCTTCTGATAGTGAATCATTGGCCTGCTTTTACACTGCACTCAGTTTTTGTTTCAATTGAGGTGAACATTGAGTGAAATCTGGAATGGTGTAAAACCCAGCAGCACTTGCTGATCTCAGTTTTTAATCAACTCTCTCCCCTCTACTCTCTTCTCAGCCAAATATCTATTTAGCTCCTTTTTGAAGGTGTCAATGAACTGGCATCAATTAGAAGACAGTTCCTTATCTGTGGGGAACTACGAGATTTTTCTGGCGTCCTGCCTGGATGTTTGTTAAGTTTTGAACCCGATCCCTCAAGTTCTGCACCAACATTCTTAGCTGCATAGACTTCAAACATTTACATCATCTAAGATCCACACATACCCAAGGCAAGTCAGTCATGTACAAGCGTGGGTGAGTGCTAGCATCCTATCCAAGTACAAGGACACTTTAGCCAGGCCTGATCGCAGATCAGCCATAATCTCATTGAATGGTGGAAAAGCCTTGAGGGAAAATTGGTGGTGTCGTAAACAGTGAGGAGGAAAGCCTTAGATTACAGGATGATACAGATGGGCTGGTAAGATGGGCGGAGCTGTGGCAAATGGAATTTAATCCTGAGAAGTGTGGGAGGACTAACAAGGCAAGGGAATATACAATGGATGTTCGGACCCTGGGAAGTACAGACAGTCAGAGGGACCTCAGTGTACTTGTCCATAGATCACTGAATGCAGCAGCACAAGTAGATAAGGTGGTTAGGAAGGCATATGGGATACTTGCCTTTATTCGCCGGGGCATAGAATATAAGAGCAGGGAGGTTATGATGGAGCTGTATAAAATGCTAGTTAGGCCACAGCTGGAGTAATGTGTTCAGTTCTGGGCATCACACTATAGGAAGGATGTGATTACACTGGAGAGGGTACAAAGGAGATTCACCAGGATGTTGCCTGGGCTGGAGCATTTCAGCTATGAAGAGAGACTGGATATGCCAGGGTTGTTTTCCTTAGAGCAGAGAAAGCTGAGGGGGGACATGATTGAGGTATACAAAATTATGAGGGGCATAGATAGGATAGATAGGAAGAAACTTTTTCCCTTAGTGGAGGGGTAAATAACCAACGGGCCATAGATTTAAGGTGAGGGGCAGGAGGTTTAGAGGGGATTTGAGGAAAAGAATTTTTCACCCAGAGGGTGGTTGGAATCTGGAACACACTGCCTGAAGAGGTGGTAGAGGCAGAAACCCTCACAACATTTAAGAAGTATTTAGATGAGCACTTGAAACGCCATAGCATACAAGGCTACGGGTCAAGTGCTGGAAAATGGGATTAGAATAGATAGGTGCTTGATGGCCAGCACAGACACGATGGGCCGAAGGGCCTGTTTCTGTGCTATATAACTCTATGACTAAATGGCCTCCTCGTGTTCCTATTGGCTGTTCCTTTATCGTCACCAGGTCAAAATCTTGGAGCTCCCTCCCTAACAGTACAATGGGAGCACCTTCACTGCACGGGTTGCACTGGTTCAAGAAGAAGGCAGCTCACCACCACCTTCTCAAGGGGAAACTAGGAATAGGTAACAAATGCCGACCTTGCCAGCGATGCCCGTGTCCCGAGAATGCATAATGAAAGTGATAACATCCACACATACACACTTGCCAGGTGGCGTCACTGATTCAGTGATCAACAGCAGGAATCCTGGCTGATATTACTCCTTACTAAAAACCCAGGGACAGAAGAGATTCTGGTTCAGCAGAATTGAATGGCCAATTATCTTTGAGGCTTTGCTTGCAATCTTTGAATCCAGTTGTCATGCCTCTAGTATCACTCCAAAAACATCAGCAAAAGCTGATGATCTGGCCATTGACAGACTGCTTGCTTGTGGGAGCTTGCTGTGCACAAATTGGCTGTTTCATTACGACAGCGACTCCAGTTCAAAAAATGGTAAAAACCTTTGAGATGGCCTGTAGTCATGAAAGGCGCTATATAAATGAAAGTCTTTCTTTCTTCTTTCTCTAACTGAGGCCTATTGGCTCAACTCAGAACTTGGGAGCGTTTCTGATCTGTGCTGCTCTGGAGCTGGTCCATTTATCTTTTTTGGCAATTCTTAAAAACAAGTGTTTCCGAAGAGACCAACCTCATCACAGGCTCGATAATCAATCGTTGCCAGTGCAGGAAACCATACTGACACCAGCTTCATTTAAACCCTGCATGCCATGCAGCAAATACAGTAATAGTTACCTCATTAGAAAATTCTGAGAGCTAGTTTTGCTCTGGAGGTTGGTGACCTTTAATTCTTTACCTTCTCCTGTTCCAAGTTACAAGGCTCAGCTTCAAGGAAGGTCTCATTATTACATGAATATTTCTTTGGTTCATGAGGACTGTGTTCTAATGAGCTTGGAGGGCGATAAAGTTGGACCAGCGCAAACATTAAAGCTTAGAGATTACTCAGTGTGATGTCGGCATGTGACTGCTTAACATGTTCATTTCACGTTCACTTTATCTCAAGAGGGCTAAAATACAAAGGGGTAGAAATTATTTTATACAGTACGGAACTCTCGTCAAACCCCATCTGGAGTAACTGCGTTCAGTTCTGGGCATCGTACCTCAGGATGGATATATTGACCTTGGAGGGGGTGGAGCACAGATTCAGCAGAATGATGTTTCAGATTGATGACCTTTCATCGGAACTCTGATGAAAGGTCATCGACCTGAATTGTGAACTCTGTATCTCTCTCCTTTGATGCTCCCCGACCCACTGAATATTTCCAGCATTTTATGTTTTTATTTCAGATTTCCAGCATCTGCAGTATTTTGTATTTGTTTCACGAGACCGATCCCAGAACTTCAAGGGTTAAATTAGGAAGCCAGGTTGTGTAGACTGGGTTTAATATTCCACAGGGTACAGAAGCTTAAGGGGCGACCTGATTGAGGTGTTTAAGACGATTAAAGGAGTTGAGAGGGTAGAGAAACTATTTCCTCTGGTGGGGGAGTCCAGAGAAGGGGTATAACCTTATAATTAGAACTAGGCCATTCAGGGGTGATGTCAGGAAGAACTTCTTCACACAAAGGGTAGTGGAAATCTGGAACTCTCTCCCCCAAAAATCTATTGAGTTTGATGGGGGCGGGGGAAAGGGGGGTGTCAAATGAAAATTTCAAAACTGAGAATGATAGATTTTTGTTGGGTAAGGGCATTAGGGTTATGGAACTGAGGTGGGTAGATATAGATCAGCTATAATCTAAATGAATGGTGGAACAGATTCGAGGGGCTGAACGGCCTTCTCTTTTCCCTATGCTCCTATTCTTTTGTACATTATTTTCTTGCAGAGGATAAGACATGTGAAATTAATTAGTTAATGCATCCAGTAGATAAAAGGATATTGTAGGAACATGTTAAATGTTTTCCTGCTGATACCTTCAACATATTACATCCTTCTCCAATACCATTAGTGCAGGGAGCAAAATAAAGGTCACGCAGAAAAGAAACTGCCTTAACATGAAAAATGTTCTGTGAATGTGTCACAGCTAAATAATTCAGCTCAAGCACTGCCGGGGAGAAGGGATTTATGTAACCCATGAATTCTTCAAGACTTGTCAATTTTCAATCCCAGTGGAGGAAATCAGCAACAATATTGAATCATCCTGTTACATCCTTACTTGGTGCATTGTGTCCCGATCTGATCCCTTCACATGGTGAAGGATATTGACATTCTGGGGAAAGTGCAGGAAAGGCCAACTGCTACAGCTCATTGTTAAGTTAATGAGTGCTAAGATTTTTGGATTATTTACTTTGGAGAAACAGGTTTGGAGGGCAAATGATTGAAGTTGCTAAAGTAATGAAAATAGGATCAGATGTGGTGAGATTAATGGTTCCATGGGCTATTTGAAATGAACTGGCGAATCTGTAATTACAAATTAGACCACGAATTAAAGGGTTAAATCAGGAGGACAGGATTCCTATAATTGTCTCGTATTCTTTTAAGCTCTAATCGAGGCATTTAAAATCATATGGGTTTGGATAGGGTAGATACAGAGAAACTGCATGATAGTGGAATCCAGTATAAGAGGACATAGGAACAGGAGGAGACCATTTAGCCCCTCGAACCTATTCCACCTGTTACGCTCAGGAAAGGAACAGTAATGAACTAAATTAAATTGGAGCAATTATGAACTGTAAAAATGAACTGGTGAATTAAACTCCAAAATTGCACATATTTTGCTGCAGACAAGATGGAATAAGAGGTCAGGTGACCCCTCCTTTACTGCAAATATACATTATGACTGTTGGAGACTAAACTCTGGACTAGTTCTGGGGGAAGACACATTAAAATGTTAAACAGACCATTCAATGCTAAATGCTTCCTATCTTCAAGAATTTGGCTGACAAAGATCTTTGCAGACAGAGAAATTCCAGATGCAAAACCAAGATAATAGTTTGGAAAGAACTCTACTTTATCAAGATAAGCTACATTCCAACCCCATTGTGTAACAATGGCCCCACGTTCAAAGGTTTTGAATGTACAAATCAGGGAAAAGCATCTATGGTCGCCTGACCAAAACCCAGCCTGATAAGGGTATTTCTTTAAAAAAAAGAGATTTCTCTGCCAGAGAGAGAGAGAGCCAGCCAGAGAGGAAGTTGAGAGATCCATTCCAGCCAAAACTAAGACCCTGTAACATTTTTTAAACCACTGAGGCAGAATTCCAAAGGTGACCTTGAAAACTTCCCATCTGAGAAATTTTAACAAGACTATCCACTAACTTTGACTGATCCTAAACAAAGGAATCTGCAATACTTCAGTGAACCAAGACAAGGAACACCAGGCCTGCAAATCTGTTAATAATTCCTCCCAGAAAAACAAGAAAGTTGAAAAGTGAACTCTTTTTACAATAATTGGACTTATATTAAATGCATGCAATCCTCTAATCTCTATCTTTTATTGTGTGTGTGCATGTGTGTGCCTGTGTGAGTGGGTGAGGTTGCAAACATTTTCAGGTATTGCTTTAATAAATAGTTATCTTTATTTTTTAAAGCTATGAGAAAACCCGTTGTACATCTATTTATTTGATGCTTAAAACATTCAAGGACTAAAACACTTTGTTTTAAAAAATAAACTATCTGTGGTCAGCTGAGAGGTGAAAAGTGGAAGTCACCCACACCATTTCCCACCTGTCCATAACACTCTGCTCTGTGACTCCATAATTTTACAATTAGAGCCAGGTCATTTAAGATGGAAATCTGGGAGCACTTTTTCACACAATGGGTATCAGATCACTACTCAGTCTTCTCTTTTCTAGAGAAAAGAGTTCCAGCCTGGTCAGTGTTTCCTGGCAGGTATAAACTCTCAGTTTTGGTATCATCCTTGTAAAACTTTTTGCCTCCAAATCATTTTTGTTATAAGGTGGAGACCAGAAATGCGCACAAGCGCAGTCTAACCAAGTTCAATAGAAGTTCATCATAACGTCTCTGCTTTACAGTTCTATCCCTCTAGAAATGAACTCCTGTGCTTGCTTTACTTTTTTATGGCTTTGTTAACCGGCATCACTACTTTTGGTGACTTGTGTATATGAGAACTGATTGATAAAAATAAAGCACGAATATTAATGTAGAAATCTGCAAGAGCCGACTCACATGAACAAGCCTAAAAGCAGTGCCTAGACGACAGGAGGTCCTGTTAAATCCAAACCTTAGGCACTGCTATAATTAGAGTCACTTTGGCCATCAAAGCAGCAAAGTCTAATTACACTGAGGATGACTGCAGGGCAAAGAATAAGACACACTTCAAACAGATTCACTGAGCTACAATGTAGTGTTCTCACATTTGCTTTTTTAGACAGTTAGAGCATTTAAGGGCAGATTTTCTGATTTCATACAGCTTAGGTGGGAGTCATACTGACTGTGTGCCAACTCTTTCTCAAGACTTAAGTACACAGGAACAGCAGGAGGCCATTCAACCCCTCGAACCTGTCCTGTCGTTCAACTAGATCATGGCTGATCTGTATCTTAACTCCATCCACCCGCCTTTTATATGGTTTCAGAACCATATTTCCCAAAAACACCAAATTGAACCGAATACCAATTCAGACTGGAGAACGGTATATAGTGGGGTATATAGTCAGTATCAGGACTACTGCTTTTCTTGATATATATTTATGACCTAGCACAAGTCTTCAATGCTACAGCCGGAATGTTGTCAGGGCCCATAGCCTTTGCTGCATTGAGTGCCTTCAGCCATTTCTTGATATGATGTGGAGTGAATCGAGTTGGTTGAAGACTGGCATCTGTGATGCTGGGGACTTCAGGAGGAGGCCTGAGAGTGTGGTGGTGACAGATTCAATCATGGCTTTCATAAGGGAATTGGATAATTAGCTGAAGAGTAAAGATTTGCAGGTCTATGGGGAAAAGGCGGGGGAGTGGGACGAGCTGAGTTGCTCTCACAGAGAGCCAGCATGGACAAGATGGGCCAAATGGCCTCCTTCTGTGCTGTAACTAGTCTATGATTCTATTATGGCTCAGTGTCAAATTTTGTTTAATAATCACTCCTGTGAAGCACCTTGACATGTTTTACTATATGTTTTTTTCTATGTTTCTATTTTTCTATGTTTCTATATTAAAGATAACAAATAAATGTAAGTAGTTGTTTTTGAGGTTAACTAGTGCTGTAGGGGAGGGTTTCAACTAATTTGGCAGGGGGAGGGGCACCAGGATGTAGCAGTAGAGAGGAAAGACAAGATGTATAGAAAACGAGGAGGGATGATGAGCAACACTATAGTAAGGATGTGATTGCACTGGAGAGGGTGCAGAGGAGATTCACCAGGATGTTGCCTGGGCTGGAGCATTTCAGCTGTGAAGAAAGACTGGATAAGCTAGGGTTGTTTTCCTTAGAGAAGAGAAGGCTGAGGGGGGACCTGGTTGAAGTAATAAAATTATGAGGGGCATAGATAGCGTAGATAGGAAGAAACGTTTTCCCTTAGCGAAGGTGTCAATAACCAGTGGGCATAGATTTAAGGTAAGGGGCAGGAGGTTTAGAGAAGATTTGAGGAAAAAAATTGCACCCAGAGGATGGTTGGAATCTTGAACGCACTGCCTGAAGGGGTGGCAGAGACAGGAACCCTCACAACATTTAAGAAGTATTTAGATGAGCACTTGAAATGCTATATCATACAAGGCTACGGGCCAAGTGCTAGAAAATGGGATTAGAATAGATAGGTGCTTGATGGCCTGCATGGGCACAATGAGCCGAAGGGCCTGTTCCTGAGCTGTATAACTCTATGACTCTCTGAGAACAAAATATAGCGCAAGGGCAGGATTTAGATGGAGGACAAAAAGCAAAGCAGACTAACACGGTGTTAGAATGCGTGGTGTTATTGCGAGGAGTGTTACAAATAAGGTTGATGAGCTACAGACACAAATTGCCACATGGGTTGTGATATACTGGCTATAATGGAGACCTGGCAGAAATGGGAACTAAACATTCCTGGTTACAATGTATTCAGGAAGGATAGGGAAGGGGAAAAAAAGGCTGGAGGGAGGGAGGACAGTATTGATCAAGGATAATATAACAGTTCTACAGAGGGATGATATACCAGAGTGTTCAAAGACTGAATCTATTTGGTTAGAGTTAATAAACAGAAAAGGGTTTGTTACTTTGCTGGCGGTTACTTTAGACCTCAAAATAGTAAGAAAGAGATGGAGGTATAAATTTATAGGCAAATTTCAAAAATTGTAAAAATAATAGAGTAGAAATAGTAAGAAACTTCAATTACTCTAATATGGATTTGCGGAAGCTGGCGGGGGGGGGGGGGGGGGAGAGGGGGCGTGGAGGGGATGGTGTTGGGTGCTTGTAACAGAGTAAAGGGCAAGGAGGCTGTAGAATTCTTAAAATGTGTACTTCCTTAATCAGTGTGTTTCCATCCCAAGGAGGAAGTAAGTAGTGTTGGATTTAATTCTGGGGAATGAAGTTGGGCAAATGAAGTGTGTTGCAGTGGCAGATATCTGGGTAGTAGTGATCATAATATAATTAGGTTTAAAGTAGTTATGGAAAGGTCAAAGAAAACACAAAGGCGAAAATACCCAACTGGAAGGGAGCCAATTTTGTGAATAGATTTAGCCTTGGGACGTTTTATTATGTTAAACGTGCTATATAAATATAAGTTGTTGGTGTTGTAGAATGGGTGGATGGAAAGATTGTCGAGGAAAACAATAAATGAGCAAGGCAGTACAAACGTACAAACGAAGCACATTAGCATAAGGAGCAAAGATGGTGCATGCAAGGCTAGAGCTCACTGGATGACAAGGAAATAGGGGTTAAAATAAAATAAAGGACGTTTCTGATAAATGTTAGGGGGAGAACCTAATAGAAGTATTCAAAAGAATGAGGGCTTTTAACAGTTGTTCCCTACTTGCTCTGTTTCCCTTGACAAATAGGTTGGACAACCAGATGCCATGGATTTAAATAATTGATTTCTGAAAATCTAGAGAGGAAAGGAGGAGAATTTTTTTCACAGAGTGTTGTTATGATCTAGAGCACAGTAACTAAAAGGGTGGTGGAATTAGATTGCACAGGAACTTTCAATAGGCAATTGGACATGCACTTGCAGGGTTTAGTTTAGTTTAGAGATACAGCACTGAAACAGGCCCTTCGGCCCACCGAGTCTGTGCCGACCATCAACCACCCATTTATACTAATTATGGGGGAAAAGCTGGGGAGTGGGTCTGAACTGGACAGTTCTTTAAAAGAGCCAGCACAGGCATGACAGACTGAATGGCCTCTTTCTGTCCTGTAAAATTCTGTGGTTCTAGACCTTACAGAAAACAAATGTATCAATCTCAGTCTTACATTTTTCAATATCTCCAGCCTCTACAGCTTTTTTGGGGACAGAGCTCCAGATTTCCTCTACCTTTTGCATGAAGATGTGTTTCCTGACATCATCCTGGACAGCTTAGCTCTAATTTTCAGGTTATGTCTCTTTGTTCTGAACTGACCCCACCAGAGGAATTAGTTTCTCTCCATCTACCTGATCAACTCCTTCAACCATCTTAAAATACTTCTATTAGTTCAGCCCTTAATCTTCTAAACTCAATGCTATACAAGCGTAGTCTATGCAACTTATCCTCGTAATATAACCATTTAGACCCGCTGTAAGGTTAATATATCCTTCCTGGGATGCGGTGCCCAGAAGTGAACAGTTATTCCAGATGTGATCTCCCAGACCTTTATGCAACCACAGAATTAGTTCTTCACCCCTTGTAGTCCAGTCTCTTGAGATAAAGGCCAACTTTCCACGAGTCTTTAATAATTTTCTTTTGTACCTGTCCACTAGCTTGTCGTGATTTCTGTACATGGATCCCTCCATGGTTCCGAGCTTCCCTCCAGTACTCTGATCTATCTTTCTTAGGTCCAAAGTGGATGACCTCACACTTCTCCACACTGGACTCCATCTGCCACAGTTTTGCCCACTCACTCCATCTATCAATGTCTCTTTACAACTTTATGCTCCCATCTCGATTCCTTGCTATGTCCCCTAATTTAGTGTTGTCATAAGCTTTGACATTTGCATGGTCAGCAGGCAATGTCCTTCACTGCAGTATGGAAGTACCTTCTTTGCTATCTTGTTGAAACTTCTGGTCCTATACAGTAATCACTGAGGAATCACCTATGGAACAGGCTCCCTAGGGAGATGGTGGAAACAGAAAGGATTGATTCATTCAAATGCAAATTACATAGATTTCCTTCAGTAAGTAATATTTTGGGTTTCAAGAACATGAATCATTTTGAGACGTGACATGAGGTGAGTGTCACATGCTCGGGAGGAATAGGTGACTTTGGACCTATGGTTCCCCAAGCTCTCCAACACTGGGGGTTTTCCTCACTTCATGTCTGGCTCTGTTGTAAATTGAGACTTTCTACATTGCTTTTCACAACCTCAGGACCTTCCAAAATGCTTTACAGCCAACAAAGTAGTTTTTGAAGTATAGTCACTGTTGTAATGTAGGAAACACGACAGCCAATTTGAGCACAGCAAGCTCCCACAAACAACAACAGGATAATGACTAAATAATCTGTTTTAGCAATGTTAGTTCAGTTATAAATATTGGCCCCAGGAAGAGCACCCCTGCTCGGCATCAAATAATGCCACAGGATCTTTTACACGCACCTGAGAGAGCAGACAGGGGCCTCAGTTTAAACATTTCATCTGAAAGAAATCTCTGGGGTTGGGACTGAAACTCACAACCTGCTAACTCCAAAACAAGAGAAGTGATTGATAGAGATTGATTGCTATGAGGAGACAATACTTAATTAACATTAGGCGAGTATTAGGATGGTAGAAGGTGAATGAGATACGTTTTTCTCTGACTAGCAATTCCAAAGTTCTTATTTATCTATGAATGCCACTGCAGGTAAAATGACAGACAACAGTGATTTGTAAATTCAACTCTTTAGTTACTCAATAATAACAACAACTTGTATTTATATAGCGCCTTTAATATAGTAAAACATCTCAAGGTGCTTCACAGGGGCAGTAATCAAACAAAGTTTGACACCAAGCCACCTAGTGAGATATTAGGGTGGGTGACCAAAAGCTTGGTCAAAGGGGTAGGTTTCAAGGAACGTTTAAAGGAGGAGAGAGGTAGAGAAGCAGAGAGGTTTAGGGTGGGCATTCCAAAGCTTAGGGTCCAGGCTGCTGACGGCATGACCGCCAATGGTGGAGTGATTAAAATTAGGGATTCTCTATAGGCCAAAATTGGAGGAGCACAGAGATCTCGGTTGTGGAAATAGAGAAGGTTAGAGAGACAGGGATGTGTGAAGACACGGAGGGATCTAAAAACAAGGATGAGAATTTTGAAATGCTCAAACCATTTACTGGTGAGGGCCACAATCTGGAGTAGTTACTCAATTGACAGCCGTTATCAAAAAAAATTTGGCCTTATTTAAAATTAATTTGCAGGATGTGGGTGTCGTTGGCAAGGCCAGCATTTATTGGACATCCCTAGTTGCCCCATGAGAAAGCGGTGGTGAGCCACCCTCTTGAACTGCTGCAGTCTGTGTGCGGTAGGTACACCCACAGTGCTGTCAGGAAGAGAATTCCAGGATTTTGACCTAGCGACCGTGAAGGAACGGCGATTATAGTTCTAAGTCAGGATGGTGTGTGACTTGGAAGGGAACTTGAGGTGGTGGTGTTCCTATGGTCTACTTTCCTTGTCCTCCTAGCTCTATCTTTGAGTTTGCCAGTTTGGGATGTGCCTTCGATGAAGCCCTTCTACCTCTTTGAGCAAGTGGACTTTAAGTTCCTTTAAAGAGGTGTCAAGTGTGATCTCCTGATAAAATAAAATAAATACACTAGATTCATCCAGAGCTTGATCACAACATCCTCTCACAGTGAATTGTTTTTTTTCTGGAATCATGGGTTGGGGTTTCTGTTTGTGCATTCGATAACCTACAATTTTCCTTCAATGATTTCAATGGGCGGGAAAATGCTAGGCTGTCAGACACGGAAGTGAAAAACTCCCAGCCAGGAAAATCATCGCATTCTACAGCACAGAAGGAGGCCATGCGGCCCTGTGGTGGCTCTCTTAAAGAACGATCCAGTTAGAATTTGTGAGCACTGTAGCTTAGAGGTTGTGTTACTGGACTAGTAATCAAGAGGCCCAAACTAATAATCTGGAGCCATGAGTTTAAATCCAACCACAACAGTTGGGGAATTTAGATTCAGTTAAAAATAGATCTGGAATTTAAAAAAAAAAACTGATATCAGAAATGGGGTCAATGAAACTACCGGATTGTGGTAAACCCCCAGCTGGTCCTTTAGGGAAGGAAATCTGCTGTCCTTACCTGGTCTGGCCTACATGTGACTCCAGATCCACAGCAATGTGGCTGACTCTTAATTGCCCTCTGAAATGGCCTAGCAAGCCACTCAGTTGTATTAAAGAAGATGGCACACTGCCACCTTCTCAGGAGAAATTAGCGATGGACACTAAATGCTGTTTTTTTCCAGTGATACCCACATCCTGCAATGAGCAAAACAAAGACCATTCACTTTTCTCCCAGCTGGTATCATTTTGAATTTTTCTGCTTCAATTATCTGTCTACTTATTATTCAAATACTGTTACGGCCTCTGGGTCCACCACTGTTTCTACCAAAAAAAACTCTGTAAAAAGAATTTCTCCTAAGTCAAGAAAGACTTGCATTTCTATAGCACCTTTCATGAACTCGCTATGTCCCAAAGCACCTCACAGACAATTTTTTGTGTATTGTCATTACTGTAATAGAACTAGAGGATAGTATAGCACAGCAAGAGGCCATTCAACCCACTGACTCACTTAACTCCACTCCCCTGTTCTTTCCCCATAACTCTGCAATCTTTTCTCCTTCAAGTATTTATCTAATTCCCTTTTGAAGACTCCTGTAGAATCTGTATCCACCACCCTATCAGGCAGTGCATTCCAAATCCTAACCACCCACTGCGTAAAAAAAGTTTTTCCTTATGTCACCTCTGGTTCTTTTGCCAATCACCTTAAATCTGGGCCCACTGGTCTTTGACCCTTCAGCCACTGGAAATACATTATTTGCTCTGTCTAAACCTTTCATAATTTTAAACACCTCTATCAAATCTCCTCTTAGCCTTCACTGCTCTAAGGGGAACATTCCCAGCTTCTTCAGTTTCTCCATGTAACTGTAACCTCTCATGCCTGGAACCATTCTATTAAATAAAAACAAAAAGTGCTGGAAATACTCAGCAGGTCTGGCAGCATCTGTGCAGAGAGAAGCAGAGTTAACGTTTCAGGCCTGTGACCTTTCATCAGAACCAGTATTTCCAGCACTTTCTGTTTTTATTTCAGAATTCCAGCATCCACAGTATTTTGGTTTTATTTTACCATTCTACGAAATCTCTTCTGCACCCTCTCCAAAGCCTTCATGTCCTTTCGAAAGTGTGATGCCCAGAATTGGACACATTACACCAGTTGGAGCCAAACTAGTGTTTTATATAAGTTCAGTATAACATGTAATGTAGGAAACACAGCAACCAAGTTGACCATACCAATCTCCCACAAAGAGCAATATGATAAGAACAGGTTAACTGTTTAAGTGACGTAGACTCAGGGATATTTATTACCGAGGGAACCAACGTACCTTCTAATTTTGTTTTTGGAGTTCGCAGGCATGCGACTCCCTTTACATTTTCTTGCGTGGCTGCAGAAGCACCTTCAGGTTGCTGTGTGACCACACAGCTGCACAGCTTAAAGGGAGCATTGCCGGGCACTACAGAGAACTCCCCTGCTCTTCTTCAAAATAATGCCATAGGATCTTTTGTGTGCACCCGAGAGGGCAGGCGTTTAACATCTTGTCCAACAGCACCTCCAACAATGCAGCACTCCTTTAGTACTGCACAGCACTGCACTGTCAGCCTGGATTATGGGCCCAAGTCTTTGGAGTGGAACTTAAACCCACGATCTACTGACTCAGAAGAGACAGCATCAGCCACTGAGCCACAGCTGATCATGTTAAATTATTGCACTCTGGTACTGACCCACCGACAAGTAGAAATAATTCTTTCTGACTTACTTTGTCAAAACACCTCATAATTTTGATCACTCTATTAGAACTCCCAGGTTCTCAATTTCTTCATCACATCCCTGGCATGTAAGAACACAAGAAATAGGAGCAGGAATAGGCCATTCAGCCCTTCGAGCCCACTCAGCCATTTCAATGAGATCATGACTCATCCTCTACGACAACACCATCTTCCTGCACTATCCCTGTAACCCTTGATGTTTTTAATCTGTAGAAATCTATCGATCTCAGTCTTGAGCCTCCACAGCCCTCTGGGGCAGGGAATTCCAAAGATTTAACGCCCTCTGAGTGAAGAAAATCCTCCTCATCTCAGCTCCTCATTCTGAGACTATGTCCCCTGGTTCTGGACTCCCCAGCCAGGGGAAACATCCTCTGCATCAAGCCTGTCGAGCACTGTAAGAATTTTGTATGTTTGAATGAGATCACCTCTCATTCTTCTAAACTCCAGAGTATAAAGGCCCAGTCTATTTAATCTTTCCTCATAGGACAATCCCTCCATCCCAGGAATTAGTTTGGTGAACCTTCGATGCACTCCCTCTGTGACAAGTGTATCTTTCCGCAAGTAAAGCCACCAAATCTGCACACAGTACTCCAGTATCATCGCAGTGAATCTCTCCTGCATCCTTTCCATGTTCAGGTGGCATCTGTGACAGTTCTTCTGCTCAAAGCAACTATTCATGATGCTTTGGCTTTAGAAAGGTTGGAGAAGAGATTTACCAGAATGATAGCAGGGATGAGGGCCCTCAGTTATGTGGAGAGACTGGTGAAGCTGGGGTTGTTCTCCTTACAGCAGAGGAGATTTGACAGAGGTATTCAAAATAGTTTTGATAGAGTAAATGAGGATTTAAGGTAATTGTCAAAAGCACTAGAGGCAACATGAGAAAACTTTTTTTTATAGGAAGACAGACTTGCATTTATATAGCACCTTTCACGACATCCCAAAGAAAACGATGTTAATATTACCTTTAATTGAAATTTGTGGTTGAGACTTGCAAGGCTATCCAACCCAGGAGCATCGAAAGTTTAAAAGAAATACAAGAAGCTATGCTGTATTACAGGTGTACAAAAAACTGACCAAACCTGACCAGCATGCAATGTGAAGACCAAAAGTAACCTGAACTAAAGTAACTTGTTAACAGCTGCAAGCTGGTTTCATTAAAGATAAACAGAGTTACTGGTGAGAAAACACTTTAAAGCTGTGGAATGTTTCGCAAAAAGCAATCGAGTTGAAACCAATAAGCAGACATACTTCAAAGCTATGTTTTGCTTTGATGCTGAGTTAGAGCTTTGGAGAAGCTCTACGTACACAAAAACATGGAGCCATGGTATCTGAAAAGATGAAGATAAGAGACTGATCACGTTTTTAAAAAATGCTAATTTAATTGGGCTATGTGGTTTGAAAAGCTGTGAGAGCTGTGCTGCTGATTGATGATGTCAGAGTTTGTCTTCTTTTGGAATGCAGAGAAACTAGAAATTCTCCAAGCAACAGTTTGTAAGAAATCAGTAATTTAAGGGATTCTGGAAGTTTTAAAACGTGTGTGACGCCAAGAAAAGAAGTTGCTGTTATATTTACTGACAAAGATCCGTGACATCTATGGGAGGTGATGGAATTACTTAAGGATATGTACACAAATGCTCATCATCAAGGCAGTTTCTGGTCTTGTGGTTTGAACAAAGAATGAGATATCTCATTGAGCAATTGTAGCTTAAAGTGGATTTTGATAGGACAGTACGATTTTGTGAATGAAACATCCTGCCCACCTTGGAAAGGTATAAATCATTGTAAAGAGTGATTCAGTGATTAAGTCAAGCAACTTGGTTAGTTGCTGAAAAGTGCACTCGACGGGAGATGATCGCTAGTTGGGTGATTGTATGTATAACTCCTTGTAACATATTTGTGACTAGTGGGTGTTTTGTATTATTAACTGGGATTCCTAGCAAACCTGAAAGACACTGATTTTTAGTTTAAGCTTTGAGTGTTTTCTCATTATTTCTCATATTCAAACTGTACAGTAACCTGGTAAGAAGTAGAAGGTTATGTCTTACAACAGCTATTACTTTTTGAAGTAACGTCACTGTTGTAATGTAGCAACCAATTTATGCACAGCAAGCTCCCACAAACAGTCATGAGATAATGTCCAGATTATCTGTTTTTTGTGATGTTGATTGAGAGATAAATATTGGCTAAGAGTCCAGGAAGAACTCCCCTGCTCTTCTTTTGCGAGTGCAATGGGGTCTTTGATGTTCACCTGAAGGGTCAGATAGGGCATCCACTTAACATCTCATATGAAAGACAGTACAGCCCTGCCTCCCTGGAGCATCAGCCTTGATTTTTGTGCTTAAGTCCTGGAATGGGACTTGAACCTACAACTTTCCTGACTCAGGGGCAAGAGTGCTACCCACTGAGCCACAGCTGCCACGTTTACATAATAAATTGCTATGATCTGGAACACACTTCCTGAAAGAGTGATGGAAGCAGATTCAATAGTAAATTTCAAAAGGGAATTGGATAAATACTTGAAAAGGAAAAGTTTGCAGGACTATGGGGAAACAGCAAGGGAGTGGGACTAATTGGATAGCTCTTTCAAAGAACCAGCACAGGCACGATGGGCTGAATGGCCTCCTTCTGTGTTGTATCATACAATGTCACGTGGTCACTGAGATGAATGATCATTTAGATCTGTTTCGATGATGTCTGAGAAATGTTGACCAGGACACTAAGACTCTCTGTCCATCTATGATTAATGGAATTAAGAGTAAAGTGGAGGCTTGGATACAGGATTGGCTCAGTGACAGGAAGGAAAGGGTGGTGGATGGGTGTATTTCAGACTGTGAGGTGGTTTACAGTGATGTTCACCAGGGGTCAGTTTTGCGTCCAGTACTCTTTTCAATTTATATAAACAACCTAGACTCAAAGGTAGGAAGCAGCATTATAAACTTTCAGATGATACAAAAATTGCAATGTTGTAGACCATGATGAGGATGGTTATAGGCTTCAGGATGACATGGACAGATGGTGAAATGGACAGAAGTGTGACAGATGGAGTTCAACACAGAGAAGTGTGAATAGATGTACTTTGGGAGGACTAATATGGAAAGACAGTTTACATTAAATGACACGATTTTGAAAAGTAAAGCTGAGCAGAGAGACCTCGGTGTCCGTATACACAAATCCTTAAAGGTGGCAGGGAAGTTGATAAGGTGGTTAAACAGGCATATGGGTTACTTAGATTTGTAAATAGAGGAGTACAATATAAAAGCAGCAATCATGCTAGAACTTTATAAATCACTGGTTAGGATCAGCTGGAATATTGTGAACAATTCTGAGCTCCACACTTCAGGAAAGATGCAAAGGGCTTAGAAAGAGTCCTGAGGAGGTTTACCGGGATTTTAGCAGGGATGAGGAGAGGTTGGAAATGATAGGAACTGTTCTCCTTGGCACAGAGAAGGTTAAGAGTGACCTAACGGAGGGTTACAAGGTGATTTTGATAGAGTAGACAGAGAAAAGCCTATTTCCTCTGGCGAATGGGTTAATAACCAAAGGTCATAGATTTAAAATCATTGGCAAAAGAACTAGAGCAGAGGTAAAGAGAAATGTTTTTGCTCAGAGAGTTGTTGGGATTGGGAATACTCAGTCTGACAAGGTGGTGGAAGCTGATTCCATAAATAATTTTAAAGGGATTTGGACAGGAACCTGAGGATTAGGGACTGACAGGGTTATGGGACAAAATATGAGACAAAGCATGACTGTTCTTTCAAAGAGTTGACAAAGGCACAATGGGCCAAATGGCCTCCTTCTGTGCCATAAGTTTCTATGAATAGAACCATGGGATTGTTAGCATTCACTAAAACCACAGAGATGGGGAGATGGGGATTCAGTTTACTATAGCCCCTCTGACAAGGCAGCAATCCCTCAGTATAGGCTTAGCAAACCCTCCAGGATGGCCCTGGAGCCTCCAGGAATTGAAGATTAATCTCCAGGTCATTGCTTGGAGCAAAAACCCAGAAAAATAACCCCTAGGGAGCATTAAAAAAATTGTGGCCCTTTTTGTTTTCTTTGAACATTTCTAATTATTAGCTATAAAAATACTTGAGATGGGAAAATCTGTCACAATGAATCCAATTGGGTAACAAAGACTTGGTTTCTGATTGGCCATAGGAAGGCAGTGGTACCTGGAGGATGGACCAATGGTGGGAGTCTGCTGGGGAAGGGCTGGTTCAAGGCAGGAGGTGCTGATTAAACCTCCAGGAATATGTCCACCCAGCGTAGGTGACCCTACTGGACTGGAATAAAGTCCAAGCTCCTGTGCAGTGCTTAAACCCAGAAACATCTAGCCCAGAGGCAAGTAGGTGGCTAACCAGTTGAGGACAATGGGTGAGGAGGTGTTGTGCTGGATCTGAGTGGCACTGAATTGTAAAGTGTTGAGGACATTTGAAAACATAAGGAGAACGGAGCTTGAGTAAGTGCTGAAATTCCCACCAGGGTCTCCTTTTTTGTAATTGTGATGCAGAATGACAGGCAATGACAAATTGGAAGAACATCATTAGAACTGTCAAGATAGGGTTACAGCATTGAAGCCACTGTCAGTTATTTATAAACTGAATAGGATTTCTAAGCAGTGATTTGGCTGGCTGTGAATTGTTTTTGTATTCTGCGGGGGTCGGATGGGAGTTGGTTGTGATGATCAATGTCAACTGATCCTTTCTTCCCAGGGAGAAGCCGTCATCTTTAGGAAGAACACAACCCAACCAATATTCATGTCACAAAGTCAGATAACTGCCGAGTGATTAGTGTCAGTCTCTGTAACCATGGCTCGTGATAACGGATATGCTGGTGTAGTGGTTATTTTAGTAATCCGCAGGACTAGTAATCTACAAGACTAGTAATCTACAGGACTAGTAATCTACAGGACTAGTAATCCGCAGGACTAGTAATCCGCAGGACTAGTAATCTACAGGACTAGTATCTACAGGACTAATATCTACAGGACTAGTAGCTACAGGACTAGTATCTACAGGACTAGTAGCTACAGGACTAGTAATCTACAGGACTAGTAATCTCCAGCACTAGTATCTACAGGACTAGTAATCTACAGGACTAGTAATCCGCAGGACTAGTAATTTGCAGGACTGGTAATCTACAAGACTAGTATCTACATGACTAGTAATCTACAGGCCTGGACTAATGATCCAGAGAACGGAAGTCTAAGAATGTGACTTCAGTATTGACAGACTGTGGCCATTGCTGCCACTCTCTCCACCCCTCCCCCCGACTCCCTCCACACATTCATCCACACTCTCCACCCCTCACCCCAGTCCGCCCACTCTCCCCACCCCTCCACCCACACTGGCTCCACCCGTCCACCCACACTTGTTCCACCCCTCTACCCACACTGGCTCTACCATACCCGCAACTCTCTTTATCCCTCCTCCATACTGTCTCTACCCCTCCCCAACTCTCTGCACCTACACTGGCTCCACCCCTCCCCCACTCTCTCCACCCACACTGGCTCCACCCTTCCCCCTCTCCCTCTACCCCTTGACCCTCCACCCCTCCTTCACTCTCCCCACCATTACCCTCTCTCTACTCCTCCTCCACACTTTCCACCTCAACCCTCACTCTCTCCACCCTCCCCCATTCTCTCCACCCTCTCCACCTTTCCCCTGCTCTCTCCACCCCTCCCTCTCTCAATCCGCTCCACCTCACACTCACCTCACCCCCACTCTCTGTACCTGTCCCCTTTCTCTACCTGTTCTCCCATTCCCTCCACCCCTCCAGCACTTGGTCCACTCATTCAACCTCCTTCCCCTACATTGGCTCAACCCTTTCCCCAATTCGCTCCACCCCCACCCATTGGCTCCACCCACCTCCCGCCACTCCTTCCATCTGCATCCCCCACTTGCTCAACCCTCCTCCCACCCTTCTCAATCTCCCTCCCTTTCCCAATTGCTAATGCCTTCCTCCTCGCCTCCCCTTCCCGACCCTATTCAATTGACCCCCATTCCAACTAGCACCCATTCTTCCAAGCGCCACCCACCCTTCTTGACCGCCTCCTGCCCTTCCCCCCTCGCCCTCTGCGGACTCAGCTGTGGGCATCTGCTGGTTGAAACTGGTCAAGCTTTGACCAGTGAGCTGTGTAACTGATGCCCTTGGCTCAGCAGTGTTCCAATGCTGAATGCTGAAGACTGATTGAGGACAGCTCTGAGGTCTCTCCACCCTGGCTCCACTTTGGCTGCACAGGGTTTAAGAGGGAAGGTTTTTAATATATTAATCAATGAGATACAAGGAAGGAAATTTGTACTGAAAAGATACACAAAAAAAAAAGGCAGAGCAAGCTTGAACATGTTGAACAGAATCCTCCTGTTCCTTGAAGTCTCGAATGAACAGAGACCGAGTTTCTCTTCATTCCTAAAACTCTGTCACTCCTTGCAGCATCTCCTTCTCCAAGAGCTTGGACAACCCTGGTCTCCAGACCACAAAAAAACCCATTGGACATTCATGCTTTTGTACTCTGTCCTCCACAGGAAGTGGTTGAGGTGAACAGCTTGGATGCTTTCAAAAGGAAACTAAGTGAGTACACGAGAGAAAAGGGAATAGAAAGATAGACTCAATGAGATGAGGTAGATGGAATGGGAGGAGACTGATGTGGAGTATAAACACCAGCACAAACTGGTTAGACTGAATGCCCTGAGGGATCCTGACAGAGTGGATGTGGAAAGGATGTTTCCCCTTGTGGGAGAATCTAGAACTAGGGGTCACTATTCAAAAATAAGGGGTCACCCATTTAAGACGGAGATGAGAAGACATTTTTCCCCTCAGAGGGTCGTGAGTCTTTGGAATTCTCTTCCTCAATAGGCAGTGGAAGCAGAGTCTTTGAATATTTTTAAGGCAGAGGTAGATAGATTCTTGATAAGCAAGGGGGGTGAAAGGTTATCGGGGGTAGGCAGGAATGTGAAGTCGAGGTTACAATTAGATCGGCCATGATCTTATTGAATGGCGGAGCAGGCTTGAGGGGCCGAGTGCCCTACTCCTGCTCCTAATTCATATGATTGTATGTTCGTATGCTTCTGTGCTTTATATTCTATGTAATTCCATAAACCCATGACTCCCCCATCAAAAGAAAAGTTGTTCCTTTCTTTTAATGGTTTAGGCGTCCATGCACATAGATCATTAAAATGTTATTGACAGGTTGAGAAAATAATCACAAAGGCTAATGGAATGCTGTCCTTAATATCTAGATGATTGGAATACAAAGGGGGTAGAAGTCATGCTTCAGCGATACAAAGTCCTGGTTAGACCACACCCGGAGTACTGCGAACAGTTCTGGGAAAGATATATTGGCCTTGGAGGGAATGCAGCGTGGAATTACCAGAATGACACCAGGACTCCAAGGGTTAAAATACAAGGAGAGATTACACAAATTCAGGTTGTATTCCCAGGAATTTAGAAGATTAAAGGGTGATTTAATCAAAGTTTTCAAGATATTAAGGGGAATCTATAACAGTTGGGTAGATGGATAGAAACTATTACAGCTGATTGGGGAATCCAGGACTAGGGGACATAGTCTAAACAATAGAACCAGGAGTGAAATTAGGAAACACTTCTACACACAAAGGGTGGTGGAAGTTTGGAACTCTCTTCTGCAAACGGCAATTGATGCTGGGTGAATTGTTAATTTTAAAACTGAGAATGGTAGATTTCTGTTAACCAAACATATAAAAGGACCTGGGGCAAAGGTAGGTATAGAGTTAGGTCACTGATCAGCCATGATCACATTGAATGACGGGCAGAACAGGCTGCAGAGGCTAAAGGGCCTTCCCCTGTTCCCACATTTTGTGCACTGAGCCTTTACGTCTCTCAGTGCCTCTAATCTTTTTAAGATCTATTATCTTTGTGACTGTCTCTTACCGATGTTGGGGTGCTTAAGGGAACGGCAGATCCGACCTTCTCGCTCCAGTTTCTGGTGATCTGTAACAGAAGGGGTAAGTTTGATTACTACCACATTTTACATTCCACAAGCAATCAGATCACACGCACACTCCATCAATTCCCAGTACTGTGTTGTAAACCTCAACATCTTCAAAAGAAGAAGAAATGATGGGCCCACTGGCAGATCCCCTGTGGTGTTGCTCATGGGGACTTTGAGATTCTGGACCACAGTTGTGTTGTTCCATTGCTAAACTGGACTGTACCTTTAAGGTCACTGCTCAAGGACTGTGAGGGATGCAGCTCACTCTCAATTACAGGCTGCAGTCCCAACCCCTGAACTCAGAACAAAACTGAGTCCCATTAAAACTGTTAAAACAAACAAAAAAATGCCAAAAACACCCCAAGGAGAAAAAGAAATTTGCTTATCCTCTTTCCCTCACTGTGACATGAAATGGTTAAAACATTGCCCAGTGTGGCTCTGAGTTATACAGACCAGGAAGTGACCGCCACCCCCACCCAATCAGTACTCTTGCACTAAGTCAGCTGATCTGAGTGCAGAGCCAGTAGGAGCGGTGCTACATCACACAGGATGCTAAGTACAGATGACAGATACGGTTTGGCCCCAGCTGTCTTCAATCTAACCTATTTGCCTGAGCTTTGAGTGACAAAATCAGACAGGATTTCCATTCCTGATGACATTATTTGCAAAATGTCAGCCTGTGGGTGAACCTTTTTTTCTTTTTTTCATGGGATGTGGGCCTTGCTGGCAAGGCCAGCATTTGTTGCTCATCCCTAATTGCCCTTGAGACGATAATGGTGAGTTGCCATCTTGAACCACTGCAGTCTGTCTGGTGTAGGTAGACCCACAGTGCTGTTAGGAAGTGAGTTCCAGGATTTTGATCCCGTGACAGTGAAGGAACGACGATATAGTTCCAAGTCAGGATGTTGTGTGTCTTGGAGGGGAACTTGCAGGTGGTGGTGTTCCCGAGCGTCTGCCGCCCTTGTCCTTCCAGCTGGTACAGGTCATCGGTTTGGAAGGTGCTGTCAAAGGAGCCTTGATGAGTTGCGAAAGTGCATCCTGTGGGTGGTACACACTGCTGCCACTGTGTGTCGGTGGTGAAGGGAGTGAATGTTTAAGGTGGTAGATGGGGTGCCAATCAAGCTGTTTTGACCTGGATGGTATTGAGTTTCTTGAGTGTTGTTGGAGCTGCAGTCATCCAGGCAAGTGGAGAGTATTCCAACACACTCATGACTTGAGCCATTGTTTTTATTCTCACATCCCATGAAGGAATAAAAAAAAAGATGGCGTGCGGACATTGGGGAGCCATGAGGTGAGTTATTTGCCGCAGGATCACTATTTCTCACTGGGGAGTGATTTATCAGGGAAAAGTGGTTAAATATTTGAAGAAAAACATTTATGGGGCTATGGGGAAAGAGCAGTGGGAGTGGGACTAATTGGAGGTGGCACAGGCATGATGGGCCGAATGGTCTCCTTCTGTATCATTCTATGGTTACAACCCAACAACAGTATTGACAGCCAATTCTGATTATCCACTTGAAGTCATGTATTACCCCTTTACTGTCACTTCTGTTCCTGTTACGTTCATCATATACTACGACAGTGGGAGCACGCCTGCATGAGTTACAGCTCAGGAAACACATTTTCACCAACTCGTCTTGAAAGCTCTTCCAGACACATGCTGCATTACAGAATCTGGCAAACTGACATTCATTACACAATCACTTTCAGCATCTTTCACTTTCACCCTGCGGAAAGCCCTGGGTGCACCGGGAAGGAAGTAACTGTGGTCCTAACTGGTGGCACGAGTGTCCTAAAGAATCATACAGCACAGAAGGAGGCCATTTGGCCCATTGTCTCTGTGCCAGCTCTTTGAAAGAAACATCCAATTAATCCTACACCCTGCTCATTTCCCATAGCCCATTACATTTTTTCGCTTCAAGTGTTTATCCAATTCTTTTAAAGATTGCTATTAAATCTGCTTCCACCATCCTTTCAAGCAGTGCAATCCAGAACATAACAACTCGCTGCGTAGAAAAATTCTTAGCTCCCCTCATTCTTTTGCTAATTACCCTAAATCTGTGTCCATGGTTATCGACCCTCCTGCCATGGGAAACAGTTTTTCTTCATTTACTCTATCAAAACCCCTCACAAATTTAACTTTCTTTTTCTTTAACTTCATTCACGGGATCTGGGCATCGCTGGCTGGACCAGCATTTATTGCCCATCCCTAATTGCTCCTGAGAAGGTGGTGGCGAGCTGCTTGCTTGAGCCCCTGCAGTTCATAAAGTTACAAGACTTTGATCCAGTGACAGTGAAGGAACGGCGATATAGTTCCAAGTCGGGATGATGTGTGGCTTGGAGGGGAACTTGCAGGTCGTAGTGTTCCCATGCACCTGCTGCCCTTGTCCTCTGTTTGTCCTCCTAGGTAACTAACTCCAAACTTGGGTTTTCAAAGCCTGCACAGTATAGGAAACAAGGATGACTGAGGGAGGTGAGAAGCTCAACAGATTTTAGAGCCTTTTTTAGAATTCATTCATGGGATGTGAGTGTCGCTGGCAAGGCCAACATTTATTGCCCATTCCTAATTGCCCTTGAAAAGGTGGTGAGCTGCCTTCTTGAACAAAGCTTGCTGGCTTATGACACCATTTCAGAGGGCAGTTAAGAGACAACCATATTGCTTTGGGTCTGGAGTCAAATATAGGCCAGACCGGGTAAGGACGGCAGATTTCCTTTCCGAAAGGACATTCGTGAACCAGCTGGGTTTTTACAAAAATCCAATAGTTACATGGTCACCATCACTGATATTCTGAGTTTATTAACTGAATTCAAAAACCCAGTTACTGTACTGGGATTTGTACTCATGCCTCCAGATCATTAGTCTGGGCCATTGGATTATTAGTAGCAGTAACATAACCACCGTGCTACTGTATCCCTGAACCAGAGACAGAGTCATGAGGCTTGATATCAACACATTGAGGGTGCAGGGTGGAGAGTGGGTGTGTTGGATGGGGATGGAGGGGACAAGCTCAAAGTCAGAGCCAAGCCATTCAAGAGAAAAGTTAGGAAATACTTTCTTCACATAAAGAGTGATGAAAGTTTGAAACTCTCCCCTACAAAAAGCAGTAGATGAGATCTCAATCAATGATTTTAAATTCAAAACCAATAAGATAGCTTGTAAGAGTATTAAGGGATATGGAGCCAAGGCAGGTGGATGGAGTTAAGATACAGATCGGCCATGATTCTCGATGAATTGTAGAACAGGCTCGAGAGACGGAATGGCCTCCTCCCGTTCCCTATGAAGTGGGTGATAGTGGATTTGGAAGTTAGGAGGAACAAGAGAGGAGCATGCAAAGGGAAAAACAATAAATGCTGACCTTGCCAGGGTCATCCACATCACATGAACGAATGAAAAAGAGTAGTGACCATCGGGATAATGATAACGTAGAAAGAGATGCGGAGAGAGAGGATAAGAGAATGATTTCCATGGGTCAACAAGCCTTTATTTGCAATATGCTGTGGAGTGATGCAAATGAAAGACTGAGCATGCTTGTGGTTAAATCAAATCCTGGGGGCAGAGGAAACTAATTGTGTCTACTTTTAAGTCGGTAAGTGTGTATAGAGTGAGGGGTAACAGGCCAATCTGTGGCACTATAAGTAGAATCAGCTTCAGTTTTCACTTACTCAGTGCCAGTATTTGTGATAAAATATTGAGAACGCTGGCAGCCTTCTTTAGATTGTAAATCTCATGCAAATGATAACATAAGAAATTGGAGCAGGAGTAGGCCATTCGGCCCTTCAGGTCTGCTCTGCCATTCAGTGCAATGATGGCTGATATTCCACCTCAACTTTAGTTTCCTGCCCACTCCCCATATCCCTTGGTTCCCTTCATATCCAAAACCCTATCAATCTCTGTCGAGAATATTTTTATTCATTCATAGGATGTGGCCAGCATTTATTGCCCCTCCCTAATAGCCCTTGAGAAGGTGGTGGTGAGCCGCTTTCCTGTACCGCTGCAGTCCACGCCAGGGTAGGCGGTGGCGTAGTGGTATTATCACTGGACTAGTAACCCAGAGACCCAGGGTATTTCTCTGGGGACATGGGTTCGAATCCCACCACAGCAGAAGGTGGAATTTGAATTTAATGAATAAATCTGAAATTAAAAAGCTAGTCTAATGATGGCCATGAAACCATTGTCGATTGTTGTAAAAGCCCATCTAGTTCACGAATGTCCTTTAGGGAAGGAAATCTGCTGTCCTTACCTGGTCTGGCCTACATGTGACTCCAGACCCACAGCAATGTGGTTAACTCTTACATGCCCTCTGAAATGGCCTAGCAAGCCACTCAGTTGTATCCAACCGCGACAAAGTCTATAAAAAGGAATGAAACCGGACGGACCACCCGGCATCGACCTAGGCACCGGAAACGACAACGGCAAACCCAGCCCTGTCGACCCTGCAAAGTCCTCCTTACCAACATCTGGGGGCTTGTGCCAAAGTTGGGAGAGCTGTCCCATAGACTAGTCCAGCAACAGCCTGACATAGTCATACTCACAGAATCATACCTTACAGACAATGTCCAAGACACTGCCATCACCATCCCTGGGTATGTCCTGTCCCACCGGCAGGACAGACCCAGCAGAGGTGGTGGTACAGTGGTATACAGTAGGGAGGGAGTTGCCCTGGGAGTCCTCAATACCGACTCCGGACCCCATAAAGTCTCATGGCATCAGGTCAAACATGGGCAAGGTAACCTCCTACTGATTACCACCTAACGCCCTCCCTCAGCTGATGACTCAGTACTCCTCCATGTTGAACACCACTTGGAGGAAGCACTGAGGGTGGCAAGGGCACAAAATGTACTCTGGGTGGGGGATTTCAATGTCCATCACCAAGAGTGGCTCGGTAGCACCACTACTGACCGAGCTGGCCGAGTCCGAAAGGACAGAGCTGCTAGACTGGGTCTGCAGCAGGTGGTGGGGGAACCAACACGAGGGAAAAATATACCTGACCTTGTCCTCACCAATCTGCCTGCCGCAGATGCTTCTGTCCATGACAGTATTGGTAGGAGTGACCACCGCACAGTACTTGTGGAGACGAAGTCCCGCCTTCACATTGAGGATACCGTCCATCGTGTTGTGTGGCACTATCACTGTGCTAAATGGGATAGATTTCGAACAGATCTAGCAATGCAAAATTGGGCATCCATGAGGTGCAGCAGCAGAATTGTACTCAACCACAATCTGTAACCTCATGGCCTGGCATATCCCCCACTCTACCATTACCATCAAGCCAGGAGACCAATCCTGGTTCAATGAAGAGTTCAGGAGGGCATGCCAGGAACAGCACCAGGCATACCTCAAAATGAGGTGTCAACCTGGTGAAGCTACAACCCAGGACTACTTGCATGCCAAACTGCGTAGGCAGCATGCGATAGACAGAGCTAAGTGATCCCATAACCAACGGATCAGATCTAAGCTCTGCAGTCCTGCCACATCCAGCTGTGAACGGTGGTGGACAATTAAACAACTAACTGGAGGAGGTGGCTCCACAAATATCCCCATCCTCAATGATGGGGGAGCCCAGCACATCAGTGCGAAAGTTAAGGCTGAAACATTTGCAACAATCTTCAGCCAGAAGTGCTGAGTTGATGATCCATCTCGGCCTCCTCCTGACGTCCCCAGCATGACAGATGCCAGACTTCAGCCAATTCGATTCACTCCGCGTGATATCAAGAAACGACTGAAGTCACTGGATACTGCAAAAGCTATGGGCCCGGACAATATTCTAGCAATAGTACTGAAGACCTGTGCTCCAGAACTTGCCGTGCCCCTAGCCAAGCTGTTCCAGTACAGCAACAACACTGGCATCTACCCTGCAATGTGGAAAATTGCCCAGGTATGTCCTGTACACAAAAAGCAGGACGAGTCCAACCCGGCCAATTCCCGCCCCATCAGCCTACTCTCAATCATCAGTAAAGTGATGGAAGGTGTCATCAACAGTGCCATCAAGCGGCACTTGCTTAGCAATAACCTGCTCAGTGACGCTCAGTTTGGGTTCCGCCAGGGCCACTCAGCTCCTGACCTCATTACAGCCTTGGTTCAAACATGGACAAAAGAGCTGAACTCAAGAGGTGAGGTGAGAGTGATTGCCCTTGACAGCAAGGCAGCATTTGACCGAGTATGGCATCAAGGAGCCCTAACAAAACTGAGGTCAATGGGAATCAGGGAGAAAACCCTCCGCTGGCTGGAGTCATACCTAGCGCAAAGGAAGATGATTGTGGTTGTTGGAGGTCAATCATTTGAGCTCCAGGACATCACTGCAGGAGTTCCTCAGGGTAGTGTCCTAGGTTCAACCATCTTCAGCTGCTTCATCAATGACCTTCCTCAATCATAAGGTCAGAAGTGGGGATGTTCGCTGATGATTGCACAATGTTCTGCACCATTCGTGACTCCTCAGATACTGAAGCACTCCGTGTAGAAATGTAGCAAGACCTGGACAATATCTAGGTTTGGGCTGATAAGTGGCAAGTAACATTCGTGCCACACAAATGCCAGGCAATGATCATCTCCAACAAGAGAGAATCTAACCATCTCCCCTTGACATTCAATGGCATTACCATTGCTGAATCCCCCACTATCAACATCCTAGGAATCAACATCCATTGAACAGAAACTGAACAGGAGTAGCCATATAAATACCATGGCTACAAGAACAGGTCAGAGGCTAGGAATCCTGAGGCGAGTAACTCACCTCCTGATTCCCCAAAGCCTGTCCACCATCTACAAGGCACAAGTCAGGAGTGTGATAGAATACTCTCCACTTGCCTGGATGGGTGCTGCTCCAACAACACTCAAGAAGCTTGACACCGTCCAGGACAAAGCAGCCCGCTTGATTGGCACCCCATCCACAAACATTCACTCCCTCCACCACCGACGCACAGTGGCAGCAGTATGTACCATCTACAAGATGCACTGCAGCAATGCACCAAGGCTCCTTAGACAGCACCTTCCAAACCCGTGACCTCTACCACCTCGAAGGACAAGAGCAGCAGATGCATGGGAACACCACCACCTGCAAGTTCCCCTCCAAGTCACACACCATCCTGACTTGAAACTATATCACCGTTCCTTCACTGTCGCTGGGTCAAAATACTGGAACTCCCTTCCTAACAGCACTGTGGGTCTACCTACCCCAAATGGACTGCAGCAGTTCAAGAAAACAGTTCACCACCTTCTCAAGGGCAATTAGAGATGGGCAATAAATGCTGGCCTGGCCAGTAACGCCCACATCCCATGAATGAATTTTTAAAAATGTGGTGTCGGTACACCCAGAGTGATGTTCGGGAGAGAGTTCCAGGGTTCTGAATTAACAACAGTGAAGGAATAGCAATATATTTCCAAGTCAGGATGGTGTGTGACTTGGAGGGGAACTTGCAGGTGGTGATATTCCCATGCGTTTGCTGCCCTTGTTCTTCAAGGTGGTACAGGTCATAGGTTTGGAAGGTGCTGTCGGAGGGGTCTTGGTGTGTTGCTGCAATGCATCTTGTAAATGGTACACACTGCTTCCATGGTGCATCAGTGGTGGAGGGAATGAATGTTTATGGTGGTGGATGGGGCGCCGATCAAGCATGCTGCATTTGGTGTTGAGCTTCTTGAGTGTTGGAGCTGCACCCATCCAGACAAGTGGAGAGTATTCCATCACACTCCTGACTTGTGCCTTGTGGATGGTGGGAAGGCTTTGGGGAGTCAGGAGGTGAGTTACTCACTGCAGAATTCCCAGCCTCTGACCTGCTCTTGTAACCATAGTATTTATATGGCTGGTCCAGCTATGTTCCTGGTCAATGGTAACCTCCAAGTTGTTGATGGTGGGGGAATTCAGCCATGGTAATGCCACTGAATGTCAAGGGGGGATGTTTAGATTCTCTCTTGTTGCAGATGTGTAGCTGGAATGTTACTTTCCACTTATCAACCCAAGCCTAAATGTTGTCTACGTCTTTCTGCATATGGACATGGACTTCTTCAGTATCTGAGGAGTCACGAATGGAACTGAACATTGTGCAATTACCAGCGAACATCCCCACTTCTGACCTTATGATGGAGTGAACGTCATTGATGAAGCAGCTGAAGATGGTTGGGCCTACGACACTACCCTGAGGAACACTTGCAGAAACGTCCTGGGGCTGAGACGATTGGCCTCCAACAACCACAACCATCTTCCTTTGTGCTAGGTATGACTCCAACCTTGAGTTTAAACAGTTGAGAGATGATCTAACTGAGGTCTTAAAATGTTTAAGGGATTTGAGAGAGTAGATGTGGAGAAACTATCTCCTCTGGTGACGAAGTCCTAACAAGGAGGTGTTAATTGTATATTAATTGGGTGCTTAAATGTATTCCAATGGTGGGAATTAATTGGAGACTCACCTCTGCCGATATATATAGGAAACAGGCTGAAACTGTAGTTGTTGAATTGGAGTTGCAGGATATGTAATGTAGTGTCTCTGTAAATAAAAAGATTATATAAAGACTGGGCTCCAGTTCTGTCCTTCGTCACTGGCCATCTGAGCTCTAAATGGGGGCACAATCTTAAAATTAGCACTAAGCTATTGAGGGGTGATGTCTGGAAGCACGTCTTCACACAAAGGCTAGTGGAAATTTGGAATTCTCTCCCCCAAAATGCTGTGGAACCATTGGAGTTTTCAAGACTGAGATCAATAGATTTCTGTTGGGTCAGGGGTATCAAGGGATCTGGAGCAAAGGTGGGTAAATCGAGGTAAGATACAGATCAGCCATGATCTGATTGAATGATGGAACAGGCTTGAGGGGCTGAATGGCCTCCTCCTGCTTCTACATTCCACATAAATGTGCACCTTAGCACCTTGCAAGTTTCATTAGAAGTTGCTTTTAGGCTGTTGTCACACTGAGAATGAAGAGGAAATTCCAGCCCTTAAGGTCAACAATATGAGGAACAGGAAGAAGGAGGAATGACGCGTCTTATATAAAATAATAATTTCTTTCAATGCATAATTTATAGAGGGGATGGCAGGAGGGGAGGGTAGAAGCCTTTGTCATAGGATTTTCCAGATGGACTGGTAAGGTTAGAGATATTCCCAGAAGCTTGTTGGAATTCTGAGCAATAACTCAAGACTTTACATCACCTTGCTAAAGCAGAGCCAGTTTTCTCCCTCGAACACCTCAACCTTTTGTTTTCCGCTCAGAATAGTCATACCCTGTGAATGATCTCAGAATGAGCATTATTATTCAACTGTAAAAGGCAGTGGAACAGACTTGTCACAGTTAAGGATGAAGCGGTCTATCGTGGCTTGACATCTCATCATCCAATGCCTGATGTCTAATCATGGCTTCACACAGTACATGTATTCCAAATATCAAAGTCACTTGACAAAGGTTCCCTATTTCTCCTCGCACTTCCTAATGAACCGAAAACTTAGCAATTCACTCTTTCGTGTTTGATGCCCATTGGCAACCGTAAGTTTCTTGCCAGAGCTGCCAAGCAAGTTTATATCAGTTGTGTCTCATCTTATCTCCAAACCTGCATTGGGAGTTTATCATCTATTTCCCCCTGAGTGCTTTCAGGATACAAAGGCAGTTACAGTCTTGATAGCTTGATAATTTTGCTACTTTCTTTATTCACTTAGATACTTGCATAAGAACATACAATAAGAACATAAGAAACAGGAGCAGAAGTAGCACATTTGGCCCTTTCAGCCTGCTTTGCCATTTATTAAGGTCATGACCGATCCCCAACCTCACTCCACTTCCCTATCCGATTTCCTTACAGTCCAATGTCAGCTTTGGATATACTGAACGACTAAGCACTCATAGCCCTCTGGGATAGAGAATTCCAAAACCCTTCGAGTGAAGAAATTTCTCCTCCTTCCAGTATTAAATGGCTGACCCTTTATCCTGAGACGAGGATCCCTGGGTCTAGACTCTCCAGCTGGGGGAAACATCCTCTTGGCATCGACCCTGCCAAGCCCTCGCAGAATCCATGTTTCAATGCGATCACCCCCTCATTCTTCTAAACTCCACAGAGGATAGGCACATTCCACTCAATCTCTCCTTATAAGACAACATTCTCATTCCAGGAATCAATCTAGTGAACCTTTGTTGCATCCCCTCTAAGGCAAGTATATCGTTCCTTAGGTACAGAGACCAAAACTGTACACAGTACTCCAGATATGGTCTAACCAAAGTCCTGTAAAATTGCACAAGACTGCCTTCTCTTGTACTCCAATCCCCTTGAAATAAAGGCCAACATTTCAGTTGTCTTCTTTACTGCTTATTGTATCTTCATTTTCTGTGTTTCTTGTACAAGGACACCCAAATCCATCTGAACACGAACATTTAACAGTTTCCCACCATTTATAAAAAATATTCCTTTTTTTCCTACCAAAGTGAATAATCTCACATTTCCCCACACTATATTCCATCTGCCAACTTTTTGCCCACTCACTCAACTTGTCTATATTCTTTGTAGACTCTTTGTGTTGTCCTCACAGCTTACTTACCCACTTAGCTTTTTATCATTAGCAAACTTAGATACATTGAACCCTACATCTATGTGGTTAATATAGATTGTATATCGCTGAGGGCCCAGTACTGATCCTTGTGGCACCCCACTAATAACAGGCTGACAAATTGAAAACGACCCGTTTATTCCTATTCTCTGCTTCCTGTCCTTTAACCATTCCTCTATCCATGCTAATATATTACCCCCAACCTCATGAGCCCTTATCTTGCGCAACAACCTTTCATGTGGCACCTTACCGAATGCCTTTTGAAAATCCAAATACACTGCACCCACTGGTTTCCCTTTATCCACCCTGCTAGTTGCAACCTCAGTAAACTCTTATAGATTTGACAAACACATTTTCCCTTCATAAAATGAGGCTGACTCTGCCTAATCAGATTATAATTTTCTAAGTTCCCTGTTACCACGTACTGAATAATAGATTCCAGCATTTTTCTGATGATTGATGCCAGGCTAACTGGCCTGTAGGAACATAGGAGCAGGAGTAGGCCATTCAGCCTATCGAGCCTGCTCCGCCATTCAATACGATCATGGCTGATCATCCACTTATTCCCATACTATCCTCATATCCCTTTATGTCATTGGTATTTAGAAATCTGTCAATCTCTGCTTTAAACATACTCAATGACTGAGCTTCCACAGCCTTGTGGGGTAGAGAATTCCAAAGATTCACAACCCTCTGAGTAAAGAAATTTCTTCTCATCTCTGTCCAAAGTGGGTTCCCCCTTATTTTGAAATTGTGTCCCTTGGTTCTAGACTCCCCAACCAGGGGAAACATCTTAGCTGCATCTACCCTGTCTATCCCTTTAAGTAGTTCTCTGTTTTTTCTATCCCTCCTTCGTTTGAATAATGGTGTTACATTTGCTAATTTCCATTCTTGGCTTAATGGTCACACTCTTAACCTAAGTCAGAAAATGTGTGGATTTCAGCCCCAATCCAGAGACTTCAGCACAAAATCTAGGACTGACATTATCAGTGCAATACTGAGGGAGTGCTGTACTGTCTGAAGTGAAGGGACTTCCACCTGACCCCTTGATCTTTGCTGCAGTCAATGACAGAAGTCCTGAATGCCCACATCCTGGGACTTATACCAAGATGTAGCCTCCATAGCTAACCCCATTTGTGCCCCCATCCACTTCAATGCCCATCCCTGGTGAAGTATTCCACAACTTTTGACTGAAAATGTTTGCCTGTCTTCTCTTCTTGCACCTAGTTTTCAGCCATAGCTGAGTGGGTAACACTCTCTCAACTCAAAGTTACAAGCTAATGGGCTCAATTCTTACTCCAAAGACTTGAGTACAAAATCCTGGCTAACACTCCCAGTGCAGTACTGAGGGAGTGCTGCACTGTCAGAGCTGCTCAGTTTCAGACAAAATGGAACCTGAAAGATCCCATGACACCGTTTGAAGAATAGAAGGGGAATATGTTACCAGTAAAACAAAAGGATTGCAAAAGAAAGAACTTGCATTTCCATAGCGCCTTTCACGATCCCAGGACATCCCAAAGCACTTTATATCTAATGAAGTAAATCCAAAGTGTAGTCACTATTATAACGTGGGAAGCACAACAGCCATTTCTTACACAGCAAGATCCCACAAACAGCAAGGTGCTAATGACCAGATAATCTGTTTTAATGATGTTGGTTGAGAGATAAATATTGGCCCAGGACACCAGGCAGAACCTCCCTGCTCTTCTTCAAAATAGCAGCCATGGGATCCTTTATATGCACCTGAGAGGGCAGGTAGGGAGTGTCTACCTAGATTTTGGGCTGAAGTCTAGGCTGACACTCCCTGGCTGGAGTGGAATTTGAACCCACAACCTTTTTCCACTTTGTGGTGGGAGGGCTCTTCATTGAGCCACGACTGACACCTGGAGCTACATAACCATGATTGAGTTTAGAATTTATTCTCCTCTATCAAAAGGGTCGCTCTTGTGAGGCCTACAGGGTTCCTCCTGTTCCTCAACCATCCTGTGTCCCCAAGTAGAGCATAAAATCAGAATGTACAGCACAGAAACAGGCCATTCAGCCCAACAGGTCTATGACGATGTTTATGCTCCACATGAGCCTCGTCCCACCCCTCTTCATCTCACCCCATCTGCATACCTTTCTACTTCTTTCTCCCTCCAGTGTTTATCTTGTTTCCCCTTAAATGGTTCTACGCTATCCACCTCAACCTTTCCCTGTGGTAGCGAGTTCCACATTCTCACCACTCTCCGGGTAAACAACAACGGGCATTCAATGTAGCAGAATATTCCAAGGCATGAATTATATTAATGACCTCCAGTTCTGGTCACCCCCACAAGTGGAAACACCTTCCCTCTGTCTACCCTATCGAAACCTTTACGTAATTTTAAAGCCCCGTATCGGGTCACCCTCTTATCTGGTGAAAAGAGCCCCAGCCTGTTCGGTTCAGTCTGTCCTGATAGAGTGCTCCTGTGCTGTACATTCGAAGTAATTCTGTGTTTGTTTGAAGTGACACTTGGGAGACTGTGCATGGAGGGGGTGTAAGTAAAACTGCTACAGATTCCACCCACACGTGTCCCTTTAATAATGGCACTGATTGACAGTAAAGGCGAGAAACGGCAATTCCTATTAATTTCAACACAATTTGCAAGTGTAAAATGGTGCGTTCCATCGCAGCTCCATTGAAATAAAGAGGCGGAAATCGCAGCACAGAGGCTGATTTAACTGAGCATTAACTATCTCTTCAGGCAAATGGAAATCAGTGTCTGGACAACATCCAAATTCTTTGTGGTGATGATACTCTTCTGATGATAGGGTGCAGCAGTGTTTGATGCATTAACTAGATGTTGGCTCTAACTCGCAGGCTTAGTTTCCATCTAAGAACAGCAGTTTTAAACCCTTCTGATCCAAGGATTAAAACAATGATAGAGATGACTGGAGTCTCGACAGTGAGGAAACTGATCAAAATAATGACATTTGCTGCAATATTAGGTTGTCAGTAGTTCATCGCCAGAAGATTGTGGGTTCAAGATCCCAAGGGACTTGAACAAGTACCTAGGCTGACACTCTAAGTGCAGTAATGAGGGAATACTGCACTGTCGCGGTGCCATTTTCGGATATATGGAGGGCCGTCTGCTCTCTCAGGTGGATGTAAAAGATCCCATTGCCACTATTTCCAAAAAGTGGATGGGAGTTCACTCTGAGGTCCTGTTCAATATTTATCCCTCAACCAACTGGTCATTAGTACATTGCTGTTTGTGAGAGCTTGCTGTGTGCAAATCGACTGCCCCGCTTCCCTACAACAGTGACCACACTTCAATCAATCTTTAAGCACTTGGGACATCCTGAAGCTGTGGAAGTCTCAGGGAACTGGCTATGCAGTGAGTCAGTGGGACACAGAAAGGAAAAACATGCAGAATCCCGTGCAGCAACTAGATACAAATCATCTGCAACAGGACAGATAGGCTAGCAGAATGTATTACAGCCCAATGACGCCCACCATGTCCCACCCAACCCCCCCTTGAGATCTGTGAGCACAATCTAGTTCAGACCATTTGCAGTGATGAGGTGAAAAAAATGGGGTTGTTCTCCTTCGAGAAGGTTGACTCAAGATTTCAAAGAGATGTTCAAAATCATGAGGGGTCTGGACAGAGCTCTTTTTATTCTTTTGTGGGATATGGGTGTCGCTGGCTAGGCCAACATTTATTGCCCATCCCTAATTGCCATTGAGAAGGTGGTGGTGAGCTGCCTTCTTGAACCGCTGCAGTACATGTGGGGTATGTACACCCACAGTGCTGTTAGGAAGGGAGTTCCAAGATTTGATCCAGCGACAAGAAACGGCGATATAGTTTCATGTCGTGATGTTGTGTGGCTTTGAGTGGAACTTGCAGATGGGGGTGTTCCCATACATCTGCTGCCCTTGTCCTTCCAGGAGGTAGTGATTGAGAGTTTGGAAGGTGCTGTTGAAGGAGCCTTGGTGAGTTGCTGCAGTGCATCTTGTAGATGGTACACACTGCTGCCACTGTGCGTCGGTGGTGGAAGGTGTGAATATTTAAGGTGATGAATGGGTTGTCGATCAAGTGGGTTGCTTTGTTTTGGATGGTGTCAAATTTCTCGAGTGTTGTTGGAGCTGCAACCAGGCAAGTGGAGAGTATTCCATCACACTCCTGACTTGTGCCTCGTAGATGGTGGACAGGCTTTGGGGGAGTCAGCAGGTGAGTTACTCGCCATAGGATTCCTAGCCTCTGACTTGCTCTTGTAGCCACAGTATTTATCTGGTTGATCCAGTTCAGTTTCTGCTCAGTGATAACCCCCAGGATGTTGATAGTGGGGGATTCAGCGATGGTAATGCCATTGAATGTCAAGGGGAGATGGTTAGATTCTCTCATGTTGGAGACGGTCATTGCCTGGCACTTGTGCGGTGTGAATGTTACTTGCCACTCATCAGCCCAAGCCTGAATGTTGTCCAGGTCTTGCTGCATATGGACATGGGCTGCTTCAGTATCTGAGGAGAAACTGTTCACATTGGTGGAAATGTCAAGAACCAGAGGGCACAGATTTAAGGTGAATGGTAAAAGAACCAGGGGTGACATGAGGAAAATCTTTTTACACAGCGAGTGGTTGGGATCTGGAATGCGCTGCCTGAGTGTGTGGTGGAGGCAGATGCAATCGTGGCTTTCAAAAGAGAATTGGATGAGCATCTGAAGAGAAAATATTTGCAGGGCTATGGGGAAAGGGTGGGGGAGTGGGACTAGCTTAATTGCTCTTGCAGAGAGCCGGCACAGGCTCGACCGCAGAATGACCTTCTGTGCAGTAACCATTCTATGATTGCATTCTATAAATAGAGAATTAAAAATTAAAAAGTATATTTGAGAATTGCATGGCAATGGTGAGACTTGCTAAAGGAGGAACCTCTCTCACATAAGAATATGACTGTGCTGTTTCAGTCTAAGCTGGGTGAAAGGGCAAGCTCAGTCCCTTTCAATTTCATGAGCCTGTAATGCTTTCTGACAGGTCATATAGCGTGGGATAGCAATCCACCCACTCATTCCCTCGCTGTCTCTCCATGAGATTAACCCTCCGAGACTGCTGATGTTCAGGACATTAAAAACCCCACAATCTCCACTGTTAGCCGAAAACAAGTGGAATTGTATATTTAACTATCTGGTTTAAAACTCACTGCTACCCCTCAGTCTGTTGACAAATGAAATTCCAATGTGCATCAGACAAAGGTTTTAATTAATAAATGAAATTAAACTGAAATAGACTGCAGCTGTTCAGAACAAACAGCCAGTAACCTGACAATAATAATTCCTCTTACTCTATACCAACAACTAGGGCTGGAATATTACCCACCCCCCCACAGCAGCGGATTGGAGTGGGGGGGGGGGGGGATTATAAAATTGAGTGGGAGGCGGGGGCTGCCGTTACTGTTGCCTTCCTGCCCTTGCTGCAATTTTACGAGGTGCGGGGGTGGCGACGAAGAATGACCTGTACACCCCAGGCCAATTAAGGCCCTTAAGTGACCAATTATCTGCCACTTAAGGGACTCCTCTTGCTGCCACTGGCCTCCTTGTGGGCTGGGGCGGGGCCCTCCTGATCAGGCACCATGTGCGCTATGGAGGGCCCCCCGTGGCCCACTGCCCCCACTGAAATACATACCCCCCTGCAACCAAGACCGGGGCCCGGCCCATTGTCACCGGCGAGCCCCCACAAACGTACCTTTTGTCTGGAGCCGGCGTCCCTCTCGCTTCACCCCCCCTGGCTGCAGTCCCAGCAATGGCCACCGCTCCCAGTGGCACTGTTGGGACTGAGAGCTGCTGGCCCACTGATTGGCTGGCAGCTCTTGGAGGTGGGACTTCTTGCCTCAGAGGGGTGGAAGTCCCACTTGAGGCCAATTAAGGGCCTGGGCTATGTAAAAATGGTGGGGTCAAGGGTTGTTTTTTTGAGGCGTGTGGTGATGATGGCAGATTTAAAGGAAAGAGGAATAACACCTGCAGAGAGAGAACCATTAACAGTGTCAGCTAACATGGGGACCAGGAGGGGAAGTTGGGTGGTCAGCAGTTTAATGGGAATAGGTTCGAGGGAGCAGGAGGTGGGTTTCATGGACAAGATGAGCTCGGAGAGGGCATGAGGGGAGATAGGAGAGGAACTCGAGAAAGATGTGACTTCAGGGTTAGGGAAGGGGGAGCATTAATGGAGGTTTGGCAAGGTGGGGCCGCGGAAATGAGGGACGTGGCAGAGGCAGCTGATTGGATGGTCTCAGATGGTTCTTAGTGACAAAGAAGACCATGAGCTCCTCGCTTATTCCTGAAGGTGAGGATGGAGGAGACAGGGGAGAGGGGTTTAAGAAGATGGTATACATCATTATTACATTGCAAAACTCCACACTGATGAGGCTGCTAATTTCAGTGTAAATCATCTCTCTGATGCCGCAGCTTGTCCCAAGAGCACTTACGGCGACTGTCCAGAATTCAAAAGCACAATTTCTCATGTTGAAAAATATCTGTCCTTTGAGACTATTACCTGCACTATTATCAATTAATAATTCCCAGCCCCTCCCCTCAGTATGGCTCCTCCCCTCAAAGTGATTCCTCCCTTTCTGGCGGCCCCCTGCCTCAGAGTGACTCTTCCCCTTCGTGTGAGCCTCCTTCCCTCAGTGAGGCACCTCCCCTCAATGTGGCCCTTGCCCTCGTGCTGTTCCCAGCTCGTTCCCTCAGTACAGCTCCGAGGCCCTACCCTCAGTGATGCTCTCAGCCTCTCAGCACATGGTATTCATTATGAAGATGCGAGTGTCACTGACAAGACTGGCATTTATTGCCCATCTGTACTGTGTGGTTTGCTGGGCCAAGGGCAGTTAAGAGGTAAACACGTTGGTGTGGGACTGGAGTCACATATAGGCCCAGACCGGGTAAGGATGGCAGTTTTCCTTCCCTAAAGGCACATTAGTGAAGCAGTTGGGATTTTAATGACAATCCGACAGCTTCATGATCACTCTAACTGATAACAGCTTGTTTATTCCCAGATTTTTTTTTCAGCAGTATTTTATATTCAAATTTGGGTGTAAAGTGGGCACATAACGCACCAATTTAGCAGTGAAAGCTGCTGAGCCCAATTTGTACAGGTGTTAGTCTCATTGCTGAATTTGTAGAGCCTTTGGTTTATGCATCTCAAGCTGTTCCCAAGCTCAGGTGGATTCCTTGAGCACGTTCATCAGCCTAAAAGTCACGGTGACTAACACTCGTCAAACCCTTTTATTTGACGTCACTTTTTGATAGGACCCTGGGGGAATATTTTGCAGAGAAAATACATCCCCTAGACTCTCCTCGTGCTTTCAGTGGAACAGCCTCAATGTCAGTCCCAGCGTTGCAGACCAATAATTATCTCATCTTTTTTTGAGATGAGGACCTTCTTTATGAAAGGGAAGTGTTTAATTATGGTTCGCCCGAGTCTTTTTCTGCCAATCATGTTGACAATGCAATAAATTGTTGTCTCTCCTTTCCACTAATTGTATATCATGGTGATTTACAAATGTGCCCTCCTCACTCTTTGCAGAGTCCCCATGGATTAATGGGAGTTGATGCCAGCTATGCACTCGCATCCAGTACAACCATAGAAACTTATAGCACAGACGGAGGCTGTTCTGCCCATCACGCCTGTGCTGGCTCTATGAAACAGCAATCGTGCTCAATCTCAGAGCCCTGCTTTTTGTCTGTAATCCTGTGAGTTCATCATGGACAAGAACCTGTCCAAATCTCTTTTTAAAAATTGTTCACGGAATCAGCTTCCACCATCTTTTCAAGCCAAGTGTTCCCGATCCCCACTGCTCTCAAAACTTTCTCCCTTCTGTACATCTCTGGATCCCTCCACTGTCTCTGATTTGGATGAACAGACGTTTCCTCCAACTAAATATTGGGAAGACTGTTGTTTTTGATCCCCTCCACAAACACTGTTCCTTGACCATTGTTTTCATTCCAGGCAACTGTCCGAAGCTGAACCAGACTGTTCACAACCTTGGTGTGTTTGACCCCGAGATGAGCTTCCGACCACATATCTGCTCCAACACCAAGACTGCCTGCCCCGACCTTCATAATATCACCTGTCTCTGACTCTGCATCAGCTCTCCTGCTGCTGAAAGCCTCATCCCTATCTTTGTTATCTTTAAACTTGCCTGTTCCAATGTTCTCCTGACCAGCCTGTCATCTTCCACCTTACATAAAGTTGTACTCATCCAAAGCTCTGCTGCCCATATCTTAACTCGCATCAAGTCTTACTCTCTCATCACTCCTGTGCTCGCTGACCGACACTGGCTTCTGCTCCAGCAATGTCCCAACTTTAAAATCTTCCTCCTTTTTTCAGATCCCATCATGGCCTTGCCCGTCCTCTCTCTGTAACCTCCTGCAGCCCCACAAGCCTCCGTGATCTCTGCGCGTCTCCAATTTGGCCTCTTAAGCATCGTGAATTTTAATCACTCCACCATTGGTGGCTGTGCCTTCAGCTGCCTGACCCTAAACTCTGGATTCCCTCTCTAAACCTCTCTCCCTCTCTCTCCTGCCTTAAGGTATTCTTTAGAACCTATCTCTTTGATCAAGCTTTTGGTCCTCTCTCCTGATATCTCTTTCTATGGCTCGGTGTGAAAAATGTTTCTATTGATGGCGCTCTTGTTAAGCATCTTGAAATGACGACACACGCTGTGAACTGGCGTGCACTACCACAAAGACCAGTCGCTACAGCAGCTTGGCAATAGGTACCCGTGTCAAAAACAGCAACTCATTGTCACTTGGCAGCTTCCACGTGCTGCACTTTTGGCAGAACCTGCCTCTCGAGGATTGTCTTTACAGCCATCAACAAAGGTGCACCAAGAGAAGACACCCCACTTAAATGGATTGGTTGCTGCGTGCCCATCAACTTTCACGGATGGAACGATGCCAACCAAGCATCTTGAGGCATTTTGCTACGTTAAAAATGCTATATAAATGGAAGTTGTTGTTTTAGCATTATCTTATGACCTCTAGTTATTCCCACTCGCCAGAGGGAATAGTTTTTCTCTATCTACTCTATCAAAACCTCTCATCATCGTGAAAACCTCCATTAGGCCACCTCTTAACCTCCCCTGTTCCAAGGAGAACAGTTCTAACTTTTCCAACCTGGCCTGATAACTGAAGTCCCTCATCCCGAGTACCATCCTGGTAAATCTCCTCTATATCCTTTTCAGGCCTTTACATCTTTCCTGTAGTGTAATGTCCAGAATTGTCCACAATGTTCCAGCTTAGGCCTAACCAGTGATTTAGCAAGTTGTAGCACTATCATTTTGCTCCATGTCTCCATTTATAAACCCATATGCTTTGACGGATATTTCGAGTTCTAATCACATCAGACAGAAAGAAAATTTAAACAATAAAGTTAGAAATAGGACTGAAATGAGTAAGGAAGTGAGCAGAATGAAACAGAAGACTGTAGAAGTGTCTCAAAAATCAGAGGGAGAAGAGATGGAAGATGGTTGAGAAAGTGGTTAAATCAGAACATGGCATCCTGGGCTTTATAGAGACAGAGTACACAAGCAATGAAGTTATATGAACCTTTATAAAACACTGGTTTGACCTCAACTGGAGTACTGTGCCCTATTCTGCACACCGCACTTCAGGAAGGATGTGAAGGCTTTAGAAAAGGTTTTTTAATTCTTTCATTGAGAATGTGGGCGTCACTGGCAAGGCCAGCATTTGTTGCCCATCCCTAATTGCCATTGATAACTGAGTGACTTGCTAGGCCATTTCAGAGTGCAGTTAAGAGTCAACCACATTGCTGTGGGTCAGGGCACACATGTAGGCCAGACTTGGTAAGGACAGCAGATTTCCTTCCCTAAAGACCATTTGTGAACCAGATGGGTTTTTACAATAATCAATGATAATCAATAATCAATGTTAATCAATAATCAATGTTGTCACTGAGACCGCCCTCAGTGCAGCCCAGTCTCTGCCAGTCATGGATGAGCTGGACGAACAGCCAACAAAATCGGAACTCAGTGATGCCAATGATTCTCTAGCCAGTGGAAAAGCCCCTGGGAAGGACGGCATTACCCCTGAAATAATCAAGAGTGCCAAGCCTGCTATACTTTCAGCACTCTATGAACTGCTTTGTCTGTGCTGGGATGAGGGAGCAGTACCACAGGACATGCGCGATGCCAATATCATCACCCTCTATAAGAACAAGGGTGACCGTGGTGATTGCAACAACTACCGTGGAATCTCCCTGCTCAGCATAGTGGGGCAAGTCTTCACTCGAGTCATTTTAAACAGGCTCCAGAAGCTGGCTGAGCGTGTCTACCCTGAGGCACAGTGTGGCTTTCGAGCAGAGAGATCCACCATTGCCATGCTGTTCTCCCTTTGCCAGCTACAGGAGAAATGCCGTGAACAACAGTTGCCCCTCTACGTTGCTTTCATTTATCTCACCAAAGCCTTTGACCTCGTCAGCAGACGTGGTCTCTTCAGACTGCTAGCAAAGATCGGATGTCCACCAAAGCTACTAAGTATCATCACCTCATTCCATGACAATATGAAAGGCACAATTCAGCATAGCAGCACCTCATCAGACCCCTTTCCTATCCTGTGTGGTGTGAAACAGGGCTGTGTTCTCGCACCTGTGTTCTCCCTGCTGCTCTCACACGCGTTCAAGTCTTCAGAAGAAGGAATTTTCCTCCACACAAGGTCAGATGGCAGGTTGTTCAACCTTGCCCGTCTAAGAGCGAAGACCAAAGTACAGAAGGTCCTCATCAGGGAACTCCTCTTTGCTGACGTTGCTGCATTAACATCCCACACAGAAGAGTGTCTGCAGAGACTCATTGACAGGATTGCAGCTGCCTGCAATGAATTTGGCCTAACCATCAGCCTCAAGAAAATGAACATCATGGGACAGGATGCCAGAAATGCTCCATCCATCAATATCGGCGACTACGCTCTGGAAGTGGTTCAAGAGTTCACCTACCTAGGCTCAACTATCACCAGTAACTTGTCTCTCGATGCAGAAAGCAACAAGTGCATGGGAAAGACTTCCACTGCTATGTCCAGACTGGCCAAGAAAGTGTGGCAAAATGGTGCACTGACACGGAACACAAAAGTCCGAATGTATCAAACCTGCGTCCTCCGTACCTTGCTCTACGGCAGCAAGGCCTAGACAACGTATGTCAGCCAAGAGCGACGTCTCAATTCATTCTATCTTCGCTGCCTCCGGAGAATCCTTGGCATCAGGTGGCAGGACCGTATCTTCAACGCAGAAGTCTTCAAGGCGGCCAACATCTCCAGCATATACACTCTACTGAGCCAGCGACACTGGAGATGGCTTGGCCATGTGAGCCGCATGGAAGATGGCAGGATCCCCAAAGACACTTTGTACAGCGAGCTCGCCACTGGTATCAGACCCACCGGCCATCCATGTCTCCGCTTTAAAGACGTCTGCAAACGTGACATGAAGTCCTGTGACATTGATCACAAGTCGTGGGAGTCAGTTGCTAGTGATCGCCAGAGCTGGCGGACAGCCATAAAGGCGGGGCTAAAGAGTGGCGAGTCGAAGAGACTTAGCAGTTGGCAGGAAGAAAGACAGAAGCCCAAGGTGAGAGCCAACTGTGTAACAGCCCCGACAAACAAATTTGTCTGCAGCACCTGTGAAAGAGTCTGTCACTCCAGAATTGGCCTTTATAGCCACTCCAGGTGCTGCTTCACAAACCACTGACCACCTCCAGGCGCGTATCCATTGTCTCTCAAAACAAGGAGACCAAAGAAGAATGATAGCTTCACAGCACTATTACTGCAACTGGTTTTCAATTCCAGATTTTCTTTTGTTAATTAATTGACTTTAAATTCTACTAGCTGCCATGGTGGGATTTGAACCCATGTCCCCAGGGCATTTGCCTGGGCCTCTGGACTACATACGAACACAAGAATTAAGAGCAGGAGTAGGCCATCTGGTCCCCAGAGCCTCCTCCGTCATCTGATAAGATCATGGTTGATCTGATTGTGGCCTCAACTCCACTTTCCTGCCTGGCCCCCATAACCCTTGACTCCCTTGTCAATCAAAAATCTGTCTAACTCAGCCTTCAATAAATTCAATGACCCAGCCTCCACTGCTCCCTGGGAAAGAGAATTCCACAGACTAACAACCCTCTGAGAGAGAAAAAAATTCTCTCCTTTCAGTCTTAAATGGAAGACCCCTAATTTTTAAACTGTGTCCACTAGTTCTAGACTCCCCCTCAAGGGGAAATATTCTCTCAGCATCTACTTGCTTAAGTCCCCCTCAGGATCTTATATGTTTCATAGAACATGGAACAGTACAGCACAGTACAGGCCCTTCGGCCCACGATGTTGTGCCGAACCTTTAACCTACTCTAAGATCAAACTAACTACCTACCCTTCATTCTACTATCATCCATGTACCGATCCAAGAGTCGCTTAAATGTCCCTAATGTATCTGCTTCTACTACCACCGCTGGCAGCGCATTCCACGCATCCATCACTCTGTGTAAAGAACCTACCTCTGACATCCCCCCGAAACCTTCCTCCAATCACCTTAAAATTATGCCCCCTGGTGATAGCCCTTTCCACCCTGGGAAAAAGTCTCTGGCTATCCACTCTATCTATGCCTCTCATCATCTTGTACCACTCTGTCAAGTCACCTCTCATCCTCCTTCGCTCCAATGAGAAAAGCCCTAGCTCCCTCAATCTTTCTTCGTAAGACATGCCCTCCAGTCCAGGCAGCATCCTGGTAAATCTCCTCTGCACCCTCTCTAAAGCTTCCACATCCTTCCTATAATGAGGCGACCAGAACTGAACACAATATTCCAAGTGTGGTCGAACCAGGGCCTTATAGAGCTGCAGCATAACCTCGCGGCTCTTAAACTCAATCCCCCTGTTTCAATAAGATCACCTCTCATTTTTCTAAACTCCAATGGGTATAATGGGTATAAGCCCAACCTGCTCAACCTTTCCTCATAAGATAACCCCTTCATCCTAGGAATCAGTCGAGTTAACCTTCTCTGAACTGCTTCTAATGCAATTATATCCTTTCCTAAGTAAGCAGACCAAAACTGTACACAGTACTCCAGATTTGGTCTAACTATGGCCCTGTACACTTTAGCAACACTCCCCTACATGTATACTCGATTCCTCTTGCAATAAATGCCAATGTTCCATTTGCCTTCCTAATCACTTGCTGTATCTGCATACATTTTTGTGATTCATGTACCAGGACACCCAGATCCCCTGTATCATAGAGTTCTGCAGTCTCTCTCCATTCAAAAATTATACCGTTTTTCTATTTTTCCTGCCAAAGTGGACAAGTTCACATTTTAATGAATAGTGACTTCTGTGAAAACACAGCTATAGTAGAGTCATAATGGCACAGAAGGAGGCCATTCAGCCCATTGAGTCCATGCCAGCTCTCTGTAGAGCAATCCAATCAGTCCCATTGCCCTGCTCTATCCCCATAGCCCTGCAAGTTTATTTCCCTCAAGTGCCCATCCAATTTCCTATTGAGATCATTGATAGACTCTGCTTCCTTCATCCTTGTAGGCAGCGAGTTCCAAGTAAGAAATATATTTTCCTAAACTCCCAATTAGTTGGAGGGCAAAGCATTGTAGCCCCAGTCAGAAAATTCTTCTTTTCTTTTCCACATTATACTCCATCTGCCAAATGTTTGCTCACTCACTTAACCCTAAATCCCTTTGTAGACCCTTTATGTCCTCTTCACAGCTTACTTTCCTACCTATCTTTGTGTCATCAGCAAATTTAGCTACCATATATTCAGTCCTTTTATCCAAGTCAATGATATAGACTAAATAGTTGAGGCTCCAGCACTGATCCTTGTGGCACTCCACTAGTAATGGCTTGACAACATGAAAATGACCCATTTATCCCTCCCTCTCCGCTTCCTGTTACCTAACCAATCCTCTAACCATGCTCATCTGTTACCCCCTACAACATGAGCTCCTATTTTGTGTAGTAATCTTTCATGTGACACCTTATCGAATGCCTTTTGGAAATCCAAGTACACCAGATCTACAGGTTTCCCTTTATCCACCATGCTTGTTACTTCATCAAAGAATTAGTTCAGTGACATTACCACTACGCCACCATCTCCCCTGTGCAGAAAAGATTTACAAGAATGGTTCTAGGGATGACTTAAGTTACGTGGACAGATTGGAGAAACTGGGGTTGTTCTCCTTAGAGACAATTGAGAGGAGACTTGATAGAGGCGCTCAAAATCATGAGGGGTCTGGACAGAGTAGACAGAGAGTAACTGTTCCCATTGGCAGAAGGGCCAAGAACCAGATGACACAGATTTAAAGTGATTGGCAAAAGAATCAAAGGCGACATGAGGAAAAACGTTTAACACAGCATGTGGTTAGGATCTGGAATGCGCTGCCTGAGAGTGTGCAGGAGGCAAATTTAATTGAAGCATTCAAAAGGCAATTGCAGAAGCCCCTGAAGGAAAAAAAAATCTGCAGGGCTACGGGAAAGCGCAGTGGAGCGCTCTCTGCTGAGAGCTGGCATAGGCTCAATGGAATGAATGGTCTCCTTCTGTGCTGTAACCATTCTATGATTCTTTGATTCAAGGAGCACTTTTGAAAATTGAAGAAAATAATTTAAGTGGCTCCGTCAAATGTCTTTCAGAAAAAGGTAAAGATTGAAGGATATGTGAGAGGCAGGTAGGCGTATTTCATTCAGTCATTCTCAGGATGTGGGTGTTGCTGGCAATGCTGGTAATTATTTCCAATCCCTAGTTACCCGAGGTAGGTGGTGGCAGTGGACCTGCTACTTGAACCCCTGGTAGCAAATTTGATAAAACTGTGTATCTTGCTGGGCCAGAGGGAAATTAAGATTCGACCATGTTGGTGTGGGATTAGAGTCACATATCAGGCCAGACCAGGTAAGGAAGGCATGTTTCCTTCCTTTAAGGGCATTAGTGAACCAAGTGGGTTTTTAAACAACAATCTACAGCTTATTGGTCACTTTTACCGATAACAAGCTTTTTATTGCTAGATATTTATTTTGAGCTGATTTCAAATTCTGAAACTGCTCTGGTGAGATTAGAACTTCCATTTTATGGATTATCAGTCTATGTCTCTGGGTTACTAGTTTAATAATACAACCAGGTGAGACTATTGTACCGATACAGTGAGGCACATTTTAGTTAGCTGATACATCACAAATCTCTCATGAGGACACCAGCAACTGGTAACCTGTTCGCTAAAATTGAAACTCATGGAAATGAAGGAAAATTAATGCCCTGGCTGTGCAGGAGGAGACAGAGAGTAGGGATAATGGTCTCTAATTGGCAAGGTGGGCAAGAATCTGTGTTGGGGCCTCAACTATTCACTGTATTTATTCATTACACAGATGATGGGATAGAAAGCCACATATGTATATTTGCTGAAGGCACAAAAATAGGCAGTATTGTAAGCAGTGTAGATGGAAGCATAAAATTATAAAGAGATATTGATAGATTGGGCAAAACTGTGGCAAATGGATTTCAATGCACTAAAAAGTGTAGAACAGGATACTTTGTAAACGGTGAAAAGTTAGAAATAATGGCTCCAAAGAGACTGGGGGATACACGCACATAGATCATTCAAATGTCAGAATCAGATACAGATAACAATCGAAAAGACGAATGGAATGCTGGACTTTATATCTAGAGGATTAGAATACAAAGGGCTGGAAGTCATGCTTCAGCTATACAAAGCACTGGTTAGACCATACCTGGATTATTGTGAGCAATTCCAGGCATCACACCTGAAGAAGGATATATTGGCTTTGGAGGGAGTGCAGCGTAGATTTACTAGAAATGCTACCTGGAGACTACGGGTTCAGCTACAAGGAGAGATTAAACAAAGTAGAGTTGTATTCCCTAGAATTTAGAAGGTTAAGGGGTGCTTTGATTGAAATGTCCAAGATATTAAATGGAACAGATAGGGTAGATGAAGAGGAACTATTTCTGCTGATTGGGGAGTCTGGAACTAAAAGGCATAGTCTAAAAATTAGAGCCAGACCTTTCAGGGGTGAAGTTCGGACACACTTCTTCACACAAAGAGTGGTAGGAGTTTGGAACTCTCTTCCGCAAATAGCAACTGATGCTGGGCCAACTTTAAAACTGAGATTGATAGATTGTTGTCAACCAAAGGCATTAAGGGACATGAGGCAAAGGTAGGTGTATAGACTTAGGCCACAGAGCAAATTCCCTGCTCTTCTTCAAAATAATGTCATGGGATCTTTTATGCCTATCGGAGGGGGCAGATGGGGACTTGATTTACTGTCTCATCTGAAAGTCAGCATCTGTGTTGGGGCCGACAGTGCAGCACTCTTTGAAGAAACCAAGGGGGGTTCGCCCCGTGTTCCCAGTCAATTTTTATCCCTCAATCAACAGCACCAAAGGACATTGCTGTTTATGGGATCTTGCTGTGCGCAAATTGGCTGCCATAAGTCACCACATTGCAACAGTGACTACACTTTGAAACATCAGTTCATTGGCTGTAAAGTGCTTTGGAACATTCTGAGCTTGTGAAAGGTGCTATAAAAATGCAAGTTTTTTCTTCCTAGTGTGCTTGCATTGTGGCATCTTTTAACAGCATTGTAGAGAATTAATTTCATCATCCCACATTCCTGCCATACCAGGAGGTTCAGGTCAGAGGGAGTGCATGTTACAGATATTTGTCAACATCACCATAGCACTGATTTTCTATCCCGTGCTCCCCTGGAAACACCGTGAGTGTCATCCTGGATTATGTGCTCAAGTCTCTGGAGTGGGACGAGAACCAGAACTTTATAAATTAGAGGCGAGAGTACTAGCCACTGAACGAAACATCTTTACATTGCTAATGCGATTATTCTTCTGAATTCCACAGATAGTGAAAGTCAAGGACACTTTCAGACAAACACAAAATACAACGGCAGAGGAATTACAGGATTCAGAAAGAATTGAGTGCTGACATCTTGAGTTGGTTGCTTGCTAAAAGATGCCAACGCCTGACTCACAATGCACAGTCATGTTAGTCTACATTTACCAGTAGAAGTAAACCACAATCAACTAGGCTAAAAAATTACTATGTGCGTTATTGATGTAGAACACTTAATGCAGTCACATCATTTTATTTTGTCTGCTATCTTAATGCAGGTGTTTTTTAAGCTCATCAGTCACCAACCTTCAGAAACCTTTGAAAAACCTCCCTCTCAAACTGCTTGATTCACAGCCCATCCAGCACCTTAAATATTCATTCCCTCTACCACTGGCGCACAGTGGCTGCAGTGCGTACCATAGACACAATGCATTCAGCCTCACCAAGGCTCCTTCAACAGCACCTTTCAAACCCACAACCTCTACCACCCAGGAGGACAAGCAGCAGACACATGGGAACACCACCACCTCCAAGTACCCTCCAAGCCACACATCATCCTGATTTGGAACTATATCGCCGTTCCTTCACTGTTGCTGGGTCAAAATCTTGGAACTCCCTCCCTAACAGCACTGTGGGTGTACCTACACCAGATGAACTACAGTGGTTCAAGAAGGTGGTTCAGCACCACCTTCTCAGTGGAAATTAGAGATGCCAGTGATGCACACATCCTGTGAATGAATAAAAAAACCTTCAGTTACCTCCCAAATTTGTACAATGCCTGGAATTCTTCCACACTCCCAAACACCCACCTAAACCTCCGCTCATTTTAAAATGCTTCTCTGTGCTAAATGTGCTGTTTAGGTGTAAACTGTTGCTTAATGGATCAATGCCAAATCAATGCCATGGAAATGCATGAAGTGTTCACACTAATAATTACCTGCATACATTATCAGTTGTGTATTATTAAACATCTCCTGTTGACGAAAGCTCAAGATTAATATGATTAGTGGAATAAGAGACTTTAGGAACAGGAAAGGCCACATTACCCAACAAGCCTGTCCCTAATTTGTTTAATTGAGATATGTGGGTGAAGGGTTTAAGGCCCAGAGTGCAGTATGGCATAAGAATAAAATATGTGAGAGAAGAGACAACATTGGTCAAGAATTAGTGATTAGGAGGAAATCAAACTTCGGTTTTCAAAGGCCTGCAGATTGCAGGAGTGAAGACTACGGAACAAACATAGGAGCAGGAGTAGGCCATTCAGCCCCTCGGGCTTATACTGCTATTCAATTAGATCATGGCTAACCTGTGCCATTTACTTGCCTTAGCTCCGTATGCCATGATATCCTTACCCAACAAAATTCTCCTGATCTCAGTCTTGATAACTCCAATTGACCCCAAACCTTCTCATACTTTTTGGGGAGGAGTTCCAGATTTCCAAAACGCTTTGTGTGAAGAACTGTTTCCTGTTACACTTATTTAAAGAATTTGTCCTCTTGTTCTATATTCTCCCACCAGAGGAAATAGCTTCTCTGCATTGACCCTATCAAATAGGTCAATCATTTTAAACCCCTCAATTATATCACCCCTCAACCTGGTAAAGGGATCCAAACCGTTAATATAACCTGTCCTCATAATTTAACCCTTTAAGCCCCAGTTGAATTCTGGTAAATCTGTGTCATATCCGCTCCCAGGCCAATATATCTTTCCTGGCGTGAGGTGCCCAGAATTGAATGCAGTATTCCAGTTGGGGTGTGTCCAAGGCTCTACACAACTGAAGCATCACTTCCTCCCGCTTTGTATTCCAGTCCCTTTAAGCCAAAGGCCAACTTTCCATAAATATTTTTCTTTATCTTTTGTATTTGTGCACTAGTTTTTAGATTTGTGTTCAGAACAGTGGAATCAAAAGTCAGCTGTATTAGACTCCTGTGTCCAGACCATTGGGTTTGAGCATCGTCATCACCAGGACTGGTTCAACGAATACAATGCTGAAATATGTGACCTCCTGGAACAAAAATGAGCAGCCTTCATTGCCTGGCAGAACAACTCAGGATCACAAGTCAAGGTGGCAGCATTCCAACAGCTCAAGGCTGACACTCAAAAGACAAATCCAGAAGATAAAGGACAAGTGGTGGGAAGAGAAAGCCCGAGAGTTCCAACAATGTGCTGACCATCATGACATGTGAAACTTTGTTTTTTAAGCCACCAGGACCATCTATAGACCAAAGTCACATGGACAAAATCCTCTTCACTCACAGGATGGTGTCTCTCGTCTTAAGAATGACAATGCCATCCGTCAATGCTGGAAAGAACATTTTCAGCAACTCTTCAATTGTGAATCCACAGTGGCAGCTGATACTGTTCAGGCTATTCCCCCAGAACCCTGTGGTAGAATCCATGGATAAACCACCATCGATGGGAGAGCTGCAAGAAGCAATAAAATGGATGAAAAACAATAAAGCCTGCTGCCCCTATAGTATTCCAGCTAAGGTCTTCAAAGCTGGTGGGCTTTTGTTCACATCAAGACTCCATGCACTCATCCTATGGATTTGGGAGGAAAAAGAACTCCCCACCCCTGATTTCAGGAATGCGACAATTGTAACCATCTTCAAGAAGGGAGATAAATCATGCTGTGGAAACTATCGAGATATTTCCTTCTTGTCCATAGCAGGGAAAATCCTGACACGCATTCTCCTGAATCGCCTACTTCTTGTGGCTGAGGAAATCCTCCCAGAGACACAGTGTGTCTTTAGACCTTCCAGAGGAACCTCTGACATGGTCTTTGTTGCCAGACAAATCCAAGAAAAATGTCGAGAACAACATCAGGAACTCTTCATTGCATTCAGTCAACCTAACCAAAGCATTTGACTCAGTAAATCACAAGGCTCTGTGGATTGTGCTCCAAAGATTTGGATGTCCAAGAAACTTCATCACAATCCTGCAATTGCTGCATCATGATATAACTGCAACTGTCTTGAGTGGGAGATCTGAAACAGACACCTTCAAAATCCGGACTGGGGTCAAGCAAGGCTGTGTGATAGCCCCCATATCTACCTGACAGTGGCTATTCACCTCATCAAAGATCAGCTGCCCTCTGGTGTGAGTATTAAATACCGTCTAGATGGAAAACTCTTTAACCTTAGTCGCCTCTGTGACAAAAACTAAACTGACCACCATAGACATACATGATTTACAGTTTGTGGATGATCTGCAGTGTTGCTGCCCACTCCGCACCAGATTTGCAAGCCACTCTCGATCTCTTCAATTCTGCATACACAAGGCTCTGTTTGTCCTTGAATGTTGCCAAAGCAAAACTCATATATCAACCCACACCTCGATAGCCAAATATTCCACCTCTCATATATGTCGAAGGAGAGACTTTGGAACATGCTGAGCACTTCTCACGCCTTGGCAGCCACCTCTCTCAAAAGGCCACCATTGACGAGGAGATCCAACACCAGATCAGCTGCACCAGCTCAGCCTTCTACAAACTACGGCAGCAAGTGTTTTACAACAAAGACCTCCGCAAGTCAACAAAAGTCCTAGTGTACAGAGCATTGTTGTTACCACACCCCTGTACTGCAGTGAGACCTGGACTGTGTATCAATGTAGCAGCAACACATAAGCTCTCTAGGGAAATTCCATCAGCAATGCCTCCGCCGCATCCTCTGGATTCAATGGGAGGACTGTCAAACAAATGCTAGTGCCCTTCTTGAAGCCAGTTCCACAAGCATTCAGGCAAAACTCCTGCAAAACCAACTTTGATGGACTGGGCACTGTGTCTGGATTGCCAAAAACCGTCTCCCTGCCAAGTCCTGTTTTCTCAACTCTCAAATGGCCAGCGTTCCGGGGAGGAAAAAAAAATGCTTCAAAGACACTGTGAAGCTCTCTTTGAAGCGTGGCAGCATTGACATTGATGACTGGGAGGAGTTTGCTACCAATCGTTCAAAACGGTGACAACTTGTCCATCAAGCTTCATCATGCTCTGAGTCCAAACGCCTTAATGATGAGGCAGAGCGGCTGCAGAGAAGGAAACAAAAGGATACTGAATCCCACTACCTCATGGGACATCCTGCCCTATGTGGCCAAAAATCTGCAGGTCAAGCATCGGCCCGTTCAGTCACATGATATGGCAGAAATGCACGACCTTGGGTAGAAGTTATCCTCGAATCGAGGGACAGCCAACGACGACATGGGCTCCCAAATCCTTTTGCTCATCCACACTTCCTAGTCTTTCACCATTAAGAAAATTTTCAGATTTGTTTTTCTCTGGCCCAAAGTGGACGACCTCACATTTCTCCAAACTGAACTCCACTTTCCACAGTTTTGTCCAATCACTTATTCTGTCTCTGCCCCTTTGTAACATTCTGGACCCATCTAAATAATTTACTGTGCCTCCCAACGTAGTGTCATCTGCCAACTTTGATGCACAACTCTCTATTTCTTCATCCATGTCATTAATATATATGATGAAAAGCTAAGGAACTAGTTCAGATCCCTGGGGAACACATGAGGGAGAAAGGAGTAGAAAGCCAAGCTGAAGAAGATTGTGAGGAAGCTCATGTGGAGCATAAACTGGAAGCATGGACTAGTTGACCAACTTGATTGAATTTTTCAAAGAAGTAACAAGGAAGATAGATGAGGGTACTGCAGTCGATGTGGTCTACGTGGATTTTAGCAAGGCTTTTGACAAGCTCCCACATGGCAGATTGGTTAAAAAAAATAAAATCCCATGGGATCCAGGGAAATGCAGCAAAGTGGATTCAAAATTGGCTCAGTGGCAGGAAACAAAGGGTAATTGTTGACGGGTGTTTTAGCGACTAGAGGGCTGTTTCCAGTGGCTTTCTGCAGGGTTCAGTACTGGGTCCCCTGCTTTTTGTGGTATATTTAATGATTTGGATGTAAATGTAGGGGGCATGATCAAGAAGTTTGCAGACGACACAGAGATTGGCCCTGTGGTAGATAGCGAGGAGGATAGTGAGGAGACTGCAGGAAGATATTGATGGTCTGGTCAGATGGGCAGAAAAGTGGCAAATGGAATTCAACCTAGAGAAGTGTGAGGTGATGCAATTGGAGAAAACAAGGCAAAGGAATACACAATTAATGGGAAAATACTGAGAAGTGTAGAGGAAGTGAGGGACCTTGGAGTGAATGTCCACAGATCCCTGAAGGTAGATAAGGTGGTTAAGAAGGCATATGGAATCCTTTCCTTTATTAGTCGATGTACAGAATATGAGCAGGGAGGTTATGCTGAAACTGTATAACTAATTGGTTAGGCCACAACTTGAGTACTGTGTGCAGTTCTGGTCACCTCATTACAGAAAGGATGTAATTGCACTAGAGAGGGGAATGAGCAGATTTATGAGGATGTTGCTGTGACTGGAAAAATGCAGCTGTGTGGAAAGATTGCATAGGCTGGGGTTGTTCTCCTTGGAACAGAGAAGACTGAGGGGAGATCTGATTGAAATGTACAAAATTTTGAGGGCTCTGGATACAGTGGAGGTGAAGGGTCTGTTCACCTTAGTAGAGAGGTCAGTGATGAGGGGGCATAGATTTAATGTGATTGGTAGAAAAATTAGAGGGGAGATTAGGAAAAGCTTTTTAACTCAGAGGGTGGTGGGGGTCTGGAACTCACTGCCTGAAAGGGTAGTTGAGGCAGAGACCCTCAATTCATTCAAAAGGAGTCTGGATATGCACCTCAAGTGTCGTAATCTGCAGGGCTACAGACCAAATGCTGGAAGGTGGGATTAGAATAGGTGGATCGTTTTATGGCCGGCACAGACATGATGGGCCAAGTGGCCTCTTTCTGTGCCTTAAACTTTCTATGATTCTAGTTGGGCCAAATGGCATGTTTCTGTGCTGTACATTCTATGTAAAACACCAATTTGTCACATCCCACAAATCAGGGTACACTCCCTATATCATTAGCCTTTGTTTTATGCCTCCCAACCAATTTCCAAACCACAGCACAATTCTGTGCAATTTTAATTCTGCGATTAATCTCTTGTGCAGAACCTTAAATGCTTTCTGAAAGCGCACATAGATAATGTCCATAGACACTCCCCTATACACCACATTAGTAGCCTCCTCAAAAAATTCAACTACATCAGTCAAATCTCACTTACCCTTCACAAATCGCAGCTGTCTTTGATCAGATGATTGACTTTGCTGCTTGTGGGAGCTTGCTGTGCACAAATTGGCTGCCATGTTTCCTACATTACAGCAGTGACTATGCTTCAACAGTCCTTCAATGACTGTAAATCACTTTGAGACGTCTGGTGGTCATGAAAGGCGCTTTATAAATGTAAGTCTTTTTTTTACTGCCACGTGCCCCAATGCTCAGTCACTGTCTCAGATGAAAAATTCCAGTAACTTCCCCACAGCCAATGTTAAACCAATGGGTCTGTACAATCCTGGTTTCTCTCTCCCTCCGTCCCTTCTTAACAGTGGAGTGACATTTCCAAATTTTCAATCGAAACTCACAATTCCTGAATCTAGAGAGCTTTTGAAAGTTATGTTTTCCCTGTCACCACATCTCAACCCTTCTCTCTCCAGCAACAAAGCTAAATGCCTCTTGACACCACTTTTGTTGTGAAGTGTGCTGCCCAGAAATTGATATAATACTCTGGCTGAGGCCTAACCAGTCGTTTATATTTAGCATGATTTCCTTGTTTTTGTACTCTGTGCCTCTATTAATAAAGCCAAGGATGAGTTTAACTCCAACAACACTCGAGAAGCTTGGCATCCCATCCACTACATTAAACATTCACTCTCTCCACCACTAACACACCGTGGTGGCAGTGTGTATCATCTACAAGATGCAGTGCAGCAACTCACCAAGGTTCCTTAGACAGCACCTTCCAAACCCGCGACCTCTACCACCTAGAAGGACAAGGACAGCAGATGCATGGGAACACCACCACCTGCAAGTTCTCCTCCAAGTCAGACACCATCCTCACTTGGAACTATATCGTCATTCCTTCACTGTCGCTGGGTCAAAATCCTGGAGCTCCCTCCCTAACAGCACTGTGGGCGTACCTACACCCCAATGACTGCAGCAGTTCAAGAAGGCAGCTCATCACCAGTTTCTCAAGGACAGTTAAGGATGGGCAATAAATGCTGGCCTGGCCAGCGACGCCCACATCCCATGAAAGAATAAAAAATAATCCTGTATGCTTTTTTTCTTAAGTCAGCCTGCTCAGGTTGTCCTGCCACCTTCGAGATTTATATACAGACACTTCCACAAGATTGATATACATACACTTCCAGCCACACTCTGTTTCTGCACCTCCTTTAAAATAATGTCATTTGATCTATATTGTCTATCGTAATTTTTCCCTCTAAAATGTATCGCTTCACACTTCTCTGCAATAAGGTTTATCCGGCATGCATTACCCATTTCATCAGTTTGTCTCTGTCCTCCTCAAGTCTGTTACTATCCTCCTCATTGTTCACTACATTTCTGAGTTTCATGTCTTCTGCAAACTTTGAAACTATACTCTGTATACAAAATATAATAATATAAAAGCAAAACACTGCAGATGCTGGAAATCTGAAATAAAAACAGAAAGTACTGGAAATACTCAGCAGGTCAGGCAGCATCTGTGGAGAGACAAGCAGAGTTAATGTTTCAGGTCATAGTCATAGTCGCAGAGTCATAGAGTCAAAGAGTTATACAGCACATAAACAGGTCATTCAGCCCATCGTGTCTGTGCCAGCCATCAAGCACCCGACTATTCTAATCCCATACTCCTGCACTTGGCCCGTAGCCTTGTATGCTATGGCATTTCAAGTGCTCATCTAAATACTTCTTCAATGTTGTGAGGGTTCCTGCCTCCACCACCTCTTCAGGCAGTGCATTCCAGATTCCAACCACATGCTGGGTGAAAATTATTTTCCTCAAATCCCCCCTAAACCTCCTGCCCCTTACATTAAATCTATGCCCCCTGGTTCTTGACCCCTCCACTAAGGGAAAAAGTTTCTTCCTATCTAACCTATCAATCCCCCTCATCATATTGTACACCTCAATCATGTCCTCCCTCAGCCTTCTCTGCTCCAAGGAAAACAACCCCAGCCTTTTCAGTCTCTCTTCATAGCTGAAATGCTCCAGCCCAGGCAACATCCTGGTGAATCTCCAGCTCTGCCCATCTTACAAGCCCATCTATATCTCCATGTAATCTAAGGATTTCCACCTCACTATTTACAACACCACCAATTTTCGTGTCATCTGCGAACTTACTGATCATACCTCCTATATTCACGTCTAAATCATTAATGTACATGAGAAACACCAAGGGTCCCAGCACCGATCCCTATGGTATACCACCGATCACAGGCTTCCAATCGCAAAAGCAGCCCTCGACCATTACCCTCTGCCTCCTGCCACTAAGCCAATTTTGGATCCAATTTGCCAAATTGCCCTGGATCCCATGGGCTCTTACCTTCTTAACCAATCTCCCATGTGGGACCTTATCAAAAGCCTTACTGAAATCCATATAGACTACATCAACTGCTTTACCCTCATCAACACATCTAGTCACCTCCTCGAAAAATTCAATCAAGTTAGTTAGACACGATCTTCCTCTGACAAAGCCATGCTGACTATCCCTGATTAATCCCCGCCTCTCCAAGTAGAGATTAATCCTGTCCCTCAGAATTTTTTCCAATATTTTCCCAACCACAGTTGTTAGACTCACCGGCCTGTAATTATCAGGTTTATCCCTGCTACACTTCTTGAATAATGTACCACATTCGCTGTCCGCCAGTCCTCTGGCACATCTCCTGTGGCCAGAGAGGATTTGAAAATTTGTGTCAAAGCCCCTGCTATCTCCTCCCTTGCCTCACATAACAGCCTGGAATACATCTCATCTGGGCATGAGGATTTATCCACTTTTAAGCCCGCTAAAACAGCTAATACTTCCTCCCTTTCAATGCTAATATGTTCAAGTATATCACAATCCCCCTCCCTGATCTCTACACCTACATCGTCCTTCTCCATAGTGAATGCTGATGAAAAGTAATCATTTAAAACCTCACCTATGTCCTCTGGCTCCACACAAAGATTGCCACGTTGGTCCCTAATGGGCCCTACTCTTTCCCTGGTTATCCTCTTAACCTTAATATACTTATAAAATGCCTTAGGATTTTCCTTTATCTTGCCCACCAGTGTTTTTTCATGTCCCCTCTTCGCTCTCCGAATTACTTTTTTAAATGCCACCCTACACTTTCTATACTCCTCTAGTGCCTCCGCTGTTTTCAGTGCTTGGGAACTGCCGTAAGCCTCCTTTTTTTTTCCTGATCCAATCCTCTATATCCCTTGACATCCAGGGTTCCCTGGTCCTGTTAGTCCTAACCTTCACCTTAACGGGTAAATGTTGGCTCTGAACTCTCACAATTTCCTCTTTGAATGACTCCCACTGATGTGATGTTCACTTTCCACAAGTAGCTGCTCCCAGTCCACTTTGGCCAGATCCTGTTTTATCATATTGAAATCGGCCTTCCCCCAATTCAGTACCTTTATTTCTGGTCCATCTTTGTCCTTTTCCATAACTACCTTAAATCTTACTGAGTTATGGTCACTATCCCCGAAATAATCCCCCAGTGACAGTTCTACTACTTGACTGACTTCATTCCCTAGGATTAGGTCCAGTACTGCCCCTTCTCTTTGTAGGACTTTCTACATACTGGCTCAAAAAGCTCTCCTGTATGCATTTTAAGAATTCTGCCCCCTTTAAGCCTTTTGCACTAAGACTATCCCAATTAATATTGGGGAGGTTGAAATCCCCTACCATTATTACCCTATTATTTTTACACCTCTCTGAGATTTGCCTACATATCTGCTCCTCTATCTCTTCCTGGAGGCCTGTAGTACACACCCAGCCAAGTGATTGCCCTCTTTTTTTAAAGTTCTACCCAAATGGCCTCATTTGAGGAACCTTCTAAGATATTACTCCCCCTTACTGCAGTAATTGACTCCTTGATCAACAGTGCAATGCCACCTCCTCTTTTATCCCCTCCCCTGTTGCGCCTGAAGACTCTATACCCTGGAATATTGAGCTGCCAGTCCTGACCCTTCCTCAGCCATGTCTCTGTAATAGCAATAATATCACAATCCCATGTGTTAATCAATGCCCTCAATTCATCTGTCTTACTAGTAATACTCTTGCATTGAAATAGATGCAATCCAACCTTGCATTTTTCACTTGTGCCTTACCAGGGCCATATTTGCTCTGCCATCCAGACAGACTCACTTTCTGTTCTATATTACCCCCTACTGTACCTCCACTCTGTATCCCATCCCCCTGCCAAATTAGTTTAAACCCCACCCCCCCCACAACAGCACTAGCAAACCTCCCAGCAAGGATACTTGTCCCATTCCGGTTCAGGTGCAACCCGTCCAACTTGTACAGGTCCCACCTTTGCCAGAAACAGACCCAGTGGTCCAGGAAACTAAAGCCCTCCCTCCTGCACCATCTCCTCAGCCTCGCATTCATCTGCTGTATCCTCCTATTCCTACACTCACTAGCACGTGGCACCAGGAGTAATCCAGAGATTACAACCTTAGAGGTCTGTGACCTTTCATCAGAACTCTGTATACACAAGTCCAAGTCATTAATATATATCAAAAGGAGCAATGGTCAGAATACTAATCCTTAGGAAACATCACTCCAGTCTGAAAAACAACTATTCACCACTATTCCCTGCTTTCTGTCCCTTAGCCAATTTTGTATCCACATAGCAAGATGCACTAGAGCAACTCTCCAAGGCTTCTTTGACAGCACCTCCCAAACTCCTGAACTCCACCAGCTAAAAGGGCAAGGGAAGCAGGCACATGCAAATATCATCAGCTGCAAGTTCCCCTCCAAGTCGCACACCATCCTCACTTGGAACTATATTGCTGTTCCTTCATTATCGCTGGGTTAAAATCCTGCAACTCCCTAACTACACTGTGGGTGCACCTCCACCCCATGGACTGCAGTAGTTCAATAAGGTGGCTCACCAGCACCTCCTCAAGGGCAATTAGGGATGAGCAGTAAATACTGGCCTTGCCAGTGATGCCCACATCCTGTAAGTGAATGCAAAAAAATTTCTCCTTTAATCCCCTGAGTTTCCATCTTCCTAAAAATGCTGAAAGACTCAGTGTCAAAGTATGCAGTTCAGCTACAACCTGCAAGTTTTACTCCAGAAGTTAAATAAATTGTACAATTAGTAGTTTGAATTCACTCTCCTGTTTGTTTTTATTAGTGTGTGAAGTCACCATGTCTGTTCCCTGAAAGAAGCTGTTCCAAGAGAGTTCATTGATCTTTCTCCCGATTGTTCAAGGGATAAATTAGTCTAATTGCATCTAATTATCCATTGATGATAAATTACCACTTTATTTATTGATTGTGCAGAATTACTCAGAGTTCACAGCACAGGAACAGACCATTCAGCCCAACTGGTCAATGTCAGTGATTATACTCCATAGGAGCCTCCTCCCACTTCAATTCTACTTCCTTCTCCCACAAGTATGCATCAAATCTCCCCTTCACTGTGTCAAAGCTCTCTGCTTCAACCACTTCATGTAATAGCGGGTTCCACATTCTTACCGCTCACTGTGAAAGGAAATTTCTGCTGAATTCTTCATTTGACCTTTGGTGCCTCTCTTCTGTTCTCCAATAATCATTGCACTCAAAATTGCCTCAACAATCCACATTGGCTATATTCCACCCACTGTCTAAAAGGAAATCGATTTGAATTGCGATCATTTCTACTTTACGAAGCTGCATATATGAAGCATGCTTTCATTTTGGCTTAGATTTTTAACTCATTCGATTCTTGTCTCTTTAGCCTAGTGGTCTTGAAGATTTGCCCAAGGTCCATTTACAATCCCGTACTCTTTCCCCTTGGCCTATCGTCCTCAGTAGGCTTGCTAATCCGTGTGTCTCTGGCAAGCCTTTCCTGCCACTGGGATCTGGTGCAGTTCCTGCTCCCTTTGTGATAGCCTCCCATTTTCCAAACTTTTTAAACATAAGCTCATCCACACTCTGCTGCCTGTCTCCTAATTCGCACCAAGTCCTGTTCACCCATCACCCCTGTTCTTGCGAACCTACACTGGCTCCCACGTAAGCAACGCCTCGATTTTAAAATTCTCATCCTTGCTTTCAACTCCCTCCATAGCCTTGCCCCCCTCCCTATCTCTGTAATCTCCTCCACCCCTACAAGATCTCTGAGCTCCTCTAATTTTGGCCTCTAGTGTTTCCCCAATTTTAATCACTCCACCATTGGTGGCCGTGCCATCAGCTGTCTTGACCCTAAGCTCCGGAGTTCCCTCCATAAACTGCTCTGCCTCTCTCTCCTCCTTTAAGAAACTTCTTAAAACCTACCTCTTTGACCAAGCTTTTGATCACCTGCCCTAACATCTCCTTATGCTCGATGTCAAATATTTGCTTGATAATGCACTGGTGAAGTGCCTTGGACTGTTGAACCACAATAAAGGCACTATAGAAATACGAATGGTTGTTGTTGCCCTTTTTTATTTCTCATGCAGACTGGTGTACTCATTGCTCCGGCATTACTTAGAAAGCGTCTTCATCCATTGCACTTCCTGGTTTCTGCAATTTCCCTCCAAAGCTCTTTGCCCCACCTCTTCCTACCTTCCCAAAGCCGTTCGATCGCCTCATTGGTCATTGCTTCCAATTTCTGTTTGGCCTCCGATTCCTTCATCTCAAACACCTTGGGATATTTTGCTATATCATGCATCATACACAGAACTGACAACACAGAAGCAGGCCATTCTGCTCAACTGGTCTATGCTGGTGTTTATACACCACACAAACCTCCTCCCACCCCTTTTCCTCCCACCCCTATCAACATAACCTTCTATTCCTTTCTTCCTCATGTAATTATCCAGCTTCCCCTTAAATGCATATATGCCATTCATCTCAACTACTCCATATGGTAGCAAGCTTCACATTCTTTGGGTGAAGAAGTTTCTCCTGAATTCCCTATTAGATTTATTAGTGACTATCTTATATTTATGACCCCTAGTTTTGGTCTCCCCCACAAGTGGAAAGATCCTCTCTATGTCTATCCCATCAAACCGATTCATAATTTTAAAGATCTGTACTGGTTCACCATTCAGCCTTCTCTTTTCTCTAGAAAGAAGCTCCAGCTTGTTCAGTCTTAGAATGATTTCACAGAACTGTGGGAGCTTGCTGTGTGCAAACTGATTGTGTGATTACAACATTACAATTGTGATTACACTTCAAAAGTACGTCATTGGCACTTTGGGCCATCCTGAGGATGTGATAGGCACTATAGGAATGCAAGTTCCTTCTTCCTTTAGTTTAAACTCTATGAATTGAAGATTAACATCCATGATACTGCTCCAAGCAGCCTGGGAGAAGTTTCATGGGAAGTTAAAAAAAAGATCCTTTTTTTCATTCCCTTTGAACAATTTTATTTATTGATGATGGGGGCAGGATGGTTGGGTGGTGGTGGTGGAAAAGGCTGTTTGACTGACAGTCAAGGATCATCCAATTAAGTAACCAAGGTGGAATCTTCCTGGTCCCATGGAGGTGCCATTGGAGGCAGGACTGGGTGCAAAATTTGAAGATAGCGCATTGGGTCGGCTCCCTGGCGCATTCCCACCTCCAAATGATCTAGCCGGAGGCGGGGTCAATGCAATAGGGAAGTGGGTGGTGTAGTGGTAATGTCTCTGGACAAATAATCCAGAGCCCAGGCTAATGCTCTGGGGACATGGGTTCAAATCCCACCACAACAGATGGTGAAATCTGAATTCAATTAGTAAATCTGGAATTAAAAGTCTAATGGTGACCATGAAACCATTACCAATTGGTCTCAGAACCCATCTGGTTTACTAATGTCCTTTCAGGAAGGAAATCTGCCATCCTTACCTGGTCTGGCCTACATGTGACTCCAGACCCACAGCAATGTGGCTGACTCTTAAACTGGCCTAGCAATCTACTCAGTTCAGGGGCAATTAGGAATGGGCAACAAATGCTGGCCTAGCCAGTGATGTCCACATCCCACAAACAAATTTTAAAAAACCTAGCCTGCATCAGCATGTAGCCAATTAGGCTACTTTAGGTACTAAAAGGGGGAAAAATGCTACCACCACTGGGATCTTCCCAGTGCCAGATGGGTCCTCCACTGAGGCCGAAACCTGGCAGCACACCAGGGGGCCATTGATGCCTCCTCATAACTCCCCCCATAATGGAGCTGTGGGGATCAGAGGGGCACAGCCGTGGCCACAAGCCGTCCTGTGGAGGACTTCCCCTTCCATAATAATGGCCTGACAGCTGTGGCTCTTTGTTATTGTTTAATTTGCAGACGGTCTTTGACAGCACCTCCATGTTGAGGCACCCTCATGGTCCCCTCCCTGCATCAGCAGCCCACATCTCTCCCGGTAGAGTTGCCAGCCGTCCGCAGCTTCGGGTCCTCTGATTGTGCCTTGTCCCTCAGGACCATGCTTAATTGGACGGCTAATGCGGAGGTGGCCTCTTAAGTGGTCACCTCCTGTAAGATTGTAACGCTGTGCAGTCAGCCATCACCATTGGGATCGGGAATCACTTTTGGTCCCAATGGCAGAAAAGTTTTGGAGCTGGTAAGATTCCATCCCAAGAGCTTGTTCAATGAATGTGGGAATGGTGACACTGCAGGGACGGACTTGCCTGATGGCAGGAGTGTGGAGAGCAGGGCAAGGACCATCCTGGAATACATCCAACCACAGTTAGCAACCCTAGGAAAACCCCGTATTTGATCCATGACTCCTGTTCAGTTGACTGATCGTATTTGCTCCGCAAAGAGAAGAAAAATAAAATCAACTTTCTCCCAGAAGTTCTCTGATGACTCCTGTGAAAAGTTCCCATTGTGTGACCAATGATAATTTGCATTTATATAGCAGTTTTAATGTGGTAATACATCCCTAGGTGCTCCACAGGAAGGTAATCTGACAAAATTTGACACCAAGCCACATAAGGAGATATGAAGATAGGTGAGCGAAAGCTTTTGTAAAAGAGGTAGGTTTCATGGAGTATATTATAAGGAGGAAAGAGAGGTGGAGAGGTTTAGGGAGGGAATTCCAGAGCGTCGGGCCCAGACAGCTGAAGGCACGGCCACCAATAATTCAACAATAACAATCAGGGATCCCAGGATGGCAGATAGGGATCAAGATCCGGATCCCTCCCCATAATCAAATATTTTCCGACAATCACTGGCCACACTCCAGGAAAACTGCCGATTATGTAAAGTATCAAAAAGCTCTCAATGTCTCTGGAAGACTCCCACAGCATGAATCAACAAGATGAACATAAGACAATAGGAGGAAAAGTGTGTAATCAGTATTGAAGCCCTTCATCGCTGTTTGAAACATGCTTAAGCACAATTACATTTTATTTGATCAGAAATGAGGGTATTTTGGAAGAAGTATAGTCATTTGTAGAGGATGTTTTGGCACACACTGGAGTTGGTTCGTGTGATTACTCCTGACACCTATTAGTTCTGCTCCTCCCACTCTGCTACTGTCAACTACAGATGAGCTGTTATTTCAAGCATTGTAATTTGTGAATAAAATATTCAGTTTGAGGACTGTCATTTAAAGGGACAGGAACCAATGTCAGCATAAAGCACTGCCAGATCAGGTACAGCACGGGTTAGATACAGAGTAAAGCTCCCTCTACACTGTCCCCATCAAACATTCCCAGGGCAGGTACAGTACGGGGTTAGATACAGAGTAAAGCTTCCTCTACACCGTCCCCATCAAACATTCCCAGGGCAGGTACAGTACGGGGTTAGATACAGAGTAAAGCTCCCTCTACACTGTCCCATCAAACACTCCCAGGACAGGTACAGCACTGGGATTGGCTGCTCTCTGATTTGGGAGCCTGAGTGTTGAGAGCCTCAACGAGGTGCAGCTGAGAGTGCTGGTGGCAGTTGGAGGTTGCAGAGGTGGAGAGAGGAGCTGCACTGAGCAAGGGAGAGCTTCTACAAACAAGCAGAGGAAAAGTCCAACAACAATCACCTTTAAAAGAGAAGAAAGTGACATTCTTTTTTTGTTGGAAACAAGGCTTTGTCTGGAGGTGGGTGCTGAACACCAGTAATTTACTTTGGACTGTTGGGGGAGGAACAAGTGGCTGGAACAACAAGGGGTGGGGCTGCCAATTCAACAGGAATCTGTGCTGCTGCAAAAGCACACAGGGAAGCTCCCTCCCCACCCCAATTGCCAAGCCTGGGTCAGCTGAAGCTGCCCAGCTAAACAGACGGAAGGGGATAGATAGTGCCTGGGCAGCTTCAGCTGACCCAGGTGAAGACGACTCCCCCAACCAGAAGACCGGAAGACCAACTTCAAAGACTGTTTTAAGTGTACTGTGAGCACCACCTCCAGAAAGCAAGTCATCCCTTCCAGCCTGCCCTTGCCTCTCCTCTATTACCTCAGCCTCTCCACTAATCTGTTGTTTGTTTGTTTGTCTTTACTACACATTCAATATTTTCAGTTAAATCACTGATATTTGGTGTGCAAGTCCACAATTTGGGGTGGGTTTAGCTCTTGGACCCATGGCAAGCCCTTCATCACCGGTGGCGGGGCCCTCTACTACCTACGCAGCTGCAGCTTCTGTGGCTGCCCACGTGGCCCCGTCACCCTTTAAATTATTGACATGCAGCCATGGGGTGAAGAGCTATCCCCACCCCAACATGTCTATTGAGGCCTGCGTTAAGGCAATGGCCGTGGTTGTCGGCCCCTCGGCCATTGTTGCGGCCTCAAAGATGTATGGGAAGGCTGTGTTCTTTTTGAAGACCGAGCGGGCGGTGTCCCTGGCCCTGAGTAAAGGGCTCACTGTGGGGGGGACCTTCCTGCCAGTGGACCCTCTGGGGGCCACTGCGCATCGGATAATGTTGTCCAACGTCCCACCCTTCATTCCCAGTGAGCTCCTCCTCCCCCACCTGCACCATCTGGGGGAGGTGAGGTCGGGGATCACCCCAGTCCGGCTTGGTCTTCGGGAGCACAGCCTCCAACATGTCTACTCCTTCCGCCGCCAGTTATTTATGCAGCTGGCGCGGGAGGAGGACACGGAGGGCCAATTTAATGTGGAGTTCCAGGGGATGGCCTACCGCGTCTTTTGGACCTCGGACGGGGCGCGGTGCCACGTCTGCAAGGGGGTGGGGCATGTTCGGAAGAACTGCCCCAACCTCCCGGCCGCCAGCTCCACCTCGGCGGCCCAGAGTGGTTCCACAGCACCTCCTCCCACTCCCCTCGCACATCCAACAGACACCGCTCAGTCGGTTCCGGAGGCTGTGGTTTTCACAGCCTCTGGCGGGGAGGGGAGCGTCCGTCCGAGTGGAAGGAAGACGCGGGGAAAAAAGAAACATCGTGAGGCGCGTCCCCTGGACACTTTGACTCGACCCGAGCCTGAGCTCAGCCCAAAGCCCATTCCCATGGAATCCACCTGTCCCAGGGCTGGGCTCAGGCCCAGGGTGACTAAAAAAGGAAAAAAGGGTGCGGAGGCGGAGGCCTCTGATGACATGGAGGTCTCTGAGTCTCCGCGCCCAAGTGCGAAAAAGAGGAGAAGGCACCCCTCCACAGAAATAACACAGGGCCCTGAGGTGCAGGGCCCATCTGTTGGAGGGGAGCTGCCTCCTGTTTCTGGTCCTCAGGTGCCCCCTACCGCCACCACCAAGGCTGCAAAGTCCGGGCAGGTGCTCCCTATTCCTCAGGATGGAGGGGAGGGGATGGCCCCGGTACGTGAGGCCCCTCCTGAAGGAGTAAGTGGGGCCCTGCTTGTGGTGGGGGAGCCTGGGGAAACCGCCCATTCCGCCACTGCTACTGGGTCGGGTGTCCTGAATGAAGGGGAGGGCGAGGCCCCAGAGGGTCGGGCCTCCCAGCCGGAGTCCACCACCAACCAGGAGACACCCGACCCAGTTATAACTGAGAATGCTGCCCCATCTGCTGGGCCTGTGGGTGCTGGCGGAGCGGGAGATGGCCTCCTCTCGCCGCCTCCAGTCTCGGCTCCGGCTGGTTTCCCGGAGTCCGGAACTTCTGTCTCCCCTGGACCAGTCATTGGCCTGGGGATGGAGGTGGAGGGGGGTCCTGAACCGCTGGTGCCTACAGGCTCCAGTTTCACAATAGAACCCAGAGAGGACTCCTCCGCCATCGATCCTGGGGGTGGGATCGTGACGGAGGCGGGACCAGCTGGCGCGGCCGGGACGTCCGCCCCACAGTGTGTGGTGGATGTGTCGGCCGCTGGCGGTGACGACCCGGAGGAGGATGGGGATTCGGTGCGGGGCACGGAGGATGATCTTGATTCCATCGCCAGTGAGGTGGTGGAGTTGCTCGTGCCTCCCACCGAATCTCCTCTCATCCCCACGGCGGAACTCCGGGATTTCCTCGCGGCTTGCAGGGGTTGCCGCAATAAAGTTCAGCTGGCCCTCGACCGTTGGTCGAATCTGGCGCTGATCATACAGTCCGTCCGTGCCGCCCTTAAGATAGCGGGCAAGCGCGCGGACGTGAAACTGGTTGAGAGGCGCCGTTTTAATGTGTTCCTCAATGGGTTGCTGGGGGAGTGGAGGGCCAGGTGCACTTCCACTCCCTCCTCACAGTGAGCTGTTGGTGACGGGTTTTAAGTACCTTTGACATGAAGATAACCATAGCCAGCCTCAACATCAACGGCAGCAGAGGGGCTCACCGCAGATTTCACAATCTCTCAGTCCTTAGGGAAGGGAGATACGCGGTGAGCTTTCTGCAGGAAACCCACACCGTTCCGGGAGACGAAGCCACCTGGCTCCTGGAGTGGCAGGGTGGGGTCTACATGAGTCACCTCACCCCTATTTCTAGTGGGGTGGCTATCTTGTTAGCCCCGACTTTTCAGCCGGAGATCTTGGGGGTCAAGGAGCTAGTGCCGGGCCGCTTGCTCCACCTCGCCGTTCGCCTGGGTAGCGTGCCGCTCCACTTTGTGAACGTGTACGCGCCCAGGCCCGGCGCGTTGCAAGCGCGCTTCTTTGAAGAAGTGTCCGCTCTCTTGAGCTCCATCGATAGCGGCGAGTGCATCATCCTCGGGGGGGATTTTAACTGCACCCTCGAGGTGGGGGATCGCTCCGGTCCCCAGCGCGGCCAAGCGTCGGTGGAGAAGTTGAGGGGACTGATCAGCTCCCTTAACTTGGTGGACGTCTGGCGGAATCTCCATCCCGACTCCAGCGCCTTCACGTGGAGGTCTGGAGGAGGGGGGTCGCGAATCGACCGCCTCTACATTTCGCAGGCGTACGTCTCCCGCGTTTCGGCGGCCTCCATGCGGCTGGTGCCGTGCTCGGACCACCGCCTGGTGTGGGCGGAGTTCACTCCGCTCCGCACGCGGGCAGGGTCCACGTACTGGCACTTTAACAACCGGCTGCTGGAGGACGTGCGATTTCGGGACTCGTTCTGTCGATTCTGGGCCGACTGGAGAAGGAAGCAGGGGGGCTTCCCCTCCTTGAGGCTATGGTGGGATGTGGGCAAGACTCACATCCGCGTCTTCTGTCAGGAGTACGCGAAGGGGTCGACCAAGAGGCAGGAAGCCGAGGTCGGGCGCCTTGAGAGGGAGGTGCTCGACTTGGAATCCCGCCTCGGTCATGCCGTCGCGGACCCGGCCCTGTGGCAGGCGTACAAAGAGAAGAAGGGCGCGCTGAGGAACCTGCAGCTCATAGGGTCCCGAGGCGCGTACGTGAGGTCGCGGATCCAGATCCTGGAAGATTTGGACTGCGCCTCACCCTTCTTCTACTCGCTGGAAAAATGGCGGGGGGTCCGTAAGCAGCTCGTCGAGCTGCTGGCCGACGACGGATCCTCCATCACGGATCCGGAGGGAATGGGCCTCCTGGTCCGGACGTATTACAGTGCGTTGTTCTCTCCGGATCCGTCCAGCGAGGATGCGCGCAGAGTTTTGTGGGAGGACCTGCCGCAGGTCAGCCCGGAGGGCGCCGAAGGATTGGAGGCTCCGCTCACGTTGGCGGAGCTGACTGGCGCCCTCCACCAGCTCTCGAGGGGCAAATCCCCAGGGCTGGATGGGTTGACCGTGGAGTTCCTCAGGGCGTTCTGGGACGTCCTGGGGGACGATTACGCGCGGGTCCTGGGGGAAAGCCTGGCGACCGGGGAGATGCCCCTCTCGTGGCGCAGGGCGGTCATCGTCCTGCTGCCGAAGAGGGGCGATCTCCGCCTGCTTAAAAACTGGCGTCCGGTCTCCCTCAGCACGGATTATAAGATCTTTGCCCGGGCTATGTCTACCCGCCTGGGCTCCGTGCTGGCCCACATGATCCACCCCGACCAGTCCTACACGGTCCCGGGCCGGTCCATCCAGGACAACATCCACCTGGTCCGGGACCTGATCCATCTTTCCCAGAGGACTGGTCAGTCGGTCGCCTTTCTCTCCCTCGATCAGGAGAAGGCGTTCGACAGGGTGGATCACGATTACCTTTTCGGGACTCTGCGCGCTTTCGGACTCGGGCCGCATTTCGTGGCCCGGGTCCGACTTTTATACGCCGCCGCAGAGTGTCTAGTCAAAGTTAACGGGTCCTTGACGGCGCCCCTTCGATTTGGGAGAGGAGTGCGTCAGGGGTGCCCCATGTCCGGCCAATTGTATACCATCTGCGTGGAGCCCTTCCTGTGCCTGCTTCGCAGGAGGTTGACGGGATTGGCTCTGCGCGAGCCGGCCATGCGGGTCGTCCTCTCGGCTTACGCCGACGACGTGCTCCTCGCAATCACAGATCCCGTTGACTTGCGGAGGATGCGCGACTGCCAGCAGACCTTTTCTGCCGCGTCCTCCGCGAGGATCAATTGGGAGAAATGTTCCGGACTCCTGGTTGGTCAGTGGCGGGTGGACTCCCTGCCGGAGGAGATGACACCTTTTGTGTGGAGCACCTCGCACCTCCTCTATCTGGGAGTCCACCTTAGCCCCGCTGAGGAAGCCTGGCCGGCAAACTGGCAGGAGTTGGAGGCGAAAGTCACCGCTCGGCTGGGGCGCTGGACAGGACTGCTCCGAGTGCTTTCCTACAGGGGCCGAGCGTTGATCATAAACCAACTGGTGGCCTCCATGCTGTGGTACCGGTTGGTCACTTTGGCCCCGCCCCCTGTATTTGCCACCAAGATCCAGAAGAAACTCGTCGATTTCTTCTGGGGCAAGAGGAAACACTGGGTCTCTGCCGCGGTCCTGAGTCTCCCGATCGAGGAGGGTGGTCAGTCGCTGGTGTGCGTCCGCACCCAGGCTGCGACTCTCCGCCTTCGGACCCTGCAGAGATACCTGTACGTCGAGCGTCCTCCCAGATGGTGTGCGCTGGCGACGTATTTTTTCCGCCAGTGTCACTGCCTTCAAGACGACACGCAGCTCCCGGTGGAGTCCGTTAGCCGCGCCTCTCTGAGGGAGTTGCCTGTCTTTTACCGGGATCTTTTCCGAGTCTGGAACATGGTCGCCTCCAGTCAGGGCGCTCCCCCGCCGGCGGAGGAGAGCGCCTCGGCTGTCCGGGCGGCCGACTCCGGGGACGGTCCGGCGGGCGGAGGAGTAGCCAAAACCCCCGGGACGCCCCTCACTGCGGGTGGCGAGGGGGCTCGGGAGTGCGGAGCGATCCCGGCCGAGCCGACCCCCGCTCGGCCGGAACTGCTCATCGGACCCAGGCCCCGAAACCCTCCTCGGGAGCCGGTCCCGCACAACCCGAGCCGCCTCTCGGAAATGCCCTCCGTGCCATTCCAATCGGCGCGGAGGGGTTTCCTGTACGGGCTGTTCCTGCACACTCTCCACTTCCTCGCCCTCGTCAGCCGGCCGGACACGCCCTGGCGGTCCGCGTTGCCATCTGGCGGCGAGGGGAAACCCCGATGGAGGTCTCTCTACGCGGGAGTCTTCCCCCTTTACATCGGGGACCTGGGGTGGAGGGTGCTGCACAGAGCAGTCCCGTGCAATAGGCTTTTAAGTAGGTTCACGGACTCCCAGGCCACCTGTACTTTCTGCGGCCTGGACGAGTCCGTGTTCCACATTTATATGGAGTGTGCGAGGTTGCAGCCCCTATTTGAGTATCTGAAGGGGCTGCTCCTCAAATTCTGGCTGCACTTCAGTCCCACGCTCCTGATCTTTGGGCACCCGGTGCGGAGGGGCTCGGGCCGGGAGGAGGATCTCCTCGTCGGTCTGCTCCTGGGCCTGGCCAAGGTGGCAATTCACAGGTCCAGGTTGCGGGCCGTCGGGGGGTCCGTCCTCCCCGATTGCCTGCCCCTCTTCCGCGGTTACGTTCGCGCCCGGGTGTCCCTGGAAAAGGAGCATGCGGTGTCCGCCGGTACGGTTGAGGCCTTCCGCGACCGGTGGGCACCGCAGGGACTGGAGTGCATCGTCGACGCCGAGAATGGCATTTTAATTTGAGTTTTTTGTTTATTTATCTGTTTTAATAAAGTTATTTTAAAACTGTAAATATGTACATAAAGGGGGCCTAAAAAAAAAAAAGGGGTTAGATACAGAATAAAGCTCTCTCTATACTGCCCCATCTAACACTCCCAGGGGAGGTACAGCACAGGTTAGATACAGAATAAAGCTCCCTCTATACTAAAAAAAAAAATGGGGTTAGATACAGAGTAAAGCTCCCACTACACGAAAAAAAAAAATGGGGGTTAGAAAAAAAAAGAAAAAAAAAAAAAAAAACGGGGTTAGATACAGAGTAAAGCTCCCTCTGCACTGTCCCCATCAAACACTCCCAGGACAGGTACAGCACTGGGATTGGCTGCTCTCTGATTTGGGAGCCTGAGTGTTGAGAGCCTCAACGAGGTGCAGCTGAGAGTGCTGGTGGCAGTTGGAGGTTGCAGAGGTGGAGAGAGGAGCTGCACTGAGCAAGGGAGAGCTTCTACAAACAAGCAGAGGAAAACTCCAACAACAATCACCTTTAAAAGAGAAGAAAGTGACATTCTTTTTTTGTTGGAAACAAGGCTTTGTCTGGAGGTGGGTGCTGAACACCAGTAATTTACTTTGGACTGTTGGGGGAGGAACAAGTGGCTGGAACAACAAGGGGTGGGGCTGCCAATTCAACAGGAGTCTGTGCTGCTGCAAAAGCACACAGGGAAGCTCCCTCCCCACCCCAATTGCCAAGCCTGGGTCAGCTGAAGCTGCCCAGCTAAACAGACGGAAGGGGATAGATAGTGCCTGGGCAGCTTCAGCTGACCCAGGTGAAGACGACTCCCCCAACCAGAAGACCGGAAGACCAACTTCAAAGACTGTTTGTTTTAAGTGTACTGTGAGCACCACCTCCAGAAAGCAAGTCATCCCTTCCAGCCTGCCTTTGCCTCTCCTCTCTTACCTCAGCCTCTCCACTAACCTGTTGTTTGTTTGTTTGTCTTTTCAAATTTTTCTGTGAATCTGTTATTTAGTGTGCAAGTCCACAATTTGGGGTGGGTTTAGCTCTTGGACCCATGGCAAGCCCTTCATCACCGGTGGCGGGGCCCTCTACTACCTACGCAGCTGCAGCTTCTGTGGCTGCCCACGTGGCCCCGTCACCCTTTAAATTATTGACATGCAGCCATGGGGTGAAGAGCTATCCCCACCCCAACATGTCTATTGAGGCCTGCGTTAAGGCAATGGCCGTGGTTGTCGGCCCCTCGGCCATTGTTGCGGCCTCAAAGATGTATGGGAAGGCTGTGTTCTTTTTGAAGACCGAGCGGGCGGTGTCCCTGGCCCTGAGTAAAGGGCTCACTGTGGGGGGGACCTTCCTGCCAGTGGATCCTCTGGGGGCCACTGCGCATCGGATAATGTTGTCCAACGTCCCACCCTTCATTCCCAGTGAGCTCCTCCTCCCCCACCTGCACCATCTGGGGGAGGTGAGGTCGGGGATCACCCCAGTCCGGCTTGGTCTTCGGGAGCACAGCCTCCAACATGTCTACTCCTTCCGCCGCCAGTTATTTATGCAGCTGGCGCGGGAGGAGGACACGGAGGGCCAATTTAATGTGGAGTTCCAGGGGACGGCCTACCGCGTCTTTTGGACCTCGGACGGGGCGCGGTGCCACGTCTGCAAGGGGGTGGGGCATGTTCGGAAGAACTGCCCCAACCTCCCGGCCGCCAGCTCCACCTCGGCGGCCCAGAGTGGTTCCACAGCACCTCCTCCCACTCCCCCCGCACATCCAACAGACACCGCTCAGTCGGTTCCGGAGGCTGTGGTTTTCACAGCCTCTGGCGGGGAGGGGAGCGTCCGTCCGAGCGGAAGGAAGACGCGGGGAAAAAAGAAACATCGTGAGGCGCGTCCCCTGGACACTTTGACTCAACCCGAGCCTGAGCTCAGCCCAAAGCCCATTCCCATGGAATCCACCTGTCCCAGGGCTGGGCTCAGGCCCAGAGTGACTAAGAAAGGAAAAAAGGGTGCGGAGGCGGAGGCCTCTGATGACATGGAGGTCTCTGAATCTCCGCGCCCAAGTGCGAAAAAGAGGAGAAGGCACCCCTCCACAGAAATAACACAGGGCCCTGAGGTGCAGGGCCCATCTGTTGGAGGGGAGCTGCCTCCTGTTTCTGGTCCTCAGGTGCCCCCTACCGCCACCACCAAGGCTGCAAAGTCCGGGCAGGTGCTCCCTATTCCTCAGGATGGAGGGGAGGGGATGGCCCCGGTACGTGAGGCCCCTCCTAAAGGAGTAAGTGGGGCCCTGCTTGTGGTGGGGGAGCCTGGGGAAACCGCCCATTCCGCCACTGCTACTGGGTCGGGTGTCCTGAATGAAGGGGAGGGCGAGGCCCCAGAGGGTCGGGCCTCCCAGCCGGAGTCCACCACCAACCAGGAGACACCCGACCCAGTTATAACTGAGAATGCTGTCCCATCTGCTGGGCCTGTGGGTGCTGGCGGAGCGGGAGATGGCCTCCTCTCGCCGCCTCCAGTCTCGGCTCCGGCTGGTTTCCCGGAGTCCGGAACTTCTGTCTCCCCTGGACCAGTCATTGGCCTGGGGATGGAGGTGGAGGGGGGTCCTGAACCGCTGGCGCCCACAGGCTCCAGTTTCACAATAGAACCCAGAGAGGACTCCTCCGCCATCGATCCTGGGGGTGGGATCGTGACGGAGGCGGGACCAGCTGGCGCGGCCGGGACGTCCGCCCCACAGTGTGTGGTGGATGTGTCGGCCGCTGGCGGTGACGACCCGGAGGAGGATGGGGATTCGGTGCGGGGCACGGAGGATGATCTTGATTCCATCGCCAGTGAGGTGGTGGAGTCCCTCGTGCCTCCCACCGAATCTCCTCTCATCCCCACGGCGGAACTCCGGGATTTCCTCGCGGCTTGCAGAGGTTGCCGCAATAAAGTTCAGCTGGCCCTCGACCGTTGGTCGAATCTGGCGCTGATCATCCAGTCCGTCCGTGCCGCCCTTAAGATAGCGGGCAAGCGCGCGGACGTGAAACTGGTTGAGAGGCGCCGTTTTAATGTGTTCCTCAATGGGTTGCTGGGGGAGTGGAGGGCCAGGTGCACTTCCACTCCCTCCTCACAGTGAGCTGTTGGTGACGGGTTTTACGTACCTTTGACATGAAGATAACCATAGCCAGCCTCAACATCAACGGCAGCAGAGGGGCTCACCGCAGATTTCACAATCTCTCAGTCCTTAGGGAAGGGAGATACGCGGTGAGCTTTCTGCAGGAAACCCACACCGTTCCGGGAGACGAAGCCACCTGGCTCCTGGAGTGGCAGGGTGGGGTCTACATGAGTCACCTCACCCCTATTTCTAGTGGGGTGGCTATCTTGTTGGCCCCGACTTTTCAGCCGGAGATCTTGGGGGTCAAGGAGCTAGTGCCGGGCCGCTTGCTCCACCTCGCCGTTCGCCTGGGTAGCGTGCCGCTCCACTTTGTGAACGTGTACGCGCCCAGGCCCGGCGCTTTGCAAGCGCGCTTCTTTGAAGAAGTGTCCGCTCTCTTGAGCTCCATCGACAGCGGCGAGTGCATCATCCTCGGGGGGGATTTTAACTGCACCCTCGAGGTGGGGGATCGCTCCGGTCCCCAGCGCGGCCAAGCGTCGGTGGAGAAGTTGAGGGGACTGATCAGCTCCCTTAACTTGGTGGACGTCTGGCGGAATCTCCATCCCGACTCCAGCGCCTTCACGTGGAGGTCTGGAGGAGGGGGGTCGCGAATCGACCGCCTCTACATTTCGCAGGCGTACGTCTCCCGCGTTTCGGCGGCCTCCATGCGGCTGGTGCCGTGCTCGGACCACCGCCTGGTGTGGGCGGAGTTCACTCCGCTCTGCACGCGGGCGGGGTCCGCGTACTGGCACTTTAACAACCGGCTGCTGGAGGACGTGCGATTTCGGGACTCGTTCTGTCGATTCTGGGCCGACTGGAGAAGGAAGCAGGGGGGCTTCCCCTCCTTGAGGCTATGGTGGGATGTGGGCAAGACTCACATCCGCGTCTTCTGTCAGGAGTACGCGAAGGGGTCGACCAAGAGGCGGGAAGCCGAGGTCGGGCGCCTTGAGAGGGAGGTGCTCGACTTGGAATCCCGCCTCGGTCATGCCGTCGCGGACCCGGCCCTGTGGCAGGCGTACAAAGAGAAGAAGGGCGCGCTGAGGAACCTGCAGCTCATAGGGTCCCGAGGCGCGTACGTGAGGTCGCGGATCCAGATCCTGGAAGATTTGGACCGCGCCTCACCCTTCTTCTACTCGCTGGAAAAATGGCGGGGGGTCCGTAAGCAGCTTGTCGAGCTGCTGGCCGACGACGGATCCTCCATCACGGATCCGGAGGGAATGGGCCTCCTGGTCCGGACGTATTACAGTGCGTTGTTCTCTCCGGATCCGTCCAGCGAGGATGCGCGCAGAGTTTTGTGGGAGGACCTGCCGCAGGTCAGCCCGGAGGGCGCCGAAGGATTGGAGGCTCCGCTCACGTTGGCGGAGCTGACTGGCGCCCTCCACCAGCTCTCGAGGGGCAAATCCCCAGGGCTGGATGGGTTGACCGTGGAGTTCCTCAGGGCGTTCTGGGACGTCCTGGGGGACGATTACGCGCGGGTCCTGGGGGAAAGCCTGGCGACCGGGGAGATGCCCCTCTCGTGGCGCAGGGCGGTCATCGTCCTGCTGCCGAAGAGGGGCGATCTCCGCCTGCTTAAAAACTGGCGTCCGGTCTCCCTCCTCAGCACGGATTATAAGATCTTTGCCCGGGCTATGTCTACCCGCCTGGGCTCCGTGCTGGCCCACATGATCCACCCCGACCAGTCCTACACGGTCCCGGGCCGGTCCATCCAGGACAACATCCACCTGGTCCGGGACCTGATCCATCTTTCCCAGAGGACTGGTCAGTCGGTCGCCTTTCTCTCCCTCGATCAGGAGAAGGCGTTCGACAGGGTGGATCACGATTACCTTTTCGGGACTCTGCGCGCTTTCGGACTCGGGCCGCATTTCGTGGCCCGGGTCCGACTTTTATACGCCGCCGCAGAGTGTCTAGTCAAAGTTAACGGGTCCTTGACGGCGCCCCTTCGATTTGGGAGAGGAGTGCGTCAGGGGTGCCCCATGTCCGGCCAATTGTATACCATCTGCGTGGAGCCCTTCCTGTGCCTGCTTCGCAGGAGGTTGACGGGATTGGCTCTGCGCGAGCCGGCCATGCGGGTCGTCCTCTCGGCTTACGCCGACGACGTGCTCCTCGCAATCACAGATCCCGTTGACTCGCGGAGGATGCGCGACTGCCAGCAGACCTTTTCTGCCGCGTCCTCCGCGAGGATCAATTGGGAGAAATGTTCCGGACTCCTGGTTGGTCAGTGGCGGGTGGATTCCCTGCCGGAGGAGATGACACCTTTTGCGTGGAGCACCACGCACCTCCTCTATCTGGGAGTCCACCTTAGCCCCGCTGAGGAAGCCTGGCCGGCAAACTGGCAGGAGTTGGAGGCGAAAGTCACCGCTCGGCTGGGGCGCTGGACAGGACTGCTCCGAGTGCTTTCCTACAGGGGCCGAGCGTTGGTCATAAACCAACTGGTGGCCTCCATGCTGTGGTACCGGTTGGTCACTTTGGCCCCGCCCCCTGTATTTGCCACCAAGATCCAGAAGAAACTCGTCGATTTCTTCTGGGGCAAGAGGAAACACTGGGTCTCTGCCGCGGTCCTGAGTCTCCCGATCGAGGAGGGCGGTCAGTCGCTGGTGTGCGTCCGCACCCAGGCTGCGACTCTCCGCCTTCGGACCCTGCAGAGATACCTGTACGTCGAGCGTCCTCCCAGATGGTGTGCGCTGGCGACGTATTTTTTCCGCCAGTGTCACTGCCTTCAAGACGACACGCAGCTCCCGGTGGAGTCCGTTAGCCGCGCCTCTCTGAGGGAGTTGCCTGTCTTTTACCGGGATCTTTTCCGAGTCTGGAACATGGTCGCCTCCAGTCAGGGCGCTCCCCCGCCGGCGGAGGAGAGCGCCTCGGCTGTCCGGGCGGCCGACTCCGGGGACGGTCCGGCGGGCGGAGGAGTAGCTGAAACTCCCGGGACGCCCCTCACTGTGGGTGGCGAGGGGGCTCGGGAGTGCGGAGCGATCCCGGCCGAGCTGACCCCCGCTGGGCCGGAACTGCTCATCGGACCCAGGCCCCGAAACCCTCCTCGGGAGCCGGTCCCGCACAACCCGAGCCGCCTCTCGGGAATGCCCTCCGTGCCATTCCAATCGGCGCGGAGGGGTTTCCTGTACGGGCTGCTCCTGCACACTTTCCACTTCCTCGCCCTCGTCAGCCGGCCGGACACGCCCTGGCGGTCCGCGTTGCCATCTGGCGGCGAGGGGAAACCCCGATGGAGGTCTCTCTACGCGGGAGTCTTCCCCCTTTACATCGGGGACCTGGGGTGGAGGGTGCTGCACAGAGCAGTCCCGTGCAATAGGCTTTTAAGTAGGTTCACGGACTCCCAGGCCACCTGTACTTTCTGCGGCCTGGACGAGTCCGTGTTCCACATTTATACGGAGTGTGCGAGGTTGCAGCCCCTATTTGAGTATCTGAAGGGGCTGCTCCTCAAATTCTGGCTGCACTTCAGTCCCACGCTCCTGATCTTTGGGCACCCGGTGCGGAGGGGCTTGGGCCGGGAGGAGGATCTCCTCGTCGGTCTGCTCCTGGGCCTGGCCAAGGTGGCAATTCACAGGTCCAGGTTGCGGGCCGTCGGGGGTTCCGTCCTCCCTGATTGCCTGCCCCTCTTCCGCGGTTACGTTCGCGCCCGGGTGTCCCTGGAAAAGGAGCATGCGGTGTCCGCCGGTACGCTTGAGGCCTTCCGCGACCGGTGGGCACCGCAGGGACTGGAGTGCATCGTCGACGCCGAGAATGGCATTTTAATTTGAGTTTTTTGTTTATTTATCTGTTTTAATAAAGTTATTTTAAAACTGTAAATATGTACATAAAGGGGGCCTGAGGGATAAAGGCCCCCTCGATGTGAAAAATATAAAAGGGGCCTGGGGTATAAAGGTCACCTTGTTTAAAAAAAAAAAAAAGAAACGGGGGTTAGATACAGAGTATACCTTACTGCCAGAAAAAAAAAAAAAAAAAAACGGGGTTAGATACAGAGTAAAGTTCCCTCTACACTGTCCCATCAAAAAAAAAAAAAAAAAAACGGGGGTGAGATACAGAGTAAAGCTCCCTCTACATTGTAAAAAAAAAAAAAAAAAACGGGGGTTAGATACAGAGTAAAGCTCCCTCTACACTGTCCCCATCAAAAAGATTGACGTGTGATTTTTGCCTCTGTCACAGAGGTGGGGAACATTCAAAAAAAAAAAAAAACAGGGGGTTAGATAAAAGAAAGAAAAAAAAAAAATGAGTTAGATACAGAGTAAAGCTCTCTCTACAAACAAAAGAAAGCAAAAAGGAAAAAAAACAAAAAAAAAGGTTAGATACAGAGTAAAGCTCCCTCTGCAAAAAAAAAAGAAAAAAAAAACAAAACAAAAAAAAACACGGGGTTAGATACAGAGTAAAGCTCCCTCTACTCTGCCCCTTTATAATCATATAAAATCATAGAGATTTAAACCAGGGAAGGAGGCCTTTCTGCAAATCATGTCCATGCTGGATGATAAGAAGCCATCCAGCCTACTTCCATTTTCCTGCTCTTGGTCCATAGCCCTATAGGTTACGGCACTTCAAGTGCATATCCAAGTACTTTTAAATGTTGTGAGGGTTTCTGCCTCTATCACCCTTTCAGGCAGTGAGTTCCAGATCCTCACCACCCTCTGGGTGAAAGAAATTCCCCTTGAATCCCCTCTAAACCTCCTACCTCTTTCCCTAAATCTATGCCCCCTGGTTATGGACCCCATAACCAAGGGGATAGGGCCCTCCTATCCACTTCATCTAAAAAAAAACCTTCATAATTTCATACACTTCAATTCGGTCTCCCCTCAGCCTCCTCTGTTCCAAAGGAAACAACCCTCGCCTATCCAATCTTTCCTCATAACTAAAATTCTCCAGTCCAGGTAGCATCCTCGTAAATCTCCTCTGTACCCTCTAGTGCAATCACATCTTTCCTATAATGTCGTGGCCTAAATAGTGTTTTATTTAGCTCCAGTATAGTCTCCCAGTCCTTATATTCTGTGCCTCGGCAAATAAAAGCAAGTATCCCTTATCTACCTAATATAAAAGCAAAATACTACGGATGCTGGAAATCTGAAATAAAAACAAGAAATGCTGGAACCACTCAGCAGGTCTGGCAGCATCTGTGGAAAGAGAAGCAGAGTTAACGTTTCGGGTCAGTGACCCTTCTTCGAAGAAACATTAACTCTGCTTCTCTTTCCACAGATGCTGCCAGACCTGCTGAGTGGTTCCAGCATTTCTTGTTTTTATCCTTTATCTATCTGTCCAGCCACCTTCAGAGATCTGTGGACATGCACTCCAAGGTTCCTCTATGCCTCTACCCTTCACAGTATCCAACAATTTACTGTATATTCCCTTTCTTTGTTAGTCTTCCCAAAACGCATTACCTCACACTTATCTAGATTGAACTCCATTTGCCACTGTTCTGCCCGCCTGACTAGTCTATTGATATCTTCCTGCAATCTACAGCTTTCTTCTTCATTATCAAACAAAAGGCCAACTGCATCATCTGCAAATTTCTTAATCATATCCCTTACATTCAAGTCAAAATAATTGATATATGCCACAAAAAATAAGGGCCCTAGTACTGAGCTCTATGGAACCCTACTGGAAACCAGCTTCCAGTCACAAAAACACCCATCGACCATTACCCTTTGCTTCCTGTCTCTGAGCCAATTTTGGATCCAACTTGCCATTTTTCCTTGGAGCTCATGGTCCACCATGTGGGACTTTATAAAAAGCCTTGCTAAAATCCATAAACAGTACTACCCTCATCGACCCTCCTTGTTCCCTCCTCAAAAAATTCAATCATGTTAGTCAGACACAATCTTCCCTTAATAAATTTGTGCTGTCTTTGATTAATCTGTGTCCTTATAAATGAAGATTTATTCTGTCCCTCAGAACTTCCTCCAGTGGGTGGCACAGTGGTTAGCACTGCAGCCTCATAGCTCCAGTGACCAGGGTTTGGTTCTGGGTACTGCCTGTGCAAAGTTTGCAAGTTCTCCCTGTGACCTTGTGGGTTTCTGCCAGGTGCTCTGGTTGCCTCCCACAGCCAAAGACTTGCAGGTTGATAGGTAAAATTGGTCATTGTAAATTGCCCTTAGTGTAGGTAGGTGGTAGGGAATATGGGATTAATGCAGGATTAGTATAAATGGGTGGTTGTTGTCTGGCGTAGACTCGATTGGTCAAAGGGCCTGTTTCAGTGCTGTATCTCTCTATGACTCTAATAATTTTCTCACCACTTGTAAAGCATTTTGTATTTCCTACATCAGCCATTCTGCAACATTACTGAGTGAGATTGCGGGCTTCTTTGATGTTGTGAACCCATGTTCAATGGGAAAAGGAATGAGACTGACAAACTCACTCCATTTCTCAAGGGACCTTTTCATCAAACAAGTGGAACAGACCTCCATCCAAGCAGTGTAGGCTGGGTTTGAACCTAAGATGTAAAGGAAAGGAGCAGCTTCTAACAGATTGCACCACACAGCTCCCTAATTCACAAAAATATATGCCATGGGAGACCCTTCTCATTCAGGCGATCAGGATAGAACTTTTGTGAAAGGGTTTGATAGGGTGGATGTTGAGAAGGTGTTTCCATCTGGAGTGAGACCAAAACTGGGGCCATAAATATAAGATAGTCACTAATAAATTCCATAGGGAAATTGGGAGAAACATCTTTACCCAGAGAGTGGTGAGAAAGTGGAACTTGTTACTACATGGAATCATTGAGGCGAATTGCCAGGATGCATTTAAGGGGAAGCTGGATAACCACATTAGGAATTGAAGGGATAGATGAAGTATGGTGGGACAAGGCTTACATAGAGCATAAACACCAGGGATAGACCAGTGGAGCCAAATGGCCTGTTCTTGTGCTATAAATTAAACGTGAAGAATATTTGATATTATTTTAGTTGGGAGCGGATTACTTACCCTCCCTATCTCAGATCCTAAATACTGCTGTACTGTGACTGCAGTGATTAGATGTGAGTTTCTATAGAAACACACATCTTTGCTCTGGATTCACTGGCTTACATTAGAATTTAATACAGAGAGAATTGCTCCATTATATATCTGACAAGCATTATTGAATTTGTTCCTTTGACGAAGGACCTTGGTGAGAAAATTTTGTCTTGGTTCTGCAAAAGGAACCTTCATTGTCAGATGCCCTGTTTTATACAGGAGGTATGATAGTTGGTTCATTCTTCCTTTTGTTATCTCCAGACCTGACTATTTAACAATCTCCTGGCTGGAACATTTTCCACCCTCCATAGACTTGTGCTCATCTAAAACTCTGGGTTGCCCTGTTTACTGGCTTGTACCAAATCCCATTCACCCTCCACCCTTTTACTTGCTGAACTTGGTTCCCGGTCTATCAACGCTTCAAATTTAAATGTGTCGCCCTCAATCCACATTACTGAAAATGGGTTAATTAGTCATTCAACTAATTGCTGTTTGTGGGCTCTTGCTGTGTGAAAAATGTCTACTGTTTTTGCTGACATCAGTGATTTGCCCTAATCCTCACTCATGCCACGTCCTATTTACCCGTCAGTTCTGTGCTCGCTGACATACACTGACCCGGTCTGGCAATGCCTCATATTGAAAATTCTCATCCTTGTTTTCAAGTTCCTCCGCAGCCTCACTCCTCCCTATCTCTGTAATCTCCTCCAGCCCTCCAAGGTTTCAGCACTTCTCCAACGCTATTGCACTGATCCCAATTAATTCCTTTGCCATTGGCTGCTCTGCCTTCAGCCATCGAGGAGCTGAGCTTTGGAATCCCCTCACTAAATCTCTCTGCGTCTCTCCTTCTCTTCTTTTAAGATGCTCCTTAAAACCTACCTCTGTGACCAAGCTTTTGGTCACTTGTCCTAACATCACCTATCAAAATTTTGGCTTACAACTCTGCTGTTAAGTAAAAGCAAAATACTGCGGATGCTGGAAATCTGAAATATAAACAAGAAATGCTGGAACCACTCAGCAGGTCTGGCAGCATCTGTGAAAAGAGAAGCAGAGTTAACGTTTCGGGTCAGTGACCCTTCTTCGGAACTGACAAATATTAGAAAAGTCACAGGTTATAAGCAAGTGAGGTGGGGGTGGGGCAAGAGATAACAAAGGAGGTCTAGATTGGACCAGGCCACACAGCTGACCAAAAGGTCAGGGAGCAAAGGCAAACAATATGTTAATGGTGTGTTGAAAGACAAAGCATTAGTACAGATTAGGTGTTAATACAGTGAATATTGAACAGCAGCAAATGCAAACCTGAAAAAAAAAACAGTGGGTAAGCAAACTGAACAAACTAAGATGAAATGAAATAAATGCAAAAAAAAGATTGTAAAAAATGTAAAAAAGAATGTAAAAAAAAGGAAGAAAAAAATAACTAAAAATGAAAGTAAAATGGGGGGCTGTCATGCTCTGAAATTATTGAACTCAATGTTCAGTCCGGCAGGCTGTAGTGTGCCTAATCGGTAGATGAGATGCTGCTCCTCGAGCTTGCGTTGATGTTCACTGGAACACTGCAGCAATCCCAGGACAGAGATGTGAGCATGAGAACAGGGGGGAGTGTTGAAATGGCAAGCAACCGGAAGCTCAGGGTCCTGCTTGCGGACTGAGCGGAGATGTTCTGCCAAGCGGTCACCCAGTCTGCGCTTGGTCTCCCCAATGTAGAGGAGACCACACTGTGAGCAGCGAATACAGTATACTACATTGAAAGAAGTACAAGTAAATCGCTGCTTCACCTGAAAGGAGTGTTTGGGGCCTGGGATAGTGAGGAGAGAGGAGGTAAATGGGCAGGTATTACACCTCCTGCGATTGCAGGGGAAGGTGCCATGGGACGGGGACGAGGTGATGGGGGTAATGGAGGAGTGGACCAGGGTGTCGCAGAGGGAACGATCCCTTCGGAATGCTGACAGGGGAAGGGAAGGGAAGATGCGACTGGTAGTGGCATCACGCTGGAGGTGGTGGAAATGGCGGAGGATGATCCTTTGGATATGGAGGCTGATGGGGTGAAAAGTGAGGACAAGGGGAACTCTGTCACGGTTCTGGGAGGGAGGGGAAGGGGTGAGGGTCGAGGTGCGGGGAATGGGCCGGACACGGTTGCGGGTCCTGTCACCCACAGTGGGGGGAAATCCTCGGTTGAGGAAAAAGGAGGTCATATCAGAAGCACCGTCATGGAAGGTAGCATCATCAGAGCAGATGCGTCGGAGACGGAGAAACTGGGAGAATGGAATGGAGTCCTTACAGGAGGTAGGGTGTGAAGAAGTGTAGTCGAGGTAGCTGTGGGAGTCGGTGGGCTTATAATGGATATTAGTAGACAACCTATCCCCAGAGATGGAGACAGAGAAGTCGAGGAAGGGAAGGGAAGTGTCAGAGATGGACCATGTAAAGGTGAGAGAAGGGTGGAAATTGGAAGCAAAGTTGATAAAGTTTTCCAGTTCGGGGCGGGAGCAGGAAATGGCACCGATACAGTCATCAATGTACCGGAAAAAGAGTTGGGGGAGGGGGCCTGAGTAGGACTGGAACAAAGAATGCTCGACATATCCCACAAAAAGACAGGCATAACTAGGACCCATGCGGGTACCCATAGCGACACCTTTTACTTGAAGGAAGTGCGTGGAGTTGAAGGAGAAGTTGTTCAATGTGAGAACAAGTTCAGCCAGGCCGAGGAGGGTGGTGGTGGATGGGGACTGGTTGGGCCTCTGTTGCAGGAAGAAGCGGAGAGCCCTCAAACCATCCTGGTGGGGGATGGAGGTGTAGAGCAATTGGACGTCCATAGTGAAGAGGAGTTTGCTTACCCACTGTTATTTTCTCAGGCTTGCACTTGCTGCTGTTCAATATTCAATGTATTAACACCTAATCTGTACTAATGCTTTGTCTTTCAACAAACTATTAACATATTGTTTGCCTTTGCTCCCTGACCTTTTGGTCAGCTATGTGACCTGGTCCAATCTAGACCTCCTTTGTTATCTCTTGCCCCACCCCCACCTCACTTGCTTCTAACCTGTGACTTTTCTAATATTTGTCAGTTCCGAAGAAGGGTCACTGACCCGAAACGTTAACTCTGCTTCTCTTTTCACAGATGCTGCCAGACCTGCTGAGTGGTTCCAGCATTTCTTGCTTATATTTCTGCTGTTAAGTACTTTGGGATGTTTTACCGCATTTCATCTCCCTGCTGCTTGTGGATCTTGCTGTATGACTGTCTGCGTAACAACCCCTCCTACAACTGAAGGTTGTTCATTTAGTGTGCAGCTCCTTAAGTCAGTTCTAAGACATGTGCTAAGCGGCAGTATAAATACAAGTCTTTCTTTCTCCCTAGTTCTTACACAATTTACTTTATCAGAGAATTACAACAGAGCACAAGAAGTAAAACAATCGCAATATTAACACCATGCAAAGTAATTCATTTTGGTTGGAAGAACAAGGAGGGGCAATAAAGAAACAATTCTGAAGAGGGTGCAGGAGCAGAGGGACCTGGGGGTATATGTTCACAAATAATTGAAGGTGGCAGGGCAGGTTGAGAAAGCGGTTAATAAGGTATACAGTATCCTGGGCTTTATAAACAGAGGCAAAGAGTACAAAAGAGGTTATGATGACACTGGTTTGGTCTCAACTGGAGTATTGTTCTGGGCACCAAACTTTAGGAAAGATGTGAAGGTATTCGAGAGGGTGCAGAAAAGATTCATGTTCCAGAGATGAGGAACTTCAGTTATGTGGAGCGACTGGAGAATCTGGAGCTGTTCTCCTTGGAGAAGATAAAAGGAGATTTGAAAGACGTGTTCAAAACCATGAGGGGTCTGGAGAAGATAGAGAGAAACTGTTACTGTTGGCAGAAGGATCGAGAACCAGAGGACACCGATTTAAGGTGATTGGCAAAAGAAGCATCGGTGACATGAGGAAAAACATTTTTACACAGTGAGTGGTTAGGATCTGGAACGCAGTGCCTGACAGAGTGGTGGATGCAGACTCAGTTGAGGCCTTCAAAGGAAACTGAATAATTATCTGAAGAGAAAAAATTCTCAGGGTTACAGGGAAAAGGCAGCATGGACATGACGGGCCAAATGGCCTCCTTCAGTGCTGGAACCATCCGATGATTCTATGATTTAATCTCCTTCGACAGCCCATGTATACGCTATCATGGACTCTACTTGGTGCATTAAATCGCCTGAAGGACAGCTCTGTATAAATATTCCCTGATCCCCAAAACTGCACCGAACCAAATTCCAAAATATTTATCCACCCTGACATCTCCTGCTGCTGCCCCCTCCTGCCACACACACAATCTTCTCTCACCTCTCCCAGCAGCAGTACAAGTGTCATCATGCACCATCACTGTCTTCACTTATCCCTGTCATCTCCAATCCCAACTCATTATAATAACCTGCCCTTATAAAAGGGACAATTGGAATCAGGAATTCGCCTATATCTAAGTGGGCTAGGGTGGAATTCTGAGATGTCAGATAGCTGAGCTCAGGTTTATGCTTAAAATAAATAGATTCTCACTTGACATGAGTGCAGTGGGAAATATAGTAGGATAAGGGGTGATTTGATTTAGATTTAGAAATACAGCACTGAAACAGGCCCTTCGGCCCACCGAGTCTGTGCCGACCATCAACCACCCACTTATACTAATCCTACACCAATTCCATATTCCTACCACATCCCCACATTTCCCTACCACCTACCTACCTATACTAGGGGCAATTTATAATGGCCAGTTAACCTATCAACCAGCAAGTCTTTGGCATGTGGGAGGAAACCGGAGCACCCGGAGGAAACCCACACAGACACAGGGAGAACTTGCAAACTCCACACAGGCAGTACCCAGAATTGAACCTGGGTCGCTGGAGCTGTGAGGCTGTGGTGCTAACCACTGCGCCACTGTGCCGCCCTTTGATTGAGGTTTTTAGGATTTCGAAAGGAATAATAGGGTAGGTACAGAGACAGTTTTTTTGCCGGCGGAGGTGTCTAATACAAGGGGACATAACCTTAAAATCAGAGACATGCCATTCCAGAGAGTGGTTAGTAAATGTTTCTTCATGCAAAGGGTGGTAAAACTTGTGGAACTCTCTCCCACAAAGAGCAGTAGATGCTAGCTCAATTAATAATTTTAAATCTGAGATTGGAATAGTAAAGCACAGAAGGAGGCCATTCAGCCCATCGAGTCTGCACTGGCTTTTTTGAAGAGCACTCTAGTTAATCCCACTCTTTCCCCATATCCTTGCAATTTTTTCTCAAGTATTTATCCAATTCTCCTTTAAAGGCTATTATCAAATCTATATCCACCACTTTATCAGGCAGCTCATTCCAAATCCTAACCACTCAGTGTGTAAAGACATTTTTCCTCGTGTCATCTCTGGTTCTTTTGCCAATCACCTTAAATCTGTGCTCTCTGGTTGCCGACCCTTCAGCCATTGGAAACAGTTTCTGTTTATTTACCCTATCTAAACGCTTCATGTTTTTAAACACTTCTATCAAATCTCCTCTTCTCTAAAGAGAACAGCCTCAGCTTCTCCAGTCTATCCACATATCTGTAATCCCTCATAGAAAGAAAGACTTGCATTTATGCAGTGCCTTTCACAAACACCAGATGCCCCAAAGTGTTTTAGAGCCAATGACGTACTTTTGAAGTGTAGTCATTCTTGCAATGTGAGAAACACAGCAGTCAATTAGCACATAGCAAGGTGTCACAAACAGCAATGCAATGATGACCGACTAATCTGTTTTAGTGATGTTGATTGAGGGATAGATATTGGCCCCAGGACACCAGGGATAACTCCCCTGCTCTTCTTTGAAATGGCATATTTTACATCCACTTGAGAGGGAAGACGGGGCCTTGGTTTAACATCTCATCCGAAAGACATCTCCAACAGTGCAGCACTCCTTCAGTACCACACTGGAGCGCCAGCCTGGATTTTCATGCTCAATTCCTGGCCTGGGACTTGAGCTCACAACCTTCTGACTCAAAAGTGAGAATGCTACCCATTGAGTCACACTTGATACCTCATCCCTGGAGCCATTCTAGTAATTTTATTCTGTCTTCTCTCCAAAGCCTTCATGTCCTCTTCAGGTATGGTGCCCAGAACTGAACACTTTACTCCAGCTGAGGCTGAACTCATGCTTTATACATATTTAGCACAACCTCCTGGCTTCTGTACTCTGTGCCTCTATTTATAAAGTCCAGGATCACACATGCTTTATGAACTGCTTTGTAACCTGTCCTGCCACCTTCAAATATTTGTGCACAAGCACCCCTAGGTCTCTCTCTTCTTGCACTCTCTTAGTATGTATTGCCTCTCCTCATTCTTCCTACCAAAATGTATCTGCTCACACTTTTCTACATTGAATTTCATCTGCTATGTGTACACCTATTCCATCAGCCTGTCTATGTCCTCTTGACATCTATTACTATCATTCTCAGTGTTTGCTACACTTCCAGATTTTGTGTCATCTGCAAATTTTCAAAATGTGCCCTGTACCCCTAAGTCCATGTCACTATATCAAAAACAGCAGTGGTTCTAGTAGTGAAACCTTGACAAACACCACTAACCCTCTGGTTTAAAAAACTGCCATTCACCACAACTCTCTGTTTTCTATCGCTTAGTCAATTTTGTATCCACACTGCTCCTGCCCCTTTTATCCCATGGGCTTCAATATTGCTAATATGCCCAGTATGTGGTAATTTATCAAATGCCTTTTGAATGTCCACACACACAACATCAACTGCATTGTCTTCATCTATCCTCCCTGTTACCTCATCAAAAACCTCATTCAAGTAACCAGCACAAATTCCAGCTCGACTGAGTCTTGCACGACAGATTGCTTGACTTAGGGATTTGGTAAGTGTCGAAATTCAGTGCAATGAGGGAGGAGGTGCTGTTCTGGTCTTTTACAGAACAAGGAGTGATCTGAGAGATGGAGCCAGAGACAGAAAGACCTGAGAGCAGGAGCCCAGAGGCATTAATTAGGGAACTGGTAGGTAATTGGTTGGTGAGTTTTAAGATTTCTTTTATTTTCTCTAAACTGGGGCAGTAGCTTAAACAGGTACTTGTGAGATATAAGTATTGTATTAAATTAATAGCTTAACTACTTAATATAACTAGAAATAATAGTTGAGTGATATTTCTAAACTTGAAACCCTAATTAGTTAAATAAAACATAATAAAGATGTCAGGGCAGGTGATGTGTTGCAGCTGTAGCATGTGGGAGCTGATGAATACCAGTGTGATCCACAGCAACCACATCTGCAGTAAGTGTCTGCAGTTTGAGGAGCTTCGGCTCAGGGTTGACAAGGTGGAGTCTGCGATTTGGACACTGCGATGCATCAAGGAGTGGGCAAGTTACCTGGACACTGTTCCAGGAGGCAGTCACACCCCTTAGGCTAGGTACTTCAGATTTGGTCCATGGTCAGGGACAGGAGGGTATGACTACTAGCGAGGCAGGGTAAAGAAATCGCCAAGGTAGTACTGGAGGAACCTCAGTCCTTGCACTTGTCGAACAGGTTATGTCGATGAGAGCAGGGACGGCAGGGTGGATTAGCAAACTGACCACAGCACCATGGTGCGGGGGCCATTCAGGTGGGGGAGTATAAAGAAATGTAGTTGTAGTAGAAAACAGTATAGTTAGGGGGACAGATACTGTTCTCTGCAACCAAAAGCATGAGTCCCAAAGGCTATGTTGCCTGCCCAGTGCCAGGGTTAAGGACATCTCCTCGGGGCTGGAGAGCAACTTGGAGTCGGAGGGGATCGATCCAGTTGTTGGGGCCCATGTGGGTACCAATGACATAGGCAGGACTAAGAAAGAGGTTCTGCTGAGGGAGTATAAGTACCTAGGGGCTAAAATAAAAAGCAGAACCTCAAAGGTAATAATCTCTGGATTGCTACCTGAGCAAATTGGCATAGGGTAAATAAGATCAGAGTGTTGAATGCGTGGCTCAAAGATTGGTATGGGAGAAATAGGTTTCGATTCATGACATTTGTAACAAGATGGATGAATTGAGGGCACAAATATAAATAAATGGGTATGATACGATGGACGTGGTTGCAAGGTGACTAAGGCTGGGAACTAAATATTCAAGGGTATTTGACATTTCAGGACAGGAGGAAATGAAAAGGAGGTGGGGTAACTGTTAATAAAGAATGAGATCAGTACAGTAGTGAGAAATGATCTCGGAAGATCAAGATGTAGAATCAGTTTGGGTGGAGATAAGAAATAGCAAAGGAAAGTCATTGGTGGGAGTAGTTTATAGGCCCCATAACAGTCGCTACATTATAGGATAGAGTATAAATCAAGATAAAATGGGGTCTTGTAAGAAAGATACTGCCATGATGGTGGGCGATTTTAATCTTCATATCGATTCAATTAATCAAATGGCAAAGGTAGCCTGGAGGATGAGTTCATAGAGTGCATTTGGAACAGTTTCTTAGAACAATACATTCTAGAACCAACCCTTGAGCAGGCTATTTTAGACATCAATGATCTCAAAGTAAAGAATCCTCTAAAAGGTAAGAGTGATCATAACATGATAGAATTCCACATTTAGTTTGAGGGTTGCAACTTTGGGTCTGAAACTAGTGTCTTAAACTTATATAAAGGCCATTACAAGGGTATGAAGAAAAAGTTGGCTAAAGTGGTCTGGGAAAATAGGTTAAAAGTTAAAACGATAGAGAAGCAGTGACACATGAGATATTTCATAACTCTCAACAAAGATATATTTCATTGAGAAAGAAAAACTCTGAGAAGGATGCACCATCCGTAGCTAACTAAGGAAGTTAAGGATGGTATCAAATTGAAAGAAAAGGCATACAATGCTGCAAATATTGTGGTAGGCCGTAAGATTGGGAAAATTTTAGAAACCAGCAAAGGATGACTAAATAAAAAGGAGATATTAGAGTATGAGAGTAAACCAGCAAGAAATATAAAAACAGACAGTAAAAGCTTATACAAATATATAAAAAGGAAGAGAGTAGCTAAAGTAAGTGCTTGGCTCTCAGAGGATGAGATGAGAGAATAATGGGAAACAAGGAAATGGCAGAGACTTTGAACAAATATTTCATATCTGTCCTGACAGTAGAACACACAAAAAGCATTCCACGAATAGTCGCAAATCAAGAGGGAAAAGGGAGGGAGGAACTTAAAACAATCACTATCACGAGAGAAAAACTACTAGGAAATCTAATGGATCTAAAGGCTGACAAGTCAGGACCTTATGGCCTGCATCCTAGGATCTTAAAAGAAGTGGCTGCAGCGATAGTGGATGCCTTAGTTACAATCTTCCAAAATTCCCAAAATTCTGGAAAGGTCCCAGCAGATTAAAAACTGCAAATGTAACACCTCTATTCAGGAAAGGAGGGAGACAGAAAGCAGGAAACTATAGGCCAGTTAGCCGTACATCTTTCATTGGGAAAATGTTAGAATCCACTACCACTGAGGAAGTATTTAACAGGACATTTAGGCAGAGTTAACATGGTTTTATGAAAGGGAAATGGTGTTTGTCAAATTTATTAGAGTTCTTTAAGGATGTAACAAACAGGGTGGATAAAGGGGATCCAGCAGATAAAGTGTATTTGGATTTCCAGAAGGCATTCGATAAGGTGCCACATAAAAGGTTAATACACAAGATAAGAGCTCATGGTGTTGGGGTAATATTTTAGCACGGATAGAGGATTGGCTAACTAACAGGAAACAGAGAGTCGGGATAAATGGGTCATTTTCAGGTTGGCAAACTGGAACGAGTGTAGTGCCAAAGGGATCAGTACTGGGTTCTTTTAGAATCATAGAAAGTTTAAGGCACAGAAAGAGGCCACTTGGCCCATTGTGTCTGTGCCGGCCAAAAAACGATCCACCTATTCTAATCCCACCTTCCAGCATTTGGTCCATAGCCCTGCAGATTACGGCACTTGAGGTGCATATCCAGGCTCTTTTTGAATGAGTTGAGGGTCTCTGCCTCAACTACCCTTTCAAGCAGTGAGTTTCAGACCCCCACCACCCTCTGGGTGAAAAGGTTTTTCTCATCTCCCCTTTAATTTTTCTACCAATCACTTTGAATCTATGCTCTCTCGTCACTGACCTCTCTGCTAAGGTGATTAGGCCCTTCACCTCCACTCTATCCAGGCCTCTCAACATTTTGTTCATTTCAATCAGATCTCCCCTCAGCCTTCTCTGTTCCAAGGAGAATAACCCCAGCCTATCCAATCTCTCCTCATAGCTGCATTTTTCCAGTCCTGGCAACATCCTCGTAAATCTCCTCTGTACCCTCTCTCATGTGCAATTACATCCTTTCTGTAATGAGGTGACCAGAACTGCACACTGTACTCAAGCTGTGGCCTAACCAATGAGTTATACAGTTCCAGCATAACCTCCCTGCTCTTATATTCTATACATCGGCTAATAAAGGAAAGGATTCCATATGCCTTCTTAACCACCTTATTGAACTGTCATGCAACCTTCGGGGATCTGTGGACATTCACTCCAAGGTCCCTCACTTCCTCTACACTTCTCAGCATTTTCCCATTAATCATGTATTTCTTTATCTTATCTGACCTCCCCAAATGCATCACCTCACACTTCTCCAGGTTGAATTCCATTTCCTACTTTTGTGCCCATCTGACCAGACCATCAATATCTTCCTCCAGCCTGCAGCTATCTTCCTCGCTATCTACGACATGGCAATCTATGTGTCATCTGTACACTTCTTGATCATGCCCCCTACACTTATGTCTAAATCTCAATTATTTACAATCTATATTAATGACTTGAATGAACGGACCGAGTGTATTGTAGTCAAATTTGCAGACGATACAAAGATTGGTAGGAAAGCAAGTTGTGGGGAGGGCACAAAGAGTTTGCAAATGGATATAGATCTGTTAGGTGAGTGGGCAGACGGAGTATAATGTGGGGTAATGTGAGGTTGTCCATTTTGGCAGGAAGAATGAAAAAGCAGAATATTGTTTAAATGGAGACAGCAGAATGTTGCGGTACAGAGGGATCTGGCAGGTAGAGACAGGAGACCTTATAGTGGACAACAAGGAAATGGCAGAGAAACTAAACAATTACTTTGTGTCTGTCTTCATGGAAGAAGAATCTCCCAGAAATACGAGGCGACCAAGGGACTTGTGAAACTGAGGAACTGAAAGAAATTAGTATTAGTAAAGAGGTAGTACTTGGAAAGTTAACTGGATGGAAGATTGATAAATCCTCTGGACCAGATGAGCCACATCCCAGATTGTGGAAGGAGTGGCGATAGAGATTGTGGACGCATTGGACATTATATTTCAAAATTCTATAGATTCTGGAAAGGTTCCTGCAGATGTAGATATAGCAAATGTAACCCCACTATTTAAGAAGGGAAAAAGAGGGAGAATGGAAAACTTCAGACCTGTTAGTTTGACATCAGTAGCAGGGAAAATGTTAGAATCTATTATAAAGGATGTGATAACTGGATACTTCGAAAATAATGGGAGAATTGGGCAGAGTCAGCATGGACTTATGAAAGGGAAGTCATATTTGATAAACCTGTTGGGGTCTTTTGAGGATCTTACTTGTAGCATAGATGGAAGAGAACCAGTGGATGTGGTATAATTGGATGTTTAGAAGGCTTTTTGATCAGGTTCCACACAGGAGGTTAGTAAATAAAATTAGAACACATGGGGGTAATATACTAGTATGGTTAGAGAATTGGTTAAAAGGAAGAAAGCAGAGAGTAGGAATAAACGGGTCATTCTCAGGATGGCAGGCTGTTGTCAATTTAGTGCAGAGGGGATGGAAGCTAGGGCAGTTGCATGCTCCTCTTGCAGGATGTGGGAGGTAAGGGTCACCACTTGTGTCCCTGCTGACTTCACCTGTGAGAAGTGCACCCAATTCCAGCTCCTCGCAGACCGCGTTAGGGAACTGGAGCTGGATGAACTTCGGATCATTCAGGATGCTGAGGGGGTGATAGAGAGCAGTTATAGGGAAGTAGTGACACCTAAGTTACAGGATAAAGGTAGCTGGGTGACTGTCAGGGGAGGGAAAGGGAATAGGCGCACAGTGCAGGGATCCCCTGTGGCCGTTCCCCTCAATAATAAGTATACCGTTTTGGATACGGTTGGGAGGAACGACCTACCAGGGGAAAGCCACAGCGGCCAGGTCTCTGGCACTGAGCCTGGCTCTGTGGCTCAGAAGGGAAGGGGGGAGAATAGGAGAGCGATAGTGATAGGAGATTCAATGGTTAGAGGAACAGACAGGAGATTCTGTGGTCGCGAACGAGACTCCCGGATGGTATGTTGCCTCCCGGGTGCCAGGGTCAGGGATGTCTCGGATCGAGTCTACGGGATTCTTAAGGGGGAGGGGGAGCAGCCAGAAGTCGTGGTACACATCGGTACCAATGACATAGCTAGGAAAAGGGATGAGGACCTGAAAAGCAAATATAGGGAGTTAGGTTGGAAGCTAAAAGGCAGGACAAGCAGAGTAGTAATCTCAGGATTGATACCGGTGCCACGTGCTAGTGAGGTTAGAAACAGAGAGCGAGTGCAGCTGAACACGTGGATGCAGAGCTGGTGTAGGAGGGAGGGCTTCAGATATGTGGATCATTGGGATACCTTCTGGGGAAGTTGGGACCTGTATAAGGAGGACGGGTTGCATCTGAACTGGAGGGGTACCAATATCCTGGGCGGGAGGTTTGCTAGAGCTCTTCGGGAGGGTTTAAACTAGTTTGGCAGGGGGATGGGAACCGGAGCTACGGATCAGTGGATGGGGTAGCTGTTGAACAGGCAGATACAGAGTGCAGCGAGTCTATGAGGAAGGTTAGACAATTGACAGGACAAAGTTGCAGCCAGTATGATGGGTTGAAGTGTATCTATTTTAACGCAAGAAGTGTCAGGAATAAGGGTGATGAACTTAGAGCATGGATCAGTACTTGGAGCTACGATGTTGTGGCCATTACGGAGACGTGGATATCACAGGGGCAGGAATGGATGTTGGATGTTCCGGGGTTTAGATGTTTCAAAAGGAATAGGGAGGGAAAAGAGGTGGGGGAGTGGCATTGCTAATCAGGGATAGTATCACAGCTGCAGAAAGGGAAGTCGTCGAGGAGGGTTTGTCTACTGAGTCATTATGGGTGGAAGTCAGAAACAGGAAAGGAGCAGTCACTTTATTGGGAGTTTTCTATAGACCCCCCAATAGCAACAGAGACATGGAGGAACAGATTGGGAGGCAGATTTTGGAAAGGTGCAGAAGTAACAGGATTGTTGTCATGGGTGACTTAAACTTCCCTAATATTGATTGGAACCTCCTTCGTGCAAATAGTTTGGATGGAGCAGTTTTTGTCAGGTGTATCCAGGAAGGTTTCCTGACTCAATATGTAGATAGGCCGACTAGAGGGGAGGCTATGTTGGACTTGGTGCTTGGCAACGAACCAGGCCAGGTGGCAGATCTCTCGGTGGGAGAGCATTTCGGTGATAGTGATCACAACTCCCTGACCTTTACTATAGTCATGGAGAGGGACAGGAGCAGACGGGATGGGAAAATATTTAATTGGGGGAGGGGGAATTACAATGCTATTAGGCAGGAACTGGGGAGCATAAATTGGGAACAGATGCTCTCAGGGAAACGCATGACAGAAATGTGGAGGTTGTTTAGGGAGCACTTGCTGCGACTGCTGGATAGGTTTGTCCCGATGAGGCAGGGAAGGGATGGTAGGGTGAAGGAACCTCGGATGACAAGAGATGTGGAACAGCTAGTCAAGAGGAAGAAGGATCAGACAGGGCTCTAGAGGGTTACAAGGTAGCCAGGATGGAACTGAAGAATGGACTTAGGAGAGCTAGAAGGGGACATGAAAAAGTCTTGGCGGGTAGGATTAAGGAAAATCCCAAGGCGTTCTACACTTATGTGAGGAACAAGAGGATGGCCAGAGTGAGGGTAAGGCCGATCAGGGATAGTGGAGGGAACGTGCCTGGAGTCGGAGGAGGTGGGGGAAGTCCTAAATGAATACTTTGCTTCAGTGTTCACTAGGGAGAGGACAGCGTGAAACAGGCTGATATGCTCGAACAGGTTGAGGTTAAGAGGGAGGATGTGCTGGAAATTTTGAATGATATGAGGACAGATAAGTCCCCGGGGCCAGACAGGATATACCCAAGGATATTACGGGAAGCGAGGGAAGAGATTGCCGCGCCTTTGGCGATGATCTTTGCATCCTCACTGTCCACTGGAGTAGTACCGGATGATTAGAGGGTGGCAAATGTTATTCCCTTGTTCAATAAAGGGAATAGGGATAACCCTGGGAATTATAGACCAGTCAGTCTTACGTAGTGGGCAAATTATTGGAGAGGATTCTGAGAGACAGGATTTATGATTATTTGGAAAAGCATGGTTTGATTAGAGACAGTCAGCATGGCTTTGTGAGGGGCAGGTCATGCCTCACAAGCCTTACTGAATTCTTTGAAGGTGTGACAAAACACATTGATGAAGGAAGAGCAGTGGATGTGGTGTATATGGATTTTAGCAAGGCGTTTGATAAGGTTCCCTATGGTAGGCTCATTCAGAAAGTAAGGAGGCATGGGATACAGGGAAAGTTGGCTGTCTGGATACAAAATTGGCTGGCCCATAGAAGTCAGAGGGTGCTGGTAGATGGAAAGTATTCAGCATGGAGCTCGGTGACCAGTGGTGTTCCGCAGGGATCTGTTCTGAGATCTCTGCTCTTTGTGATTTTTATAAATGACTTGGATGAGGAAGTGGAAGGCTGGGTTAGCAAGTTTGCCGATGACACGAAGATTGCTGGAGTTGTGGATAGTGTGGAAGGCTGTTGTAGGTTGCAACGGGACATTGACAGGATGCAGAGCTGGGCTGAGAAGTGGAAGATGGAGTTCAACCTGGAAAAGTGTGAAGTGATTCATTTTGGAAAGTTGAATTTGAATGCGGAATACAGGCTTAAAGACAGGATTCTTGGTAGTGTGGAGGAACAGAGGGATCTTGGGGTCCATGTCCATAGATCGCTCAAAGTTGCCACCCAAGTTGATAGGGTTGTTAAGAAGGAGTATGGTGTGTTGGCTTTCATTAACAGGGGGATTGAGTTTAAGAGCCGCGAGGTTATGCTGCAGCTCTATAAAGCCCTGGTTAGACCACACTTGGAATATTGTGTTCAGTTCTGGTCGCCTCATTATAGGAAGGATGTGGAAGCTTTTGAGAGGGTGCAGAGGAGATTTACCAGGATGCTGCCTGGACTGGAGGGCATGTCTTACGAAGAAAGATCGAGGGAGCTAGGGCTTTTCTCATTGGAGCAAAGAAGGATAAGAGGTGACCTGATGGAGGGATACAAGATGATGAGAGGCATAAATAGAGTGGATAGTCAGAGACTTTTTCCCAGGGCGGAAAGGGCTATCACCAGGAGGCATAATTTTAAGGTGATTGGAGGAAGGTTTCGGGGAGATGTCAGAGGTAAGTTCTTTACACAGAGAGTGGTGGGTGCGTGGAATGCGCTGCCAGCGGTGGTAGTAGAAGCAGATACATTAGGGACATTTAAGCGACTCTTGGATCGGTACATGGATGATAGTAGAATGAAGGGTAGGTAGGTAATTTGATCTTAGAGTAGGTTAAAGGATCGGCACAACATCGTGGGCCGAAGGGCCTGTACTGTGCTGTACTGTTCTATGTTCTATGTTCTATGTTACTAGTGAGGTACCGCAAGGGTTAGTGCTGGGGCTGCATCTATTCACAATCTATATAAATGATTTGGATGTGAGGACCAATTGTAATATTTCTAAATTTGCTGATGACACAAAACTGGGTGGGAATGTAACTTGTAAGGAAGATGCAAAGAGGCTTCAAGTGGATTTGGATGAGCTAAGTGAATGGGCAAGAACACGGCAGGTGGAATGTAATGAAAATGTGTGAAGTGATCCACTTTGGTAGAAAAAACAGAAAGATAGAGTATTTCTTAAACGGTGAGAGGTTGGGAAGTGTTGATCTCCAGAGGGACCTGGATGTCCTTGTTCATGAGTCACTAAAAGCTAGTATGCAGGTGCAGCACGCAATTAGGAAGGCAAACGGTATGTTGGCCTTCATCATAAGGGGATTTGAGTACAGAAGTAAAGATGTCTTGCTGCAATTGTATAAAGCCTTGGTGAGACTAAACCTGGAATATTGTGCATAGTTTTGGTCTCCTTATCTATGAAGGATATACTTGCCATAGAGGGAGTGCAACAGATGTTCACCAAACTAATCCCTGGGATGGCGTGATTGTCTTATGAGGAGAGATTGAGGAACCTGGGCCGATATTCTCTCGAGTTTCGAAGAATGAGAGGTGATCTCATTGAAACTTACAAAATTCTTACAGGGCGTGACAGGGTTGATGTAGATAGGATGTTTCGCCTGGTAATGAGTCTAGAACCAGGAGTCTCAGAATAAGGGACAGGCCATTTAAGACTGAGAAGACTCGATCTTTCTTCGCTCAGAGGGTGGTGAATCTTTGGAATTCTCTACCCCAGAGGGCTGTGGAAGGTCAATTATTGAGCATGTTCAAGACAGAAATCGATAGGCTTCCGGAGACATATGACATCAAGTGATAAGAAGATAGCGCCAGAAAGTGGCATTGAGGTAGATGATCAGCCATGATCCAATTGAACGGTGGAACAGGTTCGACAGGCTGAATGGCCTACTTCTGTTCCTATGTTCCTATGTTGGTACAGGAATCACAAAATGTTAGCATGCAGGTACAGCATTTATTGCACGGGGATGGAGTATAAAATGAGGGAAGTCTTGCTACAACTGTACAGGGCGTTGGTGAGGCCACACTTGGAGTACTGTGTACAGTTTTGGTCTCCTTACTTAAGGAGGGATATATTTGCATTGGAAGCAGTTCAGAGAAGGTTCACTAAGATGATTCCTGGGGTGAAGGGGTTGTCTTATGAGGAAAGGTTGAGCAGGTTGAGCCTATACTCATTGCAGCACAGAAGAATAAGAGGTGATTTTATTGAAACATATAAGATTCTGAGGGGGCTTGACAGGGTAGATGCTGGATGTTCCCCTCATGAGGGGAATCTAGAACTGGAGGCACAGTTTAAAAATAAGGGGTCTCCCATCTAAGAAAGAGATACAGTGAAGTGAATTGACACAGGAGATCCTGAGGGGCTCGGCTAGTGAACTGTGCTGATACTCTCTGAATCTCGGGAATGAAAGTGAAGGTGAGCAGATGTTTTTAAAACCAAACACAAGTGGGGTTAAGATAGAGATCAGACATGATCGCACTGCATGGCAGAACAGGCTCATGAGGCTGAATGGCTTCCTCCTGTCCTTATGGTCAAAGGTCATGTGACTTTAGACATCTGTCTGACAGGATGTTTTCAAAATCAACTGCTAACATTGGCAGTGGATGGCTGGCTGCTTTGCTGAATGTCTGAATGGGATGCTCTCTGACTGGAGTGTCCTCTTGATCGTCCACAAGCCTTGCTGAGGCTCCCAGCAATGAGGAGCTTGTCCCTTTCAGATGGCAGGACACATTCCAGGCTAATAAAAAGGGGCAGATTCACGACTTAGTTCTCTGGCCACTGAGATCTTCCCAATTTCCGGGAAATCCCTGCCAGAAGAGGCCTCCTTACCCATTGGCCAAAAGGCACCTGACTTCTGGAATTGCCTCACGAGAAACCCTTTTCCCTTCAAGGCCCTCCTCAAAAACTTCTTCAAATGCACCTCCTCCGAACTCTCAATTCCTCCAATCAGAGTGAGAGGACTCTGGGACTTTTCATTGTGTTAAAGACAGTTTAAAGAGATAAAGATTTGCATTTATGTAGCAACCTCAGGGTGCCCTTAAACACTTTAACAGCTAAGTAAGGACTTCCTTGCAGTGTAGTCAACTGTTATCATGTAGGAAATGCAGCAGCCAATTTGCACACTTCAAGCTTGCAAAAACAGAAATGAGATAATGACCAGATAATTTTTTTTTTGTGATGTTAGTTGAGGGATAAATATTGGGCAGGATACCAGGGAGAACTCCCCTGGTTTTGTTTCAGTAGCCTCGGATCTTTCCCACTCAAAGAGCAGATGGAGCCTTGACTTAAGATCTCATCCAAAAGACAACACCTCAACAGGAGGGTCAGATTAAATTTTATATTTAACTTTCTAGAGTGGAGCTTGAATCCATAACCGTCTAACTTAGAGCCAAGATCACCACTCGCTCAGCCACAGTTGATATATGGTAGCCCAGTTGCACCCAGAAAGGATCCACAATAAGCAATGGGATAAAGATCATTTAATCTGTTTTAGTCATGTTGGCTGAGAGTTAACTGTTGGTCCAGGCCACTGGGGAAGACTCCCCTGCTCTTTGAATAGTGGCCTGGTATCTATCTGAGAAGTGAACAAGAGCCTCTGATTTGCGTTCTACCAATGTCCTTGATTTGTTGAAAAATTATCTGGGCAGGAGGAGGTGAAAAGCCTAGGCCTCACTATCAAGGTGCATGAGGAATGGCTTGGAGGGCTATTGGTGTCCGAGGAATCATGTCATAGCTGCATCCCCACTTTCAAGTTCCTCTCCAAATACACACTATGCATAACTCGGAGATATATCAGCTGCTCTTTCATTGACTTTGGGCCCAAGTTCTGGAACTCCCTACCTAACGCCATTGTGGGGACAGCGACAGCACAAAATCTGCAGCGGTTCAAGATGGAGACTCAGCATCTTCCCAGGGCAACCAGGATTGGGCAATAAATCCCGTACTCGCGGGCTTGGAGGTGCGGGTGGATGGGGCGAGTTGCCAAGAAAATAGGGGGGAGTTGCATTGGGATGACTCCTGACACATTCCCACCACACCACAGAGGTGGGCAGCCAATTAAGCTGAGTACGGACCCAATTAGGACCAGATTTTGTGGGTGCAGCAGCATTTTGCTGCACGTGGAGGCTGCCATATCTGTGGAGGTGGCCTCCCTGCAGCAGTATGGGGTGGGGGGGGGGGCATTGGAACCAGAGGCTCCATGCCACAAACAGGGGGCCGTGGTCAGGAAAGGCCACTCACACGGCCCAAATGATGCACCCGGAGGGTTTCCACTCCGCCTCGAGGGGCCTGACAGCTTCAGCCCTAATAATTTTAACTTTAAATACACGCCTCCAAGGTCACCTCCATGTTGAGGCACCCTCGTGGTCCCCAGGATGCCTCAGCAACACTCAACTCTCCCAGTGGGGCTGCCAGGGCTCTAGAGCTGCTGGCCCTCTGATTGTGCTGGCAGTATTGACAGCCTGTCTGCAATCATTAATAGGATGGCGAGGGCAGAGACAGCCAATCAGGAGACTGTCTCCGGGCGGATTGTGCCATTTGGCGTGCTGCCGCTAAGTGCAGTCGTTGCACCCCCATTTGGTTCGGACATCAGGGTCCTGAAGCCTGTGGGAAAATCCAGTTCATAGTTTCTAGGTGACTAGATCTATAAAGCATTCACCTTTTGGAGGTACTACAGTGTTTCAATGGTGTTCTACAACAGCTTCCACTTCCCAGCACTTAGAATGTGCCAAGGCACTTCACAGGAGTGTAAATGAGACAAAATTTGCCAAGAGGCAGATAATAAGATATTCAGTCAGGTGACCAGAAGCTTGGTCAATGAGATATGTTTTACGGTGTGTCTTAAAGGAGGAGAGGGAGGTAGAGAGGCCGAGAGGTTTAGGGAAGGAATTGAGCTTAGGGCCCAAGCAGCTGAAGGCATGGCCGCCAATGGTGGAGAGATGAAAATCGGGTCCGCTCAAGAGGCCGGAATTGGAGCAGTGCAGAGATTTTGGAGGGCTGGAGGAGATTATCAACAGCTGAGACAGTTAAGCTTTTCTCTACCCTATTGTTGCTTCTCCTCTTCATCCTTCACCTTTGGGAGTTGATGGATTCAATAGAAAAGAGGTTCGATGCCAACTCTAGTCCATATTCTGCCAACAGCACATTGTTTGTGTAGAGCATATTGTCCCTCAGTGTCTTTGAAGCAAGCTGAAGCAACATCTGAGTAACAAGTCGCGCATATGACTGGTGAACTGAATTACCAGCTGGTGCCAGGATTTTAAAGTCTTAATTGCATATAAATTGAATATCCCGTTGAGTTTGGAACAAGTCTATTTTAGTTAGACAGGAACTTTTAGCTGACAAAATACTCTGAGTTGATTTTATAGTGCACAAAACCCCATAGCTATTAAGCATTCAGTTACTTATTACATTGAAGTTATAGGAATAACTTTAAAGTTTTTACCAATGCAAAGATCTGACTAGCGGGGTAACACAGCTTATTGGTATGATGGGACAATATAGATCTCATGCATTGGTTAGTGTGCTCTCCTCTGAGTGAAGGTTGTGGGTTCAATCTCCACTCCAGAGACTTGAACATAAAATCTAGGGCTGATCCTCCCAGTGCAGTACTGGGAGAGTGCAGCACTGCCTTTCAGGTGGGCACTAAGCTGGGGCCCATCTACCCTCTCAGTTGAAGGTAAAAATCCAATAGCACTATTTTGAAGATGAGCAGGGGAGTTCTTCCCTGGTGTCTTACCAATACCTAATGCTCAATCCCAACTATAAAAAACGATTATCTGGTGATAATCACATAACTGTTTCTGGGAGCGTGCCATGTGCAAGATGGCGAGACGGTGGTGTAGTGGTAATGTCACTGAACTAGCAACCCAGGGGTCCAGGCTAATGCCCTGGGGACAGGGGTTCAAATCATGGCAGCTGGTGGAATTTAAGTTCAATCAATTAATTAAATCTGGAATTGAAAATCTCAGTAATAGTGCCATGAAACTATCATCCATTGCCGTAAAAATCCATCCGGTTCACTAATGTCCTTTAGGGAAGGAAATCTGCTGTCCTTACCTGGTCTGGCCTACGTGTGACTCCAGACCCACAGCAATGTGGTTGACTCCTAACTGCCATCCGAAATGGGCCAGCAAGTCACTCAGTTGTTAAGGGCAATTAGGGATGGGCAGCAAATGCCTTGCCAGTGATGCCCACATCCCATGAAAGAACAAAAGAAAAATGCCTGCTGCACTTCCCACATCACAATAGTGACTACACCTCAAAAAGTACTTCATTAAAGAGATCTGCAACATTGTGAAAGGTGCTATATAAATGCAAGTCTTTCTTAAGTCTTTTATCAACTTTTAATCATCTACTTTTAGTGATCGGTGCACCTGAACCCCTAAGTCCCTCAATCCTGTTTTGAGCACTGTTACCTTTGTCGGTCTCTCTTATTAACTTTGGTATGTTTAAGACGCTGGATCCTGAGTTCCTGAAAGGCGCTATAGAAATGCAATAGCTTTTGGGTGAAACATCAGTGTGTGTGGGCTAGAAGTGCTCCCCCAGTGGCACAATGTGTCACTACACATCCTGCAGTAGTGTTGTGAGCAGTACCGTTCAAAACCTACCTGGGCTGTTCCTGCATCTGCACTGAATTAGTTCATCTGAGATAAGGCCACCAGTAAGGGTGTCACAGATGGCCCTGGGATGAGTTAAGAAAGAACTTGCATTTCTATAGCACCTTTCACAACCTCAGGACGCCCCAAAGTGCTTTACCGCCAATGAAGCGCTTTTGAAGTGTAGTCACGGTTGCAGGAAACACCACAGCTAATTTGCACACAGCAAGATCACACGAACAGCAATGAGGTAAATGACCAGATCATCTGTTTCTGTGATGTTGGTTGAGGGATAAATATTGGCCCCAGGACACTGGGGAGAACTCCCCTGCTCCTCTTCGAAATACAGTCCACCAGAAAGGGCAGACAGGGCCTCGGTTCTAACATCTCATCTGAAAGACAGCACTTCTGACTGTGTAGCACTGCCTCCGTATGGCAGGAGTATCAGCCTGAATGATGCGGTCAAGGCTGTGGGACTGTGCACCCTCAATCTTTTGAACTCGGAGATGAGAGTGAAAGCCACTGAACCACTGCTGATTTGAAGAAAACCAGCCAGACTTCCATCTCCTGATTGTTATTCACTTGACGCAGGTTTCAGATTGCTTGGGTGCGCTGAGGCAGATGAAGTCAGCGTTGGAATGGATTGTGATGCACCTACCCCCACTATCAAATAACGTGAAGAGCAAGCATTGGATTAAGTGCTAAAATGTGCCAGACGCCAGTGAAACGGGGTAGCTTGACATGGTTCAGGGCTTTAAGGAGAGGACGAGAGAATATCCAGACAAAAAGAAACTTATCCATCCCCCCTTCCCATCTTTGCACCATTGGCGACCATGCCATCAGCTGCCTGGGCCCTAAACTTTGGAATTCCCTCCCTAAACTTCTCTGACTCTCTAGCCCTCTCTCCACCTTAAGATGCTCCTTAAAACCTATTGCTTTGACCAAGCTTTTGGTCATCTGCTCCAATTTTGTGGATTGATGTCAAATTTTTATTCTGATAAATGCTGCCTTGGGACTTTTTAACGATGTTAAAGGTGCTATATAAATTCAATTGTTGCTGCTGTTAATCTTTTTGATACCTGAGTGAGTGCATGAAGTATGCACAGCATGGGCTTTGTGCTCTAGCTTATTAAATCTGCTGAGTCTGTTCTCGTCATTCTGACTGCTAGAACCTGTCAGTTGTTGGCCGTCCCTGAAACTTGCCCATTGATGTTTATCAGTCTGGTGAACAGTGGAGCTATTTCGCAGCAGGCAACCGGTCGTCACGCCAATCACATTTAACATTTTGGTTTGAGGCGACGATAATTATAGATTTCCAATCAACTGAAGGTGTACTTAAGAGCCGAGAGTTGGAATGTTACACATCATTGCCAGACATCATTATTGCATCAACAAAGACAGCACCATTTAGTCAACTGAGGTCCACTGGGATTTATTTTAATAAATTATGTGTTACCATGGCAGCAGAAAAGCAGACACGCAAGCTTCAAAAGACAGCTCAGTGAAGCTTGTGTTAAAACAGTTGCAGCAAGCGCAAAGGTGTCTTAAAGGAGATGTCTTCCAGCTTGCAATCACAAGACTCAGCTGGAAGATGTACTTCCCAGCGACTGAGTTGTTGTTCAAATAGCGTCTGATCAACAACAACAACTCGCATTTATAATAGAGCCTTTAATGTAGTAAACAACCCAAGGTGCTTCACAGGAGCATAATGAGACAAACAATTTGGCACTGAGCCACTTAAGGAGATACTAGAACAGGCAACCAAAAGGTTGGCCAAAGAGGAAGGTTTTATGGAGTGTCTTAAAGGAGGAGAGAGAGGTAGAGAGGCGGAGAGGTGGAGGGAAGGTATTCCAGAGCTTAGGCCTAGAAAACTGAAGGTACGGCCACCAATAGTGGAGTGATTAAAATCAGGAATGCACATGAGGCCAGAATTAGAGGAGTGCAGAGATCTCGGAGGGTTGTGGGGCTGGAGGAGGTTACAGAGATGGGGGTTGGGTGGGGGGGAAGGGGCTGAGGCCATAGAGGGATTTGAAAGCAAGATCTCTCAGAGGCATCTCAACATATTTGCCAGATACTAAATTTGTGGTGTGCTGTTGTTATGTAAGGAAACATGCCTGCTATTTTGAACACCCCAAGATCGCACAATGAGACGAAAGACAAACAAAATTACATAGAATCTACAGCACGCAAACAGGCCATTCAGCCCAACTGGTCCATGTCAGCATTGATACACCACACGAGTTTCCTCCTACTCCAATTATCCCTTTCCACCTTAGCTCCCTATCCCTCTATCTCTTTCCCCCTTATGAATTCATCAAGCCTCCCCTTCAATGCATCAATGCTCTCACCTTAAGCACCAGCTTTTCAGGGACAGTATTCCAGATCCCGACAACTGAGTGAAAAAATAATTCTCCTCTTCTCCCTCTAGATCTTTTTCCAATGGTTTTAAACCTACCTCTGGTTACTGACCCACTCACCAGAAGAAATAGTTTTTCTCTGTCAAAACCTCTCATTAACTTGAAAACCCCTATTGGGTCACCTCTTAACCTTTTCTGTTCCAAGGAAAACACTCCTAACTTTTCCAACCTCTCCTTATAACTGAAGTCTCTCATTCCTGTTAACATCCTGATATGGGCGGCACAGCGGCGCAGTGGTTAGCACCGCAGCCTCACAGCTCCAGCTGTGACCCGGGTTCAATTCTGGGTACTGCCTGTGTGGAGTTTGTAAGTTCTCTCTGTGTCTGTGTGGGTTTTCGTCATGTGCTCTGGTTTCCTCCCACAGCCAAAGACTTGCAGGTTGATAGGTAAATTGGCCATTATAAATTGCTTCCAGTATAGGTGGGGATGCTCCCAGTAGGGGAATATAAAGACAGGTGGGGATGTGGTAGGAATGTAGGATTAGTATAAATGGGTGGTTGATGGTCAGCACAGACTCGGTGGGCTGAACGGCCTGTTTCAGTGCTGTATCTCTAAATAAATAAATAAACCTCCTCTGGAATCTTTCTCAGGCTTTTATATTGTTCCAAAAGTGCAGTGCCCAGAATTCTCCAAAATACTCCAGTTGAGGCCTAGTCAATGATTTACAAAGTTCTAACATGATCTATTTGCTTTTATAATTGATTTCCCCCGTATTAATCCAAGCAACCCATTTGCTTTTTTAATCACCTTCTCAACGTGCCCTGCCTCCTTTAAGGATTTGTGTGAATGAACATCAAAAGTTCCCTGCTCATCTACCTTTCAAAACGGTGCCACAAACGGAACACCTTCTTTCCAGATCCGTCCCCCCCAAGTACATTAGTTCACACTTACCCACTCTAAACATCATCCCCCATGCGTCTGCACATTTCGCCATTCTATGTCATCCTGAAAGAAAGACTTGCATTTCTAGAGCACCTTTCATGACTCAGGACCTCCCAAATCACTTTACAGCCATGATGCGCTTTTGAAGTGTAGTCACTGCTGTAATGTAGGAAACCCGGCAGCCAATTTATGCACAGCAAGATCCCAAAGACAGCAAAGTGAAAATGACCAGAAAATCTGTGGCAGTGATGTTGGTTGAGGGATAAATATCGACCATCGGAGGATTGCATCTGGCTCGTCATTCTGCCCTTGCCTTGGCTTTGATTGACGACTCCCTGTAAGTCAGACGGAGGGGATAGGCGGGACCTGTGTCTGACAAGCTGGGGACATTTGTCTGTGACTGGCCATTCCCTGTGACTGACGGGGGTTGCCCGGGCGGGGTTAGCACTGACTGGTGGAAAGCGACGCAGGCACCCTGGGATCGGCCGCCTCAGCTGCTTTCACGTGACTCAGTAAATGTCCAGTGTCCTGCACACTGGACAGGTTCCCGCCTCCACTCGCCCTAACTTAAATAATAGTGGGATGGTAATAATCAAGCTGTGGGAATGGCTGCTGTGGGAACGTGAAGCAGGCAGCAGGGAAGACTGAGCGGGGAACAGGGAACAGGGAACATGGAGGAGAGAGCAGCAGGGATCACAAAGCAGGGATCAGAGATCACAGAGCGGGCAACATGGAGCAGAGTGAGGATCACGGAGCAGGGAACGGGCAACACGGAGCAAGGAGTGGGGAACACTGAGCGGGCAGCGAGGAAAACTGAGTGGGGAACATAGAGCGGGGAGTGGGAAACATGGAGCAAGGGAGAAACAGAGACGGGGAAGAGAGAGAGACGGGGAGAGAGACAGAGAAGGGGGAGAGGTGGGGGAGAGACAGACGGGGGGAAAGAGAGATGGGGGAAAGCGTGAGAGAGACAGAGGAGGGGGAGAGAGAGGTGGGGGAGAAAGACAGACAGGGGAAAGAGAGACGGTGGGGGGAGAGAGAGAGAGACAGCGGGGAGAGAGAGACGGGGAAGGGGGAGAGAGAGAGAGGGAGATGGAGACGGGGTAGAGGAAGACGGGGTAGAGAGACACAGGGGTAGAGAAATAGAGGGGAGAGAGACAGTTGGGAGGGAGAGAGAGAGAAAGAGAAAGAGACAGTGAGGGGGGGGAAGAGGGAGTCAGAGAGGGGGGAGAGAGAGACAGTGGGGAGAGATGGGGGAAAGAGAGAGATGGGTGAAAGAGAGACAGTGTGGGGAGAGAGATGGGGGAAGAGACAAAGAGGGGGAGAAAGAGAGAAATGGAGAGGGGGAGACAGAGACATGGGGAGGAGAGAGACAGAAAGATGGAGAGAGAGGGGAGTGAAAGAGACAGTGAGGGGGGAGATAGAGAGAGAGGCGGAAGGACAGAGAAAGGAGGAACAGAGGAACAGAGAGAGAGGGGGAGAGAGAGATGGTGAGGGAGAGAGGGATAGAGAGTGGGGAGAGAGAGAGAGTGAGAGAGACGGAGGGGCGGGGTGGTTGGTGGAGATGGAGGGACAGCCAGAGCCATAGTCATTAATTAACGGCACAGAAGGAGGCCATTCGGCCCATCAAGCCCATGCCAGCTCTCCACGGAGCTATGCAGTCAGTCCCACTCCCCAGCACAATGCCTATAGCCCTGCAAGTCTATTTCTCTTAGCTGACCATCCAACTTCCTCTTGAATCACAAAATCACAGAATTGTTACAGCACAGAAGGAGGCCATTCAGCCCATCATGTCTGCACCAGCTCTCTAAATGAGCAATTCACTTAGTGCCACTCCCCCACCTTCTCCCCATAACCCTGCACATTTTTCTTTTCCATATAATAGTCTAATTCCCCTTTGAATGTTTCAATTGAACCTGCCTCCACCACACTCTTAGGCAGTACATTCCAGTACACTCGCTGCATGAAAAAGTCTTTCCTCATGTCATTTTTGCTTCTTTTACCAATTACTTTAAATCTGTGCTCTCTCGTTCTCAATCCTTTCACGAGTGGGAACAGTTTCTCTCTATCTGCTCTGTCCAGATCCCTCAGGATTTTGAATACCTCGATCAAATTTCCTCTCAGCCTTCTCTTCAAGGAAAACAGTCCCAACTTCTCCAATATATCTTCATAACTGAAGTTCCTAATCACTGGAACCATTCTTGTGAATCTTTTCTGCGCCCTTTCTAACTACTCCAGTTGAGGTCGAACTAGAGTCTTATACAAGTTCAACATAACCTCCTTGCTTTTGTACTCTATGCCCCTAGTCATTGATAGTCTCCATTTCCACCCGCTGCGTAAAAAAGTGCTTCCTCATATTCCTCCTGCATCTTTTGCCCCAAACGTTCAATCTGAGTCCCTTAGTCCTAGAGAGGGAAGAAGGAGAGGGGAGGGGCAAAGAGAGACAGAGAGAGAGAGAGAGAGCGCGAGGAGAGGGGGGAGAGAGATCAAGATCTCCCCCGACAGATGGAAATCTATCCGAATGCTCTGCATCGTTACATTGACTGAGTTTGACTACTTGTGCAAATAAAAACAATGCCAGATATGTCACTAAATCAGTTTTCAATATAGTGACGAGAAAGTAAGCCAATAAATTAGTTTTCTCATTTAAAGTTTCTCCACAAAAATGCACATTCGTTGTTGTTTTGATAGTAGGATAAATTTTTAATGATTATATCTTTCCGAAATTGTCTCACCGGCCCCCATATAAGAGAAAAATTGTGGTGTAGCTCCCCCCCCGCCACTTGAAATGATTGAATACTTCTGCTCTATACCAACTCACAGCTGAACTTATGGGAATCTTACCAGCACATCCAACCTACTAAACGGCAAGCCCAACTCTTTCAAATGAAACGTTAAACCGAGGTCTTATCTGCTCTCTTGGGTGCACATAAAAGATCCCATGTCTTCTACTTTGAAGAAAAGGGGTGTTCTCTCCACTATCCCACGGCCAGTATATTTATCCCTCAACCAACATCACTAAAAACAGATTATCTGGTCATTATCACATTGCTGTTTGTGGGAGCTTGCTGTGTACAAATTGGCTGCTGCATTTCCTACATTGCTGTAGGTGATACACTTCATTGGCTGGAAGGTGCTTTGGGATGCCCTGAGGTTGTGAAAGGTGCTATATAAATGAAAATTCTTTCTCTCCTTTAGGGATCAGCTTTATGATTCTGCATTGCCTCCAGGCTCTGAACATTAATGTGTCTGTCTGCAATTCTTTTGTCCGTTATTATGATGACAGCACCAACCTGGGGTCAGACCTCTGCCTAAACAACGAAGGTATTGCACACAAACGTGTTAAACGTTACGCTATATTAGTAATGACTTGATTTCCAGGCCAATATATCTTTTTCGTATTCATTAAAACAATAAGCGGCTGGAGATAAAGAAACTGACATCACTTATGCAGGAAAATACAATGTTTATTTCATTTAAAGTTTGATATTGGCTTTGTGTGACTGAGCTTCGATCAATTGATTGATTCTCCCTGTCAATGTGCTGGCCATTTCTGGTCAGTCACTGTCTCGAACTCAGCGTACAAATTGATTCATTGATCAACAGAAAGGAAAAACAATTTGAAGACAGGAATTTATTCCATTAATAATAAATCCAGGTTCAGGGATTGAATTTATTTTATTGGCTATAAATGAGGCCCAAGAAAGAGCTTGGTATAAGGCTCTATGTATCATCTGCATTGAAATCGAGACTCACCACCCCATCTCCTACTTTAACTCACTCTTTCCCACTGCTTCAAATGTGTGGAACTTCTTCCCTCCCTCGGTCTTCCCTCCAAACAGTGGGACTCCTCCCCTCCCTCAGTCTCTCCTGTACTTACTCAGCTCCCTCTACTTGGTATCTGATCTCCACCTCAAGCACCTTGAAATGTTTTGCTACACTAAGATGCTACATAAGGAAGAATTTGAGAGCACTTTCAGTTATATAAATGACATCACACTTTTCAGGAGCATCGTGAAGCTCTTCAATTTCAATGAATTGTACTGAAGAGTACTGGCTGTTTTTACACAGCCAAGCGCAGCAGCCATTTTGCATGCAGCAAGATCCCACAGTCAGCAATGAGGTGAATAGGAACATAGGAGTAGGCCATTCAGCCCATCGAGCCTGTTCCACCATTCAATATGATCATGGCTGATCATCCACTATAATGCCTTTTTCCCACACTATCCCCATAGGCCTTTATGTCGTTGGTATTTAGATTAGAGATACAGCACTGAAACAGGCCCTTCGGCCCACCGAGTCTGTGCCGACCATCAACCACCCATTTATACTAATCCTATATTCCTACCAAACATCCCCACCTGTCCCTATATTTCCCTACCACCTACCTATACTAGTGACAATTTATAATGGCCAATTTACCTACCAACCTGCAAGTCTTTTGGCTTGTGGGAGGAAACCGGAGCACCCGGAGAAAACCCACGCAGACACAGGGAGAACTTGCAAACTCCACACAGGCAGTACCCAGAATCGAACCCGGGTCCCTGCAGCTGTGAGGCTGCAGTGCTAACCACTGCGCCACTGTGAAATCTGTCAATCTCTGCTTTAAACATACTCAATGACTGAGCTTCCACAGCCCTCTGGGGTAGAGAATTCCAAAGCTTTGCAACCCTCTGAGTAATTTCTCCTCATTGGCCAGCTTACTTTTATTTTCTGGTGTTGTTGGTGGAGGGCGGAATGTTGACCAGGGGACCTGGGAGGACTCCCCTGCTCTTCTTCAAAATGTGTGATGGGATCCTGAATAGGCCACTGGACCAGCTAGATGGGGCCTCGGGACAACATCTTACCAGTTGGATCGTTATCGAAATGGAAGTTGTTGTTGACTTTGTGAAAGGGTTACTTGCCTAGCAATCTAATTAAAGAACCTACATTAACATTCTTTCCTGTTCAACTGTTTAAAAATTCCTTAACATTTTTTTTTGAAGAGCATACAGATTAGAAACTAAGCGAGACACTGAGAGGATTCAAAGCAGTGACATACTGAGACTATGTATAATTTATCGGCCCCTTATGTTGAGCTAGCCCCAGAGTAGTCATGCCACTTTGAAATAAAGACAAGAGGCAAGGTACAGGGAGATAAAAGTGGGAACGTTACATAGAGTCTACAGCACAGGATCAGCCCAACTGGTTCGTGCCAGTGTTTATGCTCCACACAAGTCTCAAAAGCAAACAAGAGAAGCAAAGAGAGAGTATGAAAAGAAACTGACAGCTAACATAAAAGGGAATCCACAGTCTTCTACAGGCATATAAATAGGAAAATGGTGGTAAAAGAAGTGGGGTCAATTAGGGTCCAAAAAGGGGATTTACACATGGAAGCAGAGGGCATAGCTGAGGTATGAAATGAATACTTTGCATTTGTCTTTACCAAGGAGATGCAACCCAGGTCACAGTGAAAGAGGAAGTAATTCAAACACTTGAAGGGTTTAGAAATGAGAAGGAGAAGGTGTTGGATAGGCTGTCTGAACTTAAAGTTGATATCGCACTAGGACCGGATGAGATGCATCCAAGAATACTGAGGGAAATGGCAGTGGAAATTAAGGAGGTACCGGCCATGATGTTTCAGTCTTCCCCATACTCAGGGGTGGAGCCAGAGGACTGGAGAATTGCAAATGTTACATGCTTGTTCAAAAAAGGGTGTAAAGATAAACCCAGCAACTACAGGCCAGTCAGTTTAACTTCGGTGGTGGGGAAACTTCTATAAACAATAATTCGGGACCAAATTAACACTCACTTTGACAAATGTGGGTTAATTAAGGAAAGCCAGCATGGATTTGTTCAGGGACAATCATGTTTAACAAACTTGCTGGGGTTTTTTGAAGAGGTTACAGGGAGGGTTGATGAGTGCAATGCTGTTGATGTGGTGTACATGGATTTGCAAAATGCATTTGATACAGTGCCACACAACAGACACGCGAGTAACGTTACAGCTCATGGAATAAAGGGACGGTAGCAACATGAAAACAAAATTTGCTGAATGATAGGAAACAAACAGTAGTGGTTAATGGATGTTCTTTGGGCTGGAGGAAGGTTTGTAGTGGAATTCCCCAGGGGTCAGTGTTGGGACCCTTGCTCTTCTTGATATATATTAATGACCTAGACCTTGGTGTACAGGGCACAATTTCAAAATTTGCAGATGATAGGAAACTTGGAAGCATTGTGAACTGAGAAGGATGTGGAGAACTTCAAAAGGATATAGACAAGTTGGTGGAATGGGCAGACAGGTGACAGATGAACTTCAGTGGAGAAGTGTGAAGTGATTCATTTTGGTAGGAAGAACACAGAGAGACTATATAAAATAAAGGGTGCAATCCTAAAGCGGGCGCAGGAGCAGAGGGACCTGGGGGTATATATGCTTAAGTCATTGAAGGTGGCAGGACAGGTTGAGAGAGTGTTTAATAAAGCATACAGTATCCTAGGCTTTATTAAGAGGGGCATAGAGTACAAGAGCAAGGACATTATGTTAAACTTGTATAAGACACTAGTTCAGCCTCAACTGCAGCATTGCTTACACTACTGGGTGACTCACTTTAGGAAAGATGTGAAGGAATTGGAGAGAGTGCAGAAAAGATTCACCAGAATAGTTCCAGGAATGAGGAATTTCAGTTATGAAGGTAGATTGGAGAAGTCGGGACTGTTTTCCTTGGAGAAGAGGAGGCTGAGAGGTGATTTGATAGAGATATTCAAAATCCTGAGGGATCTAGACAGAGTAGATAGAGAGAAACTGTTCCCACTCGTGCAAGGATAAAGAACGAGGGGGCACAGATTTAAGGTAAAAGAAGCAATGGCAACATGAGGAAAAATGTTTTCATGTAGCAAGTGGTTAGGATCTGGAATGCACTGCCACAGAGTGTGGTGGAGGCAGATTCAATCGAGGTCTTCAAAAGAAAATTGGATAATTATATGAAAAGGAAGAATGTGCAGGGCTTTGGGGAGAAGGTAGGGGCGTGTTATCAAGTGACTTGCTCATTCAGAGAGCTGGTGCAGACACGATGGGCCGAATGGCCTCCTTCTGTGCTGTAACAATTCTGTGATTCTGTGATCCTCCCACCTTACTTCATCTCTTCCCATCAGCGTAACCTTCTATTCCTTTCTCTCTCATGTGTTTATCTAGCTTTCCCTTAAATGAATCTATACTATACACCTCAACCATTCCATGTGGTAGCGAGTTCCACATTCTCATCACTCTCCAGGTAAATAAGTTTCTCCTGAATTCATCATTGCTTTGATGAGTGACTCTCTTATATTCATGACCTCTAGTTTTCGACTCCCACACATGGGGAAATATTTTCTCTGTATCAACTCTATCAAACGCTTCATAATTTTAGAGACCTATATCAGGTCACCTCTCAGCCTTCTCTTTTCTAGGGATAAGAACTCACCCTGTTCAGCCTTTCCTGATAGTTATAACCTCTCAATTCTGGTATCATAATTGTAAATATTTTTTGCACCTTCTCCAGTGTCTCTGTACCCTTTTTGAAAAATGGAAGCCAAAATTCAGCAGAGTACTCCAGAGACGAGGTGAGAGTGACTGCCCTTGACATCAAGGCAGCACTTGACCAAGTATGGCATCATGGAGCCCTAGCAAAATTGAAATCAATGGGAATCAGGGGGAAAACTCTTCACTAGCTGGAGTCATACCTAGCAGAAAGGAAGATGGTTACATAGAAACATAGAAAATAGGAGCAGGAGTAGGCCATTCGGCCCTTCGAGCCTGCTCCGCCATTCATTATGATCATGGCTGATCATACAACTCAGTAACCTGTTCCCGCTTTCACCCCATACCCGTTGATCCCTATAGACCCAAGAGCTATATCTAACTCCTTCTTGAAAACATACAATGTTTTGGCCTCAACTGCTTTCTGTGGTAGCGAATTCCATAGGCTCACCACTCTCTGGGTGAAGAAATTCCTCCAGATCTCAGTCCTGAAAGGTTTACCCCAGTCCTCAACATATTGGTCCAGAAAACCATCCAGTATACACTCCAAGAATTCCTCCTCTACGGTCACAGAGTCATAGAGTCGTACAGCATAGAAACTGGCCCTTCGGCCCACTGTGTCCATGCCGACCATAATGCCTATCTATACTAATCCCACCTGCCTGCATTAATTCCATATCCCTCTATGCCTTGCTCATTCAAGTACCTGTCTAGGTGCCTCTTAAATGTCGATACTGTTCCTGCCTCCACCACCTCCTCAGGCAGCTCATTCCAGATACCCACTATTCTTTGTGTGAAAAATTTACCCCTTTGATCCCCTTTAAACCTCCTCCCTCTCACCTTAAATCTATGCCCTCTAGTTTTAGTGACCCCTACCATGGGAAACAGACTCTGGCTATCTACCCTATCTATGCCTCTCATAATTTTATATACCTCTATCATGTCCCCTCTCAGCCTCCTTCGCTCCAGGGGAAACAGACCCAGCCTACCCAATCTCTCTTTATAACTCAAGCCCTCCAAACCAGGCAACATCCTTGTGAATCTTTTCTGCACCCTCTCTAGCTTAATCACATCTTTCCTGCAGTGCGGCGACCAGAACTGCACACAGTACTCCAAATGCGGCCTAACCAACGTTATGTACAACTGTGACATGACGTCCCAACTCTTCTACTTAATGCCTCGGCCGATGAAGACAAGCATGCCATATGCCTTCTTCACCACCCTGTCTACCTGTGTTGCCACTTTCAGGGAACTATGTACTTGCACCCCAAGGTCTCTCTGCTCAACAACACTCCCCAGGGCCCTGCCATTCACTGTATATGTCCTGCCTTAGTTTAACTTTCCAAAATGCATCACTTCACACTTGTTTGTGTTAAATTCCATTTGCCACTCCCTTGCCCACTTTCCCAGTTGATCTATATCCTGTTGTAACCTTAGACAACCTTCTTCACTGTCCACTACACCACCAATTTTGGTGTCATCTGCAAACTACAGTATTGTGACTAATTTGATTTGCCCAATCTATATGCAGATGAAAGTCACCCATAATTATAGATGTTCCTTTATCGCATGCAGCTCTAATTTCCTGTTTAATGCCATTCCCAACATCACCACTACAGTTTTGGGATCTATATACAACCCCCACTAACGTTTTTTGCCCCTTAGTGTTTCTCAGCTCTACCCATACAGATTCCACGTCATCAGAGCTAATATCTTTCCTCACTATTGCTTTAATTTCCTCTTTAACCAGCAATGCAACTCCACCGCCTTTTGCTTTTTGTCTGTCCTTCCTAAATACTAAATACCCCTGGATGTTCATTTCCCATCCTAGGTCACCTTGCAGCCATGTCTCCGTAATCCCGACTATATCATACCTGTTTACATCTATTCGTGTGATTAATTCATCCACTTTATTGCGAATGCTCCGCGCGTTAATGCACAAAGCCTTAAGGCTTGTCTTTTTAACATTACTTGTCCCCTTCCCACTATTTTTCACTCTGGCCCTGTTTGAGTCTGGCCCTTGATTTCTCTGCCTATCACTTTTCTTATTCCCCTTAGTGTCTTTTGTTCTTGTCTTTGATCCCCCCCCCCCCCTCCTCTGACTCCTTGCAAAGGTTCCCACCCCCGTGCCATTTTGGTTTAAACCCTCCCCAACCACTCGAGCAAATACTTCCCCTGGGCCATCAGTCCCGGTCCTGCCCAGGTATAACCTGTCCAGGTTGTACTGGTCCCACCTCCCCCAGAACCGGTCCCAATGCCCCAAGAATCTAAAACCCTCCCACTCACACCATCTCTTCAGCCACGTAATCATCCGATATATCCTGCTATTTCTACTCTGACTAGCACGTGGCACTGGTAGTAATCCTGAGATCACTATCTTTGAGGTCCTGCTTTTCAACTTACTTCCTAGCTACCTATATTCTGCTTTTAGGACCTCATCCTTTTTTTTACCTATGTCGTTTGTACCAATGTGTACCACAACCACTGGCTGTTCACCCTCCCCCTTCAGAAAGTCCTGTAACCGCTCTGAGACATCCTTGACTCTCGCACCAGGGAAGCAACATACCATCTTGGAGTCTCTTTTGCAGCCACAGAAACGCCTGTCTAATTCCCCTACAATTGAATCCCCTATAACTATTGATTCCCACACTTTTTACTCCTCCCCTGGGCAGCAGAGCCAACCATGGTGCAACAAATTGGGCTGTTGCTGCTTTCCCCTGAGAGGCCATTCCCCCCGACAGTATCCAAAGCAGTATACCTGTTTTGCAGGGGAATAGCCACAGGAGATTCCTGAACTGCCTGCCTAGTCCTCTTGCTCTGCCTGGTGGTCACCCATTCCCTTCCTGCCTGTGGGGTCTGAGCCTGCGGTGTGACCACCTCTCTAAACGTGCTATCCACCATACGCTCTGCCTCGTGGATGCTCCACAGTGTCCCCAGCTGCTGCTCCAGCTCCAAAACCCGGGCTTCCAGGAGCTGCAGCTGGAGCCACTTCCTGCACACATACCGGTACCGGGCAATGGAAATGTCCCCGGCTTCCAACATGGAGCACAAGGAGCATACCATGGCTTTGAGCTCTCCTGCCATGACTTAACCCTTTAAATTAACCCGTTTGGAAGATCTTAATATCAAATAATATCAATTACTCTAGGGCCCTTCTTCCCTGGTCCTCGTTACTACAGAACTTCCAAAAAAAACATTACTTACTATATATGAAAAATAATTGTCAACCTTTCTTACCTTAGATACTTACCCAGCTATTCAGAGCTATTCCCGAACAGCAGTGACTCACCAAACAATCACCTTGGAGCTTTCCTGTGACGTCACTGTTGGCTTTTTTTCCCCCTTTTTTAAAAACTCCGGCATGTTGGAAGAGGACCGACTGCTCTCCGCTCCTGAAGGTAAGTGAAGGCCCCGAGCCCCGCGCTGGATTTATCCGCTCCCAGTTCTGGTTGTTTCCACACAGGTCCAACTGCTCTCCACTCCTGAAGGTAAGTGAAGGCCCCGAGCCCCGTGTTGGATTTATCCGCTCCCAGTTCTGGTTGTTTCCACACAGGTCCAACTGCTCGCTGCTCCTGAAGGTAAGTGAAGGCCCCGAGCTTTGCGCTGGATTTATCTGTTCTGTTCTGGTTGTCGCCGCACAGGTCCAACTGCTCTCCGCTCCTGAAGGTTGTGGTTGTTGGAGGTCAATCATCTCAGCTCCAGGACATCACTGCAGGAGTTCCTCAGGGTAGTGTCCTAGGCCCAACCATCTTCAGCTGCTTCATCAATGACCTTCCCTCCGTCATAAGATCAGAAGTGGGGATGTTTGCTGATGATTGCAGTGTTCAGTCCCAGTCGCAACTTCTCAGATACTGAAGGAGTCTGTGCCCGCATGCAACAATACCAACATTCAGGCTTGGTAAGTGCCAAGTAACATTAGCACCACATAAGTGCCAGGCCATGACCATCTCCAATAAGAGAGAATCTAACCATCTCCCCTTGACATTCAATGGCATTACCATTCCTGAATCCCTCACCATCAACATCCTGGGGGTTACCATTGATCAGGAACTGAACTGGACCAGCCATATAAATACCGTGGCTACAAAAGCAGATCAGAGGCTGGGAATTCTGTGGTGAGTAACTCACCTCCCAACTCCCCAAAGCCTTTCCACCATCTACAAGGCACAAGTCAGGAGTGTGATGGAATACTCTCCACTTGCCTGGATGGATGCAGCTCCAACAATATATAAGAAGCTTAACCCATCCAGGACAAAGCAGCCTGTTGAATCAGCACCCCATCCACCACCTTAAACAGCACACAGTGGCAACAGCGTGCACCAGCTACAAGATGCACTGCAGCAACTCACCAAGGCTCCTTCAACAGCACGTTGAAACCCGCAACCTCTACCACCTAGAAGGACAAGGACAGTAGAACATGGGAACACCACCACCTGCAAGTTCCACTCCAAGCCACACACCACCCTGACTTGGAACTATATTGCTGTTCCTTCACTGTTGCTGGGTCAAAATTCTCGAACTCCCTCCCTAACAACACTGTGGGTGTACCCCCCTATATCAGATAGACTGCAGCAGTTCAATAAAGCATCTCACCACCACCTTCTCAAGGGCAATTAGGGAGGGGCGATAAATGCCAGTGGCACGTACATCCCATGAATGAATAAAAAAATCAACATAGCTTCTCTGTTTTTGAATTCTATTCATTGAGAAATTAACAATTTCCTTTATTGCCCATTCCTAGTTGCCCCTTATAAAGTTGAATGCCTTACTAGACCTCATTAGAGGGTGGTTAAGAGTCAGCCATGATAGTGTGGGACTTGGACTGGAGTCACATATTCGCCCAGACCGGGTAAGAACAGCAGGTTTCCTTCCTTAAAGGACATCAGTGAACCGATTGGGTTTTTAATGACAATCCAGTTGCTCCATGACCACTTTTACTGATAAAATCTGAAATTGAAAAGCTGGTTATGAGCCCAATTCAAAATTCCCAAGTAGCCCTGGTCAGTCAGACAAACCCAAGGTGCGAGATTTGCAGTCTCAAAATATCGACTCAAGCTAAATACATCAGTGCTGTTAAAAAGAGGAATTTACAACTTTCTGATGGACTATCTTTCTCTTTCAGTCTTCTGTGGTTATGGAGACAATGCTATCCCAGCATCCATTGCAGCATGGAACATCCTCTTTTAAACCAATAGGCTCGTGTATGGATTATTCACCTCGTCCATGCATTTTACGTTATACATTCTCGGGATGTGGGTATATCTGCCAAGGTAGGTATTTATTGCCCATCCCTAGTTGCCCTTGAGATGTTGGTGGTGGTGAGCCTCCTTCTTGAAGGTGCTCCCACAGGGTTGTTAGGGAGGGAGTTCCAGGATTTTGACGCAGCGATGATAAAAGATCATCCGATATATTTCCAAGTCAGGATGGCATTTGTGACTTGGAGGGGAACTTGGAGATGATGGAATTCCCACGCACTGGCTTCCCTTGTCCATCTAGATGGTGGAAGCGCAGTCGATGTGTGATTGTATGCTACAGGAAGGCTATTCCATGACAGATGCTCATTGACTTCCCCCAAGTGCTGGCTGACCTGGATTATCCCACAGTGGTAAGAGTAATTTTGACGCTATTTCTCTGCAGTCTGTTGTGAAGATATTCATCATTTTAATAATTGTGTTGCTTTAATTGCCTTGATATCTCAAAGAGATTTCATGCCCCATTGCTCCTTGCAGTAACACACTGCAGAATCTGTCAACAGATGTGTCTTATGGACATTGTGTGCATATGCTATTTCAAAGAAGAAAGCTTTGCAGCATATTAACATATAGAAAGAAAGAAACATGCCTTTTTCTTGTAGCTTAGGCAACCTCAGGACATCCCAAGGTGCTTTACAGCCAGTGCAGTACTGAGGGAGTGCTGCACTGTCGGAGGAGCAGTACTAAGGGAGGGCTGCACGAGAGGAGGAGCAGTACTGAGGGAGGGCTGCACTATAGGAGGAGCAGTACTAAGGGAGGGCTGCACTGATGGAGGAGCAGTACTAAGGGAGGGCTGCACGAGAGGAGGAGCAGTACTGAGGGAGGGCTGCACTATAGGAGGAGCAGTACTAAGGGAGGGCTGCACTGATGGAGGAGCAGTACTGAGGGAGTGCTGCACTGTCAGAGGGACAGTACTGAGGGAGGGCTGCACTATAGGAGGAGCAGTACTGAGGGAGTGCTGCACCGTCGGAGGGGCAGTACTGAGGGAGTGTTGCCATGTCAGAGAGGAAGTACCGAGGGAGTGCTGCACTATAGGCGGAGCAGTACTGAGGGAGGGCTGCACTGTCGGAGGGGCAGTACTGAGGGAGTGTTGCACTATAGGAGGAGCAGTACTGAGGGAGGGTTGCACTGTCAGAGGAGCAGTACTGAGGGAGGGCTGCACTATAGGAGGAGCAGTACTGAGGGAGGGCTGCACTGTCGGAGGGGCAGTACTGAGGGAGGGCTGCACTATAGGAGAGCAGTACTGAGGGAGGGCTGCACTATAGGAGGGGCAGTACTGAGGGAGTGTTGCACTGTCAGAGGAGCAGTACTGAGGGAGGGCTGCACTATAGGAGGGGCAGTACTGAGCGAGTGCTGCACCGTCGGAGGGGCAGTACTGAGGGAGTGTTGCACTGTCAGAGGGGCAGTACTGAGGGAGGGCTGCACTGTCGGAGGGGCAGTACTGAGCGAGTGCTGCACCGTCGGAGGGGCAGTACTGAGGGAGTGTTGCACTATAGGAGGGGCAGTACTGAGGGAGTGTTGCACTATAGGAGGGGCAGTACTGAGGGAGGGCTGCACTATAGGAGAGCAGTACTGAGCGAGTGCTGCACCGTCGGAGGGGCAGTACTGAGGGAGTGTTGCACTGTCAGAGGGGCAGTACTGAGGGAGGGCTGCACTGTCGGAGGGGCAGTACTGAGCGAGTGCTGCACCGTCGGAGGGGCAGTACTGAGGGAGTGTTGCACTGTCAGAGGGGCAGTACTGAGGGAGGGCTTCACTATAGGAGGAGCAGTACTGAGGGAGGGCTGCACTAGTTGGAGCAGTACTGAGGGAGTGCTGCACTGTCAGAGGGGCAGTACCGAGGGAGTGCTGCACTATAGGAGGAGCAGTACTGAGGGAGAGCTGCACTATAGGAGGAGCAGTACTGAGGGAGGGCTGCACTGTCACAGGAGCAGTACTGAGGGAGTGCTGCACTGTCAGAGGGGCAGTACTGAGGGAAGGCTGCACTGTCAGAGGTGCCATCTTTTCGACAAGACCTTAAACCCTGGTCCTGCTTGCTCTGGCAGATATAAAAGATTCCATGGCGCTATTTTGAAAAAGTGCAAGGAGGCTGTCACTGGTGTCCTGACAAATATTTATCCCTCAACCAACACTGATGAAAACAGATTATCTAGTCATTATCACATTGCTGTTTGTGAGATCTTGCTTTGTGCAAATTGGCTGCTCCGTTACCTACATTACAACAGTGACTGCACTTCAAAGGTACTTCATTGTCTGTAAAGCTCTTTGGGATGTCCTAAGGTTGTGAAAGGTGCTATCGAAATGCAAGTTCTATCTTTCAATCAACACCACTAAAAACAAATGTACTGTTTCCATTAGTTCACTTCCCATGGGAAGTGATGCCCCAGAGGCATTCGTGCTGGGACCACTGTTGTTCACCAGGCACAGAAATGTTGATTTTACCTCAGTAATTGAAGGTATGCTGTTGAAATGTGCAGATGATACCATGCTGGGGAGGGGGAATAGCTGATATGGAAGACGATGCCAAAATACAGGAAGAAATAAACAGACTGGTAGAGTAGGTGGATAAATGGGAAATGAAATTCAATGCAGCAAAATATGAGCTAATTCATTTAACTAAGACCAATAAGGAGGCCACATATTCCTTGGAAAATAAGAAACTAAACAGGGAAGAAAAAAAAGAAAGACTTGAATTTGTAAGCACTTTTCGTGGATATCTCAGAGCACTTTACAGCCAATTAAATACTTTTGAAGTGTAGTCACTGTCGAAATTTAGGGAAATGCAGCAGCCAATTAGCACACAGCAAGCTCCCACAAACAGCAATGTGACCAGATAATCTGTTTTAGTGATGTTGATTGAGGGATAAATATTGGCCAGGGTCACTGAGGAGAACTCCCCTGCTCTTCTTCGAAATAGTGCCATGGGATCTTTTGCGTTCGCCAGAGAGGGTAGGTGGGACCTCAGTTTAACATCTGCACTGGATTGTCAGCCTTGATTTCTGTGCTCAAATCCTACAGTGGGGCATAACGTAAGAAATAGGAGCAGGAGCAGGCTATTCGGCCCATTGAGCCTGCTCTGCCATTCATTAAGATCATGGCTGATCTGATTGTGGCCTCAACTCCACTGTTTTGCCAGCCCCCATAACCCTGGATTCCCTTGTCAATCAAAAATCTAACTCAGCCCTGAATATATTCAATGACCCAGCTTCCACTGTTGGCTGGGGAAGAGAATTCCAAAGACTAACAATGCTCTGAGAGAAGAAACTCCTTCTCACCTCCGTCTTAAATGGGAGACCCCTTAATTCAAAACTGTGTCCCCTCGTTCTAGATTCCCCCCATAAGGGGAAACATCCTCTCAGCATCTACCCTTTCAGGCCCTCTCAGAATCATATACATTTCAATAAGATCACTTCTCAATCTTTTAAACTCCAATGAGTATAGGTCCAACCTGCTCTCATAAGACAAACCCCTCATCCCAGAAATCGGCTGAGTGAACCTGCTCTGAACTGCTTCCAATGGGACATGAACCCAGAACCTGCTGATTCAGGTAGCAAGAATGTTACCCACTGAGCCATACGCAACATACTTTCAGACCCTGAAAAGATCTGGAAATACAGGTGCATAAATCATTGAAAGGCTCAATACAAGTTGATAATGACTGCAAACACAGCACTGGGGTACATTTCTAGAGGAACAGAATAAAAAAGCAGGGAGGTAATGTTAAATTTGCCTGTGTTAGACTAGCCTAGCAGCACTGTTGGCTGTTCTGGTCTTCATGCTACAGAAGAAGAAGATATCGAAACACTGGAGAAAGTGCAGAAAAGATTTCCGAGGATGTAACCAGAATTGAGAGACTGTAACTTTGGAGAAATATCGAGCAGGCTGGAGCTCTTTTCCCATGAAATACCTGATAGAGGTCTTGAAAATTACAAAGGGATTTGATAAGGTGGATGTTCAAGAGCCACTCCAGATACTTGAGCTAAAATCCAGCCTGATACTTCACTGCAGTACTGATGGAGTGCTGCATTGTTGGAGATGACGTCTTTCAGATAAGATATTAAACTATGTCAATTTTTGTCTGGTAACGCTCCTGTGAAGCATCTTGGAATGTTAAAGGTGCTATATAAATGCAACTTGTTGCTGCATGTGCTTTGAAACAATTTTAGGAGATATTGTTAAGCATTGAATAAATGCCAATCTACTCTTATCTATCTTTTTTCAGGAGTCTCTAAAAGACCTATTTTTCCAACTGGGTTTTTAGTCTCCCCTTAGTTTTGTCCACATCCTCTCAACTCCCTCTCTCGTTTTATATAAACTCCTCGGAGGCATCCTTTGATTGTACAAATACATGTTGTCGAGCAAGGAATATGACTCATGTTGGCCGAACCCAAAACCTGATATTTGCTATCAAGTTTAGAATGCAAATCCATTTTTTTTCCTCATTTGCCTCTCTTGCCTGAGAGAACAATCATGGGGAAATGTCAGATGGTGAGTTATCAGTTTATACTTGGCAAAAAAAAGACAATTTACAGAGAGGCCCAGTAGACTGAAGCTGTCCTTCAGTGAGTTGCGCGATGGATTTCTGATTTCTGGTAATGACTATGAGGTCTTGGACAATGAGTCAGGGACCACATTATGTCAAACTAATGATGTTCTAACAAGCAGTGTACTACCATCATTAAACACATCTTCATGGTGCAGAATTACAATCTGTCTCTGCTTCAAAACACAACAAGCTGGACTCTCCCTGCTTATCATATCCGGGAAGGATAACCATCTTCCTTTACTGTATAAACTTTTTGCAAGCAAAACCTTCAAAATCCTTTCACCCTCCAAAACTCTGCCACCAATGTCCTAACTCGCACCAAGTGCCATTCACTCATCACCCCCTGTGCTTGCTGGCATTCACTGGCTATGGTTTCAGCAACCTCTCAGTTTTACAATTCTCATCCTGGTGTTCAAATCCCTCCACGGCCTCGCCCCTCCCTATCTCTGTAACCTCCTCCAGCCCCACAACCGTCTCTGGCAGCTCTGGATTCCTCTAATTCTGGCCTCATCCACATCCCCGATTTTAATCCCTCCACCACTGGTGTCCGTGCCTTCAGGAGCCTCAGAACTAATCTTCAGAATTCCCTCCCAAAACTTCTCCGCCTCTCCACCTCCCTCTCCTCCTTTAAGCTGCTCCTTGAAACCTGCCTCTTTGACCAAGCTTTTGGTCACCTAAGTGGCTCGTGACAATTTTTGCTTGATAACGCTCCTGTGATGCACCTTGGGATGGTTTATGACTTTAAAAACACTATATAAATGCAAGTTGCTGTTGTCTATTTACGAATTCCATCAAAAAGGAAAAAATCGATGTTTTTTTATAAACAAGAAACACTTGTCATTAATCAGCTGCCAAGTTGTACTGTTTGCAACTTTCGCTGAGATTCCAGAATCACGTCTGTATAATTAGTTGTTGGGATTTTTTTTTGTTAAGACTGAAATCAGGGAGATGGAAATTATCCTTTCTGCTGCATGTATGCTTTAAATGCCATTGCAGAGAGTTTGATCAATAAATGAAGGGTTTAGCTTCCTGTATTCTTCGGTTTTAGAGAAAAGAGTGGCAATGTATCCCAGTTTAAATTCACATCGCACTTTATTCAGTTAAACATAACTTTCTGTGACAGATGTGGTTCAGTGGGTAGCTCTCTCTCACCTGTGAGTCAGAACATCATGGGTTCACGTCCCCAACCCTGAAACTTGAGCCCATAATCTAGGCTGACACTCCCAGTACAGTATTGAGGGCGTGCTGCACGTTTAAAGTTGCTGTCTTTGGATGAGATGCTAAACCAAGGCCCCTTCTGTCCTCTCAGATGCACGTAAAGATCCAGTGCCTCTATTTTGAAGAAGAGGAGGGGAGTTCTCCCTGGTGTCCTGGCCAATAGTTACCTCTCAACCAGCACCAATCAAAGCAGATTATCTCGCCACTACTCATTTCCATTTGTGGGATCTTGCTGTGACTGAATTGGCTGTGAGGTTTCCTATATTGCAACAGTGAATACACTTCAAAATTAAATCATTAGCTGTAAAACACTTTTTGACATCCTGAAAGATTATATAAAAAGAATCGGTATTGTCCTTCCTACAAATGGTAACGGTTTCTCCCTATGCGCTATCAAACCCCTCAAAATGTTGCACACCTTGATTAAAATCTGCTCTAAGGAGAACAATCCCAGATTTTCCAGTCTTTCCACATAAGTGAAGTCCCTCATCCCCAGTACCATTCTAGTAAATCCCCTCTGCATCCTCTTCAAGACCTTGACATCCTTCCCAGAATGCAGTGCCTCGAATTGGTTGCAATACTCCAGCTGAGGCCTAACCAATGTTTTATATAGGTTGAGCATAATGTCCCTGCTCTTCTACCCTATGCCTTTTTTATAAAGCCTTCCTGTGTGCCTTTCCAACAGCCTTCTCAACTTGTTCTGGAACCGTCAAGGATTTATGCACATAACACCCCCAAGTCTCTCTGTTCGTGCACTCCCTTTAAAATTGTTCCATTTGGTTTATGTTGCCTTTCCTCATTCTTCCTACCAAAATGTATCATTTCACACTTTTCTGCATTAAATTCCATGTGTCGACCTATTTTGTGAGCCTTTCATGTCCTCGTAAGGTCTGTTACAATTCTCCACACTGTTTACTGCATTTCCGTGTTTCATGTCATCGGAAAACTTTGAAATTATTCCCTGTATATGTAAGACCAGGTCATTAATATATACCAAAAAAGAAGCAGTGGTCCCTACACTGGGCCCTGGGAACTCCCATATACTTCCCCCCAGTCTGAAAAACAAACATTCAACCACTACTCTCTGCTTTCTGTCCCTTAGCTAATTTCATATCCATACTGCCGCTGGCTCTTTTCTTTTTGAAGTCCATGGTTCAAAAGTAAACAAAATGCATTAAAGATGTCAGCAGGAGACAGCTGGTTTGTAAACAGTGGCTATATTGCTAAAAGTAGCAAAAACATTTGCAGAGATTGGTGTGAGATGTAAAGATGGAGGAATATTCTGGAGGTGACTGGGACAGATTTTGCTCTCAAAATAATGGTGAGGGTAATGACTGTTATTTATGTGCAAAGATACAACTTCAAGAAAGGGGCAGATGTGCAGTTAAATGTGCAAATCCAAAAGTTGCTGTTCTTGTTGTAGCACTTAGCTGCTGGCTTTACAGAAACATCTTGCTGTCTGGCTCACCATTGAAATGCACTGACTGGAATGAAGTCGCTGTGGTTGCAAGGCAGATACAAACTAAACTCAACACAGAAAGCTATGTTTATTCAGTCACTGGATGTGGGTATCACTGGCCAGAGAAGCATGTGTTGCCCATCCTTCATTACCCTTCAGAAGATGATAGTGAGCTGCCTTCTTGAACCACTGCAAATACAGCCATTTGGTACAACTGAGTGGCTTGCTAGGCTATTTCAGAGGGAAGTTAAGAGTCAACCACCCTGCTATGAGTCTGGAGTCACATATCGGCCAGATTGGGTAAGGACAGCAGATTTCCTTCCCTAAAGGACATTAGTGAACCAGATGGGTTTTCACAACACTTCAGCAGTTTCATGGTTACCAGTACTGAAACTAGGTTTTTATTCTAGATTTATTTCACTTAACAGAATTTAAATTCCACAGTTGCTATGATGGGATCTGAACTCATGCCTCCCAATCATTAATCTTGATTACTAGCCTAGTAACATAACCACTATGCTACTGTTCGCATTTAACATAGGGCTAACTGTTAATTACTACCAATCAACCTCTCTGGCATTGAAAATTAATTATTACAAGTACGGAGTCTCATTCCTTCAGGTTTTAATTGCTGTTGGAGATTTCAAAAATGCCAAATTTAATATCTAAAACTTTTTTCAAACTTTTCCTTTCTGCCTCTTTTTTCCCTCTTAATCCTATCTTTCATTCCCTCTCTTTATTTTTCTTTCTGTACCCAGTTTAACATTAAATCCACCCACTCTAATTTACACTTCCTTCTCAGTCCTTGTGCTGTTTATTTCACAATCCTTTAATCTAATCAGTTAAGAAGATAAACAGTCACTTGCCCTGTTCACTCAGGTCCCACATGTCCAGTTTCCTCTCACGGCCACATTATCAGCCTGCACGTATAGTAACCTGCCATGCAAAACATTTTAATACTGCTAGATGCTCAGCCATAGTAAAATATGGGCCATAATCTTTGGGTATCACAGATTAAATGGGTGGGCAATGCCCATGATAGGGTAGAGTGTACATGAGCTGTGGAAGAAGATTAAATGGGTGGGTAGAGCCCAATGATCTTTCTGACAGCCCTCTGTGATTGTCCAGTGAGCTTTGTTTATTTGATTCTGGAGCAACAATGTGACCTTTGAACTTAGACTGCACAGCACTGCAAGGAAACAGAATTTGTTTCCAAGGATTCCTGCCCTGTTGAAACCTCTTGATTTGTATTACTGAATTAATGAGGAGAAAGTTAAAACTGAATTGATTTGGTGTCAACAGGCTTATGAATTTGTTCCTGAAAGGTGTTGGCGGGGAATCGATGGAGCAGTTGATGGAATGATTCAGTTTGAGCCAAAGGGATCCAATTACCTCAGAAACGCACAACTCCCAAACTGCAAGAGGACGCTAGGTGTCCCTTAACCTATCATAAAAACCTCTTCACAATATAATTGCATCATTACTTAGTGGCCCTTTCTCCTTTCTTGTGACTTTGGGAAGTCAGAGGAATTATGTCACATCAAAGGGTGATTAGAATATGGAATATCTGGTCACATTGGCCATTGAAAGCCAAATCAATCATGACATTTAAGAGGGAATTAAATAACCATTTGCACAAAAATATTGAGCAGTGCAAGAAAGGGCAGGCAAATGGGGCTAGAGCAGATAGTTCAAGCTCAGAACTGGTACCTTCATAGGTGCGATGGGCTGAATGGCTCCGTGTGTACTGAAATTCCTGTAATTCTATCATTAGGTGGGAAACATGGAAGTCTAGTGCCTTACCAATACCAAAAGCCAGAGCTTTCAATCAAAGTAGATGTATGTTGAGTTGAAAAGAGGTCAAATAAACTAAAGCTACATTATAATACTTCAGAAAGAAAGACCATGCATTTATATCATACTATTTACAACCTCGGGACATCCTTACGTGCTTTACAGCCAATTAAGTACTTTTGAAATGTAGACATTGTTTTATGTAGGAAAAACAGCAGCCAATTTGTGCACAGCAAGATCCAATAAATAGATAAAATAAAAGCAAAATACTGCGGATGCTGGAAATCTGAAATAAAAACAAGAAATGCTGGAAATACTCAGCAGGTCTGGCAGCATCTGCGGAGAGAGAAGCAGAGTTAATGTTTCAGGTCAGTGACCCTTCTTCACAGCCAGCAGATAATAGAAATGAAAGGTTTTAAGTAAGTAAAGCAGGGGTGGGGCAAGAGATAACAAAAGAGAAGGTGTAGATAGGACAAGGTCACACAGAATAACTGACCAGAAGGTCATGGAGCAAAGGCAAACAATATGTTAATGGTGTGTTGAAAGACAAAGCATGAGTACAGAGAGGGTGTTAACGGACTGAAAACTGAACAGCCAAAAGTACAAACATGAAAAAAAACAGTGGGTAGGCTAACTGAACAAGCTAAGATAAAATAAACACAAAAAAGATATAAAAAAGAGAAAAAATAACTAAAAACAAAAATAAAAGTAAAATGGGGAGACTGTCATGCTCTGAAATTATTGAACTCATTGTTCAGTCCGGCAGGCTGTAGTGTGCCTAATCAGTAAATGAGATGCTGTTCCTCGAGTTTGCATTGATGTTCACTGGAACACTGCAGCAATCCCAGGATAGAAATGTGAGCATGAGAGCAAGGGGGAGTGTTGAAATAGCAAACAACCAGAAGCTCGGGGTCATGCTTTCGGACTGAATGGAGGTGTTCCGCAAAGCGGTCACACAGTCTGCGTTTGTTCTCCCCAACGTAGAGCAGACTACATTGTGAACAGCGAATACAGTATACTACATTGAAAGAAGTACAACTAAATCGCTGCTTCACCTGAAAGGAGTGTTTGGGGCCTGGGATAGTGAGGAGAGAGGCAGTAAATGGGCAGGTATTACACCTCCTGCGATTGCAGGGGAAGGTGCCGCGGGAAGGGGGTAATGGAGAAGTGGACCAGGGTGTTGTGGAGGGAACGATCCTTTCGGAATGCTGACAGAGGAAGGGAGGGGAAGATGCGTTTGGTAGTGGCATCACGCTGGAGGTGGTGGAAATGGCGGAGGATGATCCTTTGGATAGGGAGGCTGGTGGGGTGGAAAGGGAGGACCAGGGGAACCCTGTCGCAGTTCTGGGAGGGAGAGGAAGGGGTGAGGGTAGAGGTACGGGAAATGGGCCGGACACGGTTGAGGGCCCCGTCAACCACAGGGGGGGGGGGGGGGGAATTCTCGGTTGAGGAAAATGGAAGGTAGCATCGATAGAACAGATGCGTCGGAGATGGAGAAACTGGGAGAAGGGAATGGAGTCCTTACAGGAGGCAGGGTGTAAAGAAGTGTAGTCGAGGTAGCTGTGGGAGTCGGTGGATTTATAATGGATATCAGTAGACAGCCTATCCCCAGAGATAAACAGATAATCTGTTTCAGTGATATTGTTTGTAGAACAAATATTGGACAGGGGACAATGGAGAATTCCCATGCTCTTCTTCAAAATAGAACTGTGGGATCTTCTATGCCCACCTGAGAAGACATAACGATCCTCAGTTTAATGTCTCACTTGAAAGGCAGCACCTCCAACCATGCAGCACTCCCTCAGTACTGCAGTGAATGTGTCAGCCTGGATTATGTGCTCAAGTAGCTGAAGGGGGGCTTGAACCCACAACCTTTGGGCCCAGGAACAAAAGTGCTACCCATTGAACCACAGCTGAGATGCTAGGTACAAATGCACCATCTTGAGGTGGTGCTACACCATAGAGACCAGGGATATCCTGGGTTGAATCTCTGATGTTACCCACAGATGCAGAAAAGGGTCTTCCAATTCTTCTTGTCTCAGGTTATGGCAACCTAATATCTGCCAATGTCCCTGTGCCTGATTGCTGATGAGGAACAAGTCCTGGGAAGTGAGGGCTTGGGCAGCAGCAGGTGACAACAAGGTGCTCCAATGTGCTGCCTTCTAGTCAAACTGCGTAGGCTCTCATTGGATGAATTTTCACTGGTGGAAAGTATCAGAGGGTTTCGAATCATATTACTAGCACTTTCAGAAAAGAAGGGCAAAGACAGAGAAAATACAGATGACTCTAATTAAGACTATGGCAGTGTGTTGGTTATGTTAGTGTATTAGTAATCCAGAAGTATGCAAGTTCAAATCCCACTATAGCAATTTATATTTGATCTTTTTTGGTAAATCTGGAAATAAAAAGCTGGCTATCAGTAATCTCCAGGGATGGGAGATTTTAGTTAGAATGTTAAAGCTGGGCCTTGGAGCAAAGGCGATTGAGGGGAGATTTAATAGAAGTGTACAAAATTATGACAGTTTTTCCTTGTCTACTTCATCTAAGGCTGTTTCCACTAACTAATAGTACAAGGACTAGGAGACACAGATTGAAGGTTTTGGGCAAGAAATGCAGGGGGAATATGAGGAAGAACTTTTTTACACTGCCAGCGAGGGTGGTGGAAACGGAAATAATCAATGACACTCGAGAGGCTGGAAAGCCACATGAGGGAATAGACTTGCAGGGCTACGGGGATCGAGTGGGAGAGTGAGACTGACTGGACAGCTCTGCGGAGAGCTAGCATGCACTCGATGGGCAGAATGGCCTCCTTCCGTGTTGTAAATGACTCGAGGGCTCTATGACTTCTTACCCAGTCTGGGCCTATATGTAACTCCAGTCCCACACTCATGTGGTTGATTCTTAATTGCTCTCTGAGGTGGCCCAGAAAGATACTTGGTTGTATCATACCCAATGACCGTCGGTTCGAAAAGGCAGCTCACCACCACCTTCTCAGGGAAACTAGATATTTCCTCCACTACCAAAGTTAAACTGACTGGCCTGTAGTTGCTGGGCTTATCTTTACACCCTTTTTTGAACGAGGGTGTAATGTTTGCAATTCTTCAGACCTCTGGCGCCACCCCCAAGTCTAAGGAAGACTGAAAAATGATGGCCAGTGCCTCCGCAATTTCCACTCTCACTTCCCTCAGCATCCTTGGATGCATCTCATCCGGTCTTGGTGCCTTATCCACTTTTAAGCACAGTCAGCCTATCCAACACCTCCTCCTTATCAATTTTAAACCCTTCTAGTGTCTAAATTACCTCCTCTTTCACCATTGTCTGGGGTGCATTTTCTTCCTTTGTAAACACCGATGCAAAATATTCATTTACTACCTCAGCTAAGCTCTCTGCCTCCATGTGCAAATCCCCTTGTTGGCCCCTAATCAGCCGCACTCCTCATTTTACCACCCTTTTACTATTAATATGTCTATAGAAAACTTTGGGATTCCCTTTTATGTTAGCTGCCAGTCTCTGTTCATACCCTCTCTTTGCTTCTCTTATTTGCTTTTTCATTTCCCCTCTGAATCTTCTATATTCAGGCTGGTTCCCAAGGCATCCTCTACCTAGTATCTGTCATAAGCACAGTTTTTCTTCTTCATCTTAATCTCTATCTCTTTTGTCATCCAGAGAGCTCTGGATTTGTTTATCCTACCTTTCTTCTTTGAGGGAACACACCTTGACTGTGCCTGAACTCTTTCTTTGAAGTTAGCCCATTGTTTAGCTACTGTTTTTTCATGCTAACCTTTAACTCCAATTTATTCGTCCCAGATTTGTTCTTAGCCCATTGAAGTTGGCTTTCCCCCAGTCAGTTATTCTTACTCTGGATGTTTTTTGTCCTTTTTCATAGTCAGCCTGAACCTTATGATACAATGATCACTGTCCCCTAAATGTTCTCCTATTGGCCCTTGAGATGACCAAAAGCTTCAAAGAGGTAGGTTTTAAGGAGCATCTTAAAGTAAGAGAGAGAGAGAAAGAGGGAAAAGGAGGTAGAGGGGTTCAGAGAGGGAATTCCAGAGATTGAGGCTGAGGCAGCTGTGGGCACGGCCACCAATGGCGGATTGAAGGAAATCAAGGATGCACAAGAGGCCTGAATTGGAGGAGCACAGAGATCTCGGAGAGATGTAGGGTTGGAGGAGGTTGGAATCATTGTTAGTCAGCGAGCGCAGAGGCTGTTGGGTGAATGAACAGAGCAGAAAGCAAGGAAGGAAGATGGGCTTGCCTTTATTTAGCTTCCTATGACATCTCAGCAACATCTGACATTGTTTCACGTACAATGAGGGCATTGATTGTTGTCATATAGGCCAACGCAGCAGCATTTTGCAGCAAATAAGGAGGCCAACAATCAGTTAATCTGATTGTGGTGATGTTGGTTGAGGGAACAGCATTGGCTAGGAAACTGTGCCAATTCCCTGTTCTTTTCACACCCAAGATTCTGAAGTTCTTGACAAATGCGTTTTGAGGTTTAAGAATCTGTGGACAACAATCATTTAAACACAGCAGATATGTGGCTGGCCATCTCATATCTCGTTATGAGTAGTGATGCATGAGTTTAAAGATTACAACTGTGGTCTTGGTTGAATGGTCTACCCAGAAATTGGATCAATCCCAAAGATGAACAACTATATCTTCACAAATAAGAGTCAGAATTCTTCAACGGTAGTTATTGTTGGATCCTCGGTGCAACTGTTTACACGTGGAGAGTCTAATTCAGCCTGGAGTCCTTCTGACTATAAAAAGCTCCTAGCCATTTAGAAATTCCATTAGCTTAGTGCTGCACATCTCATAAAAACCATTTAGCGTGTCAAGTCAGACAAGTAACGACATTTCACAGAGCATTGTACAAGATAATGGATGTTACTTGGGTCACTAATGCTAAGAATACTCAAATAATGTAATATTCTCAAAACAATTGGATTGGCTAAATAAAGATTCCAAAGTCTGTTTCGTACATCTTGTTTACCAAGATATTCAACGTTTAAAAATTTTCTTCAAAATTTCAAAAGGGCTATGGTATCATAGCAAGATACAGCAGTGAGGAGCCCATTCAACCCATCTAGCATGTGCTGGCTCCTAGATAGAGCTTTTCAATTAGTCCCACTATTGTAGGATATATTATTTCCTTGACCCTGGGACGATTCATCAGATGGACCACCGTGATCTACTCTGAGTCATCTATATTCCTACATTCCTATCTGGTCTGAGCATTAGCTCACAGATTTCAAGTAGCTGATGGCAAGATGATAAATTCTTTCAGAAAGGAGCTGCACGGAGAGTTGGTTGTAGATGGCAATGGAGGTGATGAGGATAACTATGCAAATCAAATATTCCCGAAGGTACAATGTGAGCTGCCAGAACAGGGGCTGCAGGGATGGAGAAAATAAGTGGTTGATTCCGACATCAGGCCAGTGAGGAATAGTAGCGATCTGGATGAATATTTTGAGTTTTGCTTGATTAATTCTGGCGGGTGGCAAGTGTTTGTATAGAACTTTCCCTCAGAAGATTAATACCATATTAATACTATAGAACTTTTTTCATTTCAGGCCATCACATGCAATCTGTTCATAGCCCGTGTAGATTCTTCCCTATCATAGACTCTGAGGGAAAGTTCTGGATAAATACTCGACAAATTTCCCTTCTTGTATTATTATTCTTTTTATCTGAACTGCATTTGAGCCTGATCCACATGATAAAATGTAATTTTGCAACAGTCTGCATTTAAGCTCGTCATGACCTAACATTCTCAATTGGCTCCATCTTATAAAATTATAGTCATTTATGGTGCAGAAGGAGGCCATTCAGCCCATCGAGTCCATGCCAGCTCTCCAGAGAACAATCCAGTCAGTCCCATGCCACGCCCCTAGCCAAGCTGTTCCAGTACAGCTACAACACTGGCATCTACCCTGCAATGTGGAAAATTGCCCAGGTATGTCCTGTACACAAAAAGCAGGACAAGTCCAACCCGGCCAATTACCGTCCCATCAGCCTACTCTCAATCATCAGTAAAGTGATGGAAGGTGTCATCAACAGTGCCATCAAGCGGCACTTGCTTAGCAATAACCTGCTTAGTGACGCTCAGTTTGGGTTCCGCCAGGGCCACTCAGCTCCTGACCTCATCACAGCCTTGGTTCAAACATGGACAAAAGAGCTGAATTCAAGAGGTGAGGTGAGAGTGACTGCCCTTGACATCAAGGCAGCATTTGACCGAGTATGGCATCAAGGAGCCCTAGCAAAACTGAGGTCAATGGGAATCAGGGGGAAAACCCTCCGCTGGCTGGAGTCATACCTAACGCAAAGGAAGATGGTTGTCGTTGTTGGAGGTCAATCATCTGAGCTCCAGGACATCACTGCAGGAGTTCCTCAGGGTAGTGTCCTTGGCCCAACCATCTTCAGCTGCTTCATCAATGACCTTCCTTCAATCATAAGGTCAGAAGTGGGGATGTTTGCGGATGATTGCACAATGTTCAGCACCATTCGTGACTCCACAGATACCGAAGCAATTCGTGTAGAAATGCAGCAAGACCTAGACAATATCCAGGATTGGGCTGATAAGTGGCAAGTAACATTCGCGCTACACAAGTGCCAGGCAATGACCATCTCCAACAAGAGAGAATCTAACCATCTCCCCTTGCCATTCAACGGCATTACCATCGCTGAATCCCCCACTAACAACATCGTAGGGGCTAGCATTGACCAGAAACTGAACTGGAGTAGCCATATAAGTACCATGGCTACAAGAGCAGGTCAGAGGTTAGGAATCCTGAGGTGAGTAACTCACCTCCTGACTCCCCAAAGCCTGTCCACCATCTACAAGGCACAAGTCAGGAGTGTGATGGAATACTCTCCACTTGCGTGGATAGGTGCAGCTCCAACAACACTCAAGAAGCTTGACACCATCCAGGACAAAGCAGCCCGCTTGATTGGCACCCCATCTACAAACATTCACTCCCTCCACCACCGACGCACAGTAGCAGCAGTGTGTACCATCTACAAGATGCACTGCAGCAATGCACCAAGGCTCCTTAGACAGCACCTTCCAAACCCGCGACCTCTACCAACTAGAAGGCAAAGGACAAGGGCAGCAAATACATGGGAACACCACCACCTGCAAGTTCCCCTCCAAGTCACACACCATCCTGACTTGGAACTATATTGCCGTTCTTTCACTGTCGCTGGGTCAAAATCCTGGAACTCCCTTCCTAACACCACTGTGGGTCGACCTACCCCAAATGGACTGCAGCGGTTCAAGAAGGCAGCTCACCACCACCTTCTCAAGGGCAATTAGGGATGGGCAATAAATGCTGGCATAGCCAGTGACGCCCACATCCCATGAATGAAAAAAAAATTCCCCGCTCTATCTTCATATCCCTGCAAATTTACTTCCATCAAGAGTACATCCATTTTCCTTTTGAAATTATTAATTGTCTCTGCCTTCACCACCTTCATAGGCAGAGAGCTGCAGATCATTACCACTTGCGATGTAAAACATTTCTTCCTCACATCCCATCTGCAGCTCTTGCCCAAAACCTCAAATCTGTGTCCCCTAGTCCTGTACAATCAATTAATGGGAACAATTTTTCTTTGTCTACTTTATCTAAACCTGTCATAATCTTGTCCACCTCTATCAAATCTTCCCTCAATCTCCTTTGCTCTAAGGAGAACAATCCCAGCTTCTCCAACCTAACCTCATAGTGAAGATCCATCATTTCTGGAACCAACCTGGTAAATCTCCTCTGCACCCTCTCAAGGACCCTCACAAACTTCTTAAAGTGTGGTGACCAGAACTGGGCACAATACTCTGGTTGTGGCCTAACTAGAGCTTTACAAAAATTCAGTATAACTTCCCTACTTTTGTACTCAATATCTCTATTTATGAAGCCCAAGATCCCATATGCTTTACTAACCACTCTCTTAATATGTCCTGCCACCTTCAAAGATGGATGCACATGCACACTCTGTCCCTGCACTTTCTTTAGAACTGTGCCATTAAATAAATATGACCTTTCCCCATTCCTTCTGCCAAAATGCATCACCTCGCACTTCCCTGTACTAAATTCCATTTGCTACTTGTCTGCCCATTCTTCTAGCCTATCTGTGTTGCGCTCGATTTGCATCATCCTCATTGTTTGCCACTCCTCCAAGTTTGGTATCACCTGCAAATTTTGAAATGTTACTCTCTATTCCAATATCCAAGTCATTGATATAGATCAAAAAAAAAAATCAGTGGTCCTGGCAATGACCCTTGGGAAACACCACTGTCTACTGTCCTCCAGTCCAAAAAGTGACCATTTATCACGACTCCTTGTTTTCTGTCCTTATGTCAATTTTTTTCTCTCTTACTCGTTTCAAGCACAGTGGTGTCTCCTCCCTTCACCTAAATTTACCCAATAATAAAACTGATATTGGAACTCCTTTCACAACAACAACTTGTATTAATATAGTACCGTTAACACAGCAAAGCATCCCAAGGAGCTTCACAGGAGGGTTATCAAACAAAATTGGACACCGAGCCACAAAAGGAGATATTAGATCAGGTGACAAAAGTTTGGTCAAAGAGCTAGGTTTAAGGAGTGTCTTAAAGTAGGAAAGTGAGGTGGAGAGGCGGAGAGTGGAGCGTGGAGAGGCGGAGGGAGGGTATTCCAAAGCTTGGGGCCTAGACAACTGAAAGCACGGTCACCAAAGGTGGAATGTCTAAAGTCAGAGATGCACAAGAGGCCAGAATTAGAGGAGTGCAGAGATCTCGGAAGGTTGTGGGGCTGGAGGAGATTACAGAGATCGGGATGGGTGCGATCATAGAAGGATTTGAAAACAAGGATGAGAATTTTAAAATCAAGATGATGCTTGACTGGGAGCCAATGTAGGTCAGCGAGCACAGGGATGATAGGGGAACAGGACTTGGTGCGTTAAGAAATGGGCAGCAGAGCTTTGGATGACATTAAGCTTATGGAGAGTAGAATGTGGGAGACCAGCCAGGTGTGTATTGGAATAGGTAAATCTGGAGGAAATGAAGGCATTATTGTGGTTTAGGGAGGAAATTCCAGAGCTTGGGGCCTAGACAGCTGAAGGCATAACCGCCAATGGTAGAATGAAAAAAAAATTGGGAATGCGCAAGAGGCCAGAATTGTAGAAATGCAGAGATCTCAGAGCATTGCGGTGCTGGAGGAGGGTACAGAGATAGAGAGGGTTAAGGCCATATAGAGATTTGAAAAGAAGGATGAGAATTTAAAAAATTGAGGTATTGCCAAATTGGGACCCAATGTAGGTCATCGAGCGCAGGGGCAGATGGGTGGATCTGAGTCCACGAAAAGATCAGCCATGATCTTATTGAATGGCGGAGCAGGCTCGAGGGGCCGGACGGCCTACTCCTGCTCCTAGTTCTTATGGTCTATGGTCTTATGGTGAACAGGACTTGGTGTGAGTTAGGATACAGGGCAGCAGAGTTTTGGATCAGCCCAAGTCTATGGAGCGTGGAAGATGGGAGACCAGCCATGAGAGCACTGGAATAGTCAAGACTGGGGTAACAGAATGTTGGACACAATTTCAGCAGTGGATGAGCTGAGGCTGCAGTGGGGGATGTTGGGCAATGTTAAGGAGCTGGAAGCAGGTGGGTTTGGTTATGGAGCAGATATGTGGTCAGTAGCTCACATGTATTGGGTGAGAGTCAGCCGGTAGCTCCCGAATGCGGGAAGTTTGCATCTGGCTTGTCAGAGCTTCTGGCTCTCAAATGGGTCTTAGTGTGATGTAGGGGTGCCATCGCCCTTAATGCACAGTGTTACGACTGAGGTGGGAGGAGAGCACTGTTAATTCAGTCCCACTTCTCCACAGGTCACAACATATATTTAAATTCTCCCACTTACTGATATAGTAAATCATATACTCTATTTTTCCCCAGAAGTAACACAGGTTTCTTTATTAAAACAACAAAATCAGTTTATTATAAACCAAGTCTTAACCAATAATGAAGTAAAACATACACACAAATTGAAATAGTAAAGCCCCTTATTTACCTTCGCCTCTCACACATACACACCGATTAACCAGGAAAAATAAAAGGGATTTTTGTTTACAGCTGTTACAAAGAAAACAGAAGGAAAAAAACCCCACTTAGGTTGAAATTTAGGGATGGAAAGATGTTTTAGTTTCAGTTTTTAGTTTTAGTTTTAGAGATACAGCACTGAAACAGGCCCTTCGGCCCACCGAGTCTGTGCCGACCATCAACCACCCATTTATACTAATCCTACACTAATTCCATATTCCTACCACATCCCCACCTGTCCCTATATTTCCCTACCACCTACCTATACTAGGGGCAATTGCTAATGGCCAATTTACCTATCAACCTGCAAGTCTTTGGCATGTGGGAGGAAACCAGAGCGCCCGGAGGAAACCCACGCAGACACAGGGTGAACTTGCAAACTCCACACAGGCAGTACCCAGATTTGAACCCGGGTCGCTGGAGCTGTGAGGCTGCGGTGCCAATCACTGCGCCACTGTGCCGCCCTTTGTTTTGGTTTGGCATCCCAAATGCCTATAGGCAGCCGTCACTGGGATCTTCCCAGAACAGTTCTTTCCAGGTGATGTTGAAGATAAGTTTGGGTTGGCTTTCCAGGAGATGCAGCTACAGAGGCTCCTAATAGGTCTTACAGCAGGAATGCAGCAACAAGGTTTCTTCAAACATGCAGGGTTTCTTCAAATACAGGAGGAAATAGGAATCTGACACACTGGAAATACAGGGTTTCTTTTCAAAAGAGAGAGATGAGCTGGTATTCTCTTCTTCTGGCATGTAAACCAACTCTCTTTAACAATTCAAATTGAAACCAAAACTTTCCAGAAGTCAAGTCTCCTGACTTCTATAAACCTTGTCCTGTCACTTCTTTGTAAACATCTCTCCAAGTCAAAAACAACCCCTGCTGGGTTTTTATTTGTAAACAAGTGCCTTCCAGTAACTGTTTACAGTTCAAACTCAGTCCAAACCTTCCGGTGACCTCCCGTAAAAAAACACCCAAAGTGCCAGCATCCACGGAATCCTTTTCAGTTTTAAAACACACATTCTCAAAATTTAACAAAAAAAAATGGAAGTACTCGTAACAACAGACAACGACTTGCATCACAGAACTGCTTGGTTTAGTGGCCCACATATTCTGAGCTCATATTAATGACAGTGCATACGGCAGCCAGGAGAATGGCAGGCGCCTTGCCTTCAATTCTCCCGTCCACAGGAGGGGAGACCTGGGCACGCAGTGAAAATTGGTCATTTGGCTACGTTTAAATCTGTGTCTTTTGGGTAAAGCATTGAACCGAAGCCCCGTCTGCTCTTTCAGGTGGATGTAAAAGATCCCATGCCCTCTAGTTCTCCCTGGTATCCTGGACCAATATTTATTCCTTACCTAACATCAGAAAAAGAAACAGATTATCTGGTTATTTATCATGTTGTTGTTTGGGAGCTTGCTGTATGCAAATCGGTTACCTAATTTCCTACATTACAACAGTGACTACACTTCAATAAGGACTTCATTGGCTGTAAAGTGTTTTGGGATGTCCCAAGGTCGTGAAAGACGCTATATAAATGCAAATATTTCTTGATCTCCAGAATTTTCTGAGTCTATGGTGATGGCAAGAATGTCTCTCACGCCTGCTGTTGAGACTCGATTATTCCGAGTACTCCGTTATCACATGCAACAAAAGACAGAGGGATTTGCCCAGCAATAGTTAAAAATAACATGTACTTGTCTCCACAGCAACAGTGTGCATTTATATTGTGTGTTTACCATAGTAAAACATTCCAAAGTGCTTCAAAGGAGTGCAATCAGGCAAAAAAACTGACTCGGAGCCGAAGACCAGGTCAGGTAACCAAAATGCGTGCAAGGAATTCACAGCACAGAATTGGCCCAACTGGTCTCTGACACCGTTTATATCCCACATGAGCCTCCTTAATGGAAACATGCAATTGTCTACTTTTCCAATGAAAACAAATCCCAAAATAGTTAAAAACAAGAATACAGGGAAATTAAAAAAATGCTAACTGTTTGATCTTCCAGATTCACCGGGATGGTTTCATACGCCCACTCTGAGTGGGTGAGTACTTTCTGTGCCCCCATTTACACATCCCACACACAACACATAACATTTCATCCACTTTGTTAGCATTTCTTTCAATTTCCATGGCAATTGTCTGGGCACAATTGATATGCACAGGACAAGTGACTCACCATCCATCACTCATTCGTCTCCGCCCCTATGTAGTTTAAAGGGTGCCCAACTTAGAAAACAGTGTCACTAAAAGTGGGCTGATGTCATGTCCTAGAAGCACGCTCTTATTAATAGCCTTGAACTGGCCATGGGTCAGGTTGAAAGTCATCTCAGAGTGTTACAACCCTCAACTAATAACATGCACAAAATAACTTGCTGGGATCAGTGGAGTACAGGTCAGAGAATGTACTAAAGCCATTCACACTTTGATCACATTCCAATAAAAACAAAAAGTGCTGGAAATATTCAGCATCTGTGAAAATAGAAGCAGAGTTGACATTTTGAGTCGGATATCACAGAATCACAGATTTATTACAGCACAGAAGGAGGCCATTCAGCCCATCGTGTCTGCACCGGCTCTACGAATGAGCAATTCACCTAGTGCCATTCCCGAGCCTTCTCCCTGTAACCCTGCACATTCTTCCTTCTCATGTAGCAGTCTAGTTCCCTTTTGAATGCTTCAATTGAACCTGCCTCCATCACACTCTCAGACAGCGCATTCCAGATCTTAACCACTCGCTGCGTGAAAAAGATTTTCCTCATGTCGCTTTTGCTTCTTTTGCCAATTATCTTAAATCCATTCCCTCTCGTTCTTGATCCTTTCATGAGTGGGAAAAGTTTCTCCTAATCTACTATGTCCAGACCCTTCATGGTTTTGAATACCTCTATCAAATCACCTCTCAGCCTTCTCTTCTCTAAGGAAAACAGTCCCAATGTCTCCAATCTATCTTCATAACTGAAGTTTCTCATGTCTGGAACCATTCTCATGATTCTTTTCTGCACCCTCTCCAATGCTCTCACATCTTTCCTGGACGCAATACTCCAATTGAGGCCGAACTAGTGTCTTATACAAGTTCAACATAATCTCCTTGCTGTTGTACTCTATGCCCCTATTAATAAATCCCGGGATACTGAATGCTTTATTAATCATGCTCTCAACCTGTCCTGCCACCTTCAATGACTTACAATTCTTTTCAATCCTCGGAGCTGTATTGGTTGTGAAGTTCTCTAAAAAGGTAATTCTTTTTTCCTCACTGTCATTCTTTTTGGTAAAGTCTATATACACCCAGGTCCCTCTGCTCTGGCACCCCGTTTAGAATTGTGCCCTTTATTTTAAATTGTCCCTCCATGTTCTTCCTACCAAAATGAATCACTTCACATTTCTCCGCATTGAACTTCATCTGATCACCAGTTTTGATGAAAGGTCAATTCGGTTTCTCTCTCCATAGTTGTTGCCAGATCTGAATATTTCCAGCACTTTCCGTTTTTATGTCAGATTTCCAGCATCCGCATTTTTTGCTTTTATGTCCTTTTGAAGTTCTACACTGTCCTCCTCACAGTTCACAATGCTTCTAAGTTTCACATCATCCACAAATTTTGAAATTGTGCCCTGTACACCAAGATCTAGGTCATTAATATATATCAGAAAGAACAAGGGTCCCAACACTGACCCCTGGGGAACTCCATTGCAAACCTTCCTCCAGTCTGAAAAACATCCATTAACTGCTACTTTGTTTCCTGTCACACAGCCAATTTCGTATCCATGTTGCTACTGTCTTTTATTCCATGAACTATAACTGTGCTCACAAGTCTGTTGTGCGGAACTTTATCAAATGCCTTCTGGAAGTTCATGTCCAGCACGTTAACAGCACTGCCCTCATCAACCCTCTCTGTTACCTCTTCAAAAAACTCCAGAAAATTAGTGAAACACAATTTTCCCTTGACAAATATGTACTGGTTTTCGATAATTATCCGACAATGTGCCTATTAATTTTGTCCCGAATTATTGTTGTAGCAGTTTTCCCACCACCGAAGTTAAACTGACTGGCCTGTAGTAGCTGGGCTTATCTTCACACCCTTTTTCTGAAGGGTGTAACGTTTGCAATTCTCCAGTCCTCTGGCACCACCCCTGAGTCTAAGCAAGGCTGGGAAATTATGCCTAGTGCCTCTATAGTGCCTCCTCTTTTATGTTAGCTACCAGTCTCTTTTCATACTTCCTCTCTGCTTCTCTCATTTGCTTTCTCACTTCCCTTCTGAACCTTCTATATTCAGCCATTATCCATTATATTATGCACATGACATCTGTCATAAGCACACTTTTTCTTTTTGATCTTAATCTCGAACTCTTTCGTCATCCAGAGAGCTCTGGATTTGTTTGTCCTACCTTTCTCCTTCGAGGGAATATACCTTGACTGTGCCCAAACTCTCTTCTTTGAAGGTAGCCCATTGTTCAGCTACCGTTTTTGTCGTCAACCTTTGATTCCAATATATTCGGCCCAGATCCATTCTTACCCCATTGAAATTGGCCTTCCCCCAGTTAGTTGTTCTTACTATAGATTGTTCTTTGTCCTTTTCCATAGCCAATCTAAACCTTATGATACAATGATCACTGTCCCCTAAATGTTCTCCTACTGATATTTGATCCACTTGGCCCAGCTTATTCCCAAGAACCAGGTCGAGCAGTGCCTCCCTTCTCATTGGACTGGAAACATACTGTAGAAAATTTTCCTGAACACACTCTAGGAACTCTTACCCCCCCCTCTCTGCCCTTTACTCTACTGATATCCCTGTCTATGTTCAGATAAATAAAGTCCCCCATTATAAATACTCTACAATTCTTGCACCTCTAATTTCCTTGCAAAGTTGTTCTCCCTGGTTCTGAAGAGTCGTTTCCGACTCAAAACGTTAACTTTGTTTCTTTCTCCACAGATGATGCCAGACCTGCTGAGTATTTCCAGCACTTTCTGTTTTTATTTCAGATTTCCAGTATCTGCAGTATTTTGTTTTTAATTGACCAGACTCAACTTTGGCTAAAGACAAAGAATGAACTTGCAAGTGTATCGTGCCTCGCAGGACTTCAGAAGCAAGTCCATTCCTAGATGTGCCTATGCAGTGACTGCTTGACCACACTCACGAGTGCATGGCTTTCGGAAAGAATAGACCAGAAGAGATGACTTGATGAAACTTAATTTCAAAATAAGGCTGGAACTAATTTCTCTAGAAAAGGGAAGGCTGAGGTGTGGAAGGGTCACCAAATTGATCTCTTCAAGATTATGAAAGGGTTTAATAGGGTAAACAGAGATAATGTTTGCACTTCTGGGGAAGCCAAAACATTGTTAACAAAAAACACAACATAGTCACTAATAAATCCAATAGGGAAATGAGGAGAAACCACTTTCTCCAGAGAGTGGTGAGATTGTGGAAACTCACCAGCACATGGAGTAATTGAGGTGAATAGCACAGAAACACATGAGGGAGAAAGGAATACAAGATTATGTTGCTAAGATTAGATGAAGAATGGTGGGAGGAGGCTAGAATGGAGCATAAACAACAGCATAGACCTGTTGAGCTAAATGGCCTGTTTCTGTTAAGACCAGGTGAGAAAGAGGTCTCGGGTTCAGCCTTCACCTGGTCTGACTGCAACAGGTTTTAATTTTAAACACACCGTTTTTTTTTAGCTCCTCCTTTGGTGAATCCTTGTTCACCGCTTTCCAATTATAAGGCAAAGAAACCAGCACAAACAGGCTTTCTCAGGTTTAAAGAAGAGAAGTTGAAATTTATTAACCGAATTAGAGTTTAAGTTCAAGTTTAACGCCTACGACTACACGACGCGCCCAGGCTAGCATGCATACGCGATACACACATGCAAATAGAGACAGAAAAGAGCAGAAGAAAAATAAAGTGGAAAAGTTTGTGGAAATATCTGGAGAGTTGTTACGGTTCTTCGAGCTCACTGTATAGTGCTTGATTGTAGGTAGATCTTGCTTTTCGTTGGGGCCCAGTATTCTTCTTAAACCTTGTTCGCTGTAGGAGATTTTTCTCTCTTGGGGTTCATGTGTTTTCAGAGGCTTGTGAGAAAGAGATGGGAGCAGACAGGAGAGAGATCTTCTCAGTCCAGGAGCAAACAGTTTTCTGCCCAAACTAACTGAACAAATTCAAAAATCTCAGGTTACCCAGCAGGTTAGTCATGTGACTAGCTGGATTGATCATGTCTGTTTGTGTATTTGGCCATCTTAGCAGTCAATCTGGAATGCGAGCTCCCCCACCTTTCAACGTCTGGTAATCAAAAGTCCATTGTGGGTTGAATGTGTCAGGGAATGGCTGCTTTGTCCTTCCAAACACCTGACTGAATATGCAAATGTCTTTTCCAGCCACGGCCGATCTGTTTAACAAGTGCTCCCCTTACTCCAGTAACAGTTTAAAATCAATGTTCATGACAAAATTAATGGGCCTCATTCTTGGCAGGTGGGGGCCGAGCATGACATTGTGCTTCACCTTCTATATTACTCTATGTAGCAGTGAGGAAGCTAAGAGGAGGGATAGTATGTCGGACAGGGGGCAGGCATATTTCCAGTTCAGGGGGAGCAAGAAAAGGAAGCAGTAAAGGTTAGAAGAGCAATTAAAATTGATAAAAGAGAGACAGACACGAGTAAGCATGGAGAAATTGTAAAGCTGGAAGTCAGATTTTAAAAGTGACGTTTTTCACAGGGGTTATAGCTCACATCAAATTAGATCAGCTGAACAGAATCAAAAGAAATTTAAATTTAAAACAATTGAAAAATTATTTCAAACACACATGCAATAAAATTGACAATTCAGTCTTCATTGCTTAAAACAATGACAAAACTAACTTTATGAAAACAAAGGCACTCATCCTGTCCAGGTCAATCTGTCTCATACTGCATTAAAGATTACAAATCAATCACATTCACAAAAACACTTACTTTTCTGCTTAATCTTCCTTCACTTACCTGATTTGGTCGACTCCCAGCACCTGACTGTTGGGCAACAGGGTCCAATGTCTAATATAATCGGTGCTCCTCAGGCATAAACATTTAGACACAATGGAATTGCACTGAAGAGGCATTTAAGAATGGCTGGTCCTAAATTTATAGAGGACAGTGTGTGTGAGAGGGATGGGAGTCGGATGCGGTACAATGAGTGTCTGTGCGTGTCCTTGCGTGTGCGTGTCTGTGTGCGTGTGTGTGAGGATGGGGAGTTGGATGGGGTACAGTGTGTGTGTGAGGATGGGGAGTTGGATGGGGTACAGTGAGTGTGAGATGGTGTGGTGTTGGATGGGGTACAGTGTGTGTGAGAGAGGGTGGGGAGTTGGATGGGGGACAGTGTGTGTGTGGGTGAGAGGGTGGGGAGTTGGATGGGGGACAGTGTGTGTGTGGGTGAGAGGGTGGGGAGTCGGATGGGGGACAGTGTGTGTGTGGGTGAGAGGGTGGGGGGTTGGATGGGGGACAGTGTGTGTGTGGGAGGGTGGGGAGTTGGATGGGGGACAGTGAGTGTGTGTGAGAGGGTGGGGAGTTGGATGGGGTACGGTGTGTGTCAGAGAGAGGGTGGGGAGTTGGATGGGGGACAGTGTGTGTGAGAGAGGGTGGGGGGTTGGATGGGGGACAGTGTGTGTGTGGGAGGGTGGGGAGTTGGATGGGGGACAGTGAGTGTGTGTGAGAGGGTGGGGAGTTGGATGGGGGACAGTGTGCGTGTGGGTGAGAGGGTGGGGGGTTGGATGGGGGACAGTGTGTGTGTGGGAGGGTGGGGAGTTGGATGGGGGACAGTGAGTGTGTGTGAGAGGGTGGGGAGTTGGATGGGGGACAGTGAGTGTGTGTGAGAGGGTGGGGTGTTGGATGGGGTACAGTGTGTGTGAGATGGCGGGGGGTTGCATGGGTTACAGTGTGAGTGGGAGTGTAGAGTTGGATGGGGTACAGTGTGTGTGAGATGGTGGGCAGTTGGATGGGGTACAGTGTGTGTGAGATGGTGGGGAGTTGGATGGGCTGCAGTGTGTGTGAGAGGGTGCGGAGTGGGATGGGGTACCGTGTGTGAGTGAGGGTGGAGGGATGAATGGGGTACAGTGTGTGTGCGCGAGTGTGGGGAGTTGGATGGGGTACAGTGTGCGTGTGTGTGAGAGGGTGGGGTGTTGGATGGGGTACAGTGTGTGTGTGAGGGTGGGGGGTTGGATGGGCTGCACTGTGTATGTGAGAGGGTGGGGAGTTGGATGGGGTACAGTGTGTATGTGGGTGGGGAGTTGGATGGGGTACAGTGTGTGTGTGGGTGGGGAGATGGATGGGGTACAGTGTGTGTGTGAGGGTGGGGAGTTGGATTGGGTACAGTGTGTGTGTGAGAGGGTGGGGAGTTGGATGGGGTACAGTGTGTGAGAGAGAGGGTGGGGGTTTGGATGGAGGATGGTTTGTGTGAGAGGGTGGGGAGTTGGATGGGGTACAGTGTGTGCGTGAGAGGGTGGGGAGTTGGATGGGGTCCAGTGTGTGTTTGAGAGGGTGGGGAGTTGGATGGGGTACAGTGTGTTTGAGAGGGTGGGGAGTTGGATGGGGGACAGTGTGTGTGAGAGGGTGAAGAGTTGGATGGGGTACAGTGTGTGAGAGAGAGGGTGGGAGTTTGGATGGGCTGCAGTGTATGTGTGGTTGGGGGATTGGATGGGGTACAGTGTGTTTGTGAGAGGGTACGGAGATGGATGGGGGACAGTGTGTGTGAGAGAGGGTGGGGAGTTGGATGGGGGACAGTGTGTGTGAGAGGGTATGGAGATGGATGGGGGAGAGTGTGTGTGAGAGGGTGGGGAGTTGGATGGGGTACAGTGTGTGTGTGAGAGGGTACGGAGATGGATGGGGGACAGTGTGTGTGAGAGAACATAGAACATAGAACATTACAGCGCAGTACAGGCCCTTCAGCCCTCGATGTTGCGCCGAAGTGTGAAACCATCTGACCTACACTATTCCATTTTCATCCATATGTCTATCCAATGACCACTTAAATGCCCTTAAAGTTGGCGAGTCTACTACTGTTGCAGGCAGGACGTTCCACGCCCCTACTACTCTCTGAGTAAAGAAACTACCTCTGACATCTGTCCTATATCTATCACCCCTCAACTTAAAGCTATGTCCCCTCGTGTTTGCCATCACCATCCGAGGAAAAAGGCTCTCACTATCCACCCTGTCCAGCCCTCTGATTATCTTATATGTCTCTATTAAGTCACCTCTTCTCCTCCTTCTCTCTAACGAAAACAACCTCAAGTCCCTCAGCCTTTCCTCGTAAGACCTTCCTTCCATACCAGGCAACATCCTAGGAAATCTCCTCTGCACCTTTTCCAAAGCTTCCACATCCTTCCTATAATGCGGTGACCAGAACTGCACGCAATACTCCAGGTGCGGCCGCACCAGAGTTCTGTACAGCTGCAGCATGACCTCGTGGCTCCTAAACTCGATCCCCCTACTAATAAAAGCTAACACACCATATGCCTTCTTAACAGCTCTATTAACCTGGGTGGCAGCTTTCAGGGATTTATGTACCTGGACACCAAGATCTCTCTGCTCATCTACACTACCAAGAATCTTCCCATTAGCCCAGTATTCTGCAATCCTGTTACTCCTTCCGAAGTGAATCACCTCACACTTTTCCGCATTAAACTCCATTTGCCATATCTCAGCCCAGCTCTGCAGCCTATCTATGTCCCTCTGTAACCTACAACATCCTTCGGCACCATCCACAACTCCACCGACCTTCGTGTCATCCGCAAATTTACTAACCCACCCTTCTACACCCTCATCCAGGTCATTTATAAAAATGACAAACAGCAGTGGCCCCAAAACAGATCCTTGTGGTACACCACTAGAAACTATACTCCAGGATGAACATTTACCATCAACCACCACCCTCTGTCTTCTTTCAGCTAGCCAATTTCTGATCCAAAGCACTAATTCACCTTCAATCCCATACTTCTGTATTTTCTGCAATAGTCTACCGTGGGGAACTTTATCAAACGCCTTACTGAAATCCATATAGACCACATCCACGGCTTTACCCTCATCCACCTGTTTGGTCACCTTGTCAAAAAACTCAATAAGGTTTGTGAGGCACAACCTACCCTTCACAAAACCGTGCTGACTATCTCTAATGAACTTATTCTTTTCAAGATGATTATAAATCCTATCTCTTATAACCTTTTCCAACATTTTACCCACAACCGAAGTAAGGCTCACAGGTCTATAATTACCAGGGCTGTCTTTACTCCCCTTCTTGAATAAGGGGACAACATTTGCTATCCCCCAGTCTTCCGGCACTATTCCTGTCGACAATGACGACATAAAAATCAAGGACAAAGGCTCCGCAATCTCCTCCCTGGCTTCCCAGAGAATCCTAGGATAAATCCCATCTGGCCCAGGGGACTTATCTATTTTCACACTTTCCAAAATTGCTAACACCTCCTCCTTGTGAACCTCAATCCTATCTAGCCTAGTAGTCTGTATCTCAGTATTCTCCTCGACAACATTTTCTTTCTCCACTGTAAATACTGACGAAAAATATTCATTTAACACTTCCCCTACCTCCTCTGATTCCACACACAACTTCCCACGACTATCCTTGATTGGCCCTAACCTATCTCTAGTCATTCTTTTATTCCTGATATACCTATAGAAAGCCTTAGGGTTTTCTTTGATCCTATCCGCCAATGACTTCTCGTGTCCTCTCCTTGCTCTTCTTAGCTCTCCCTTTAGATCCTTCCTGGCTAGCTTGTAACTCTCAAGCGCCCTAACTGAGCCTTCACGTCTCATCCTAACATAAGCCTTTTTCTTCCTCTTGACAAGCTCTTCAACTTCTTTAGTAAACCACGGCTCCCTCGCTCGACAACTTCCTCCCTGCCTGACAGGTACATACTTAGCAAGGACACGCAGTAGCTGCTCCTTGAATAAGCTCCACATTTCGATTGTGCCCATCCCCTAAAGTTTCCTTCCCCATCCTACGCATCCTAAATCTTGCCTAATCGCATCATAATTTCCTTTCCCCCAGCTATAAGTTGGATGGGGTACAGTGTGTGTGTGAGAGGGTAGGGAGATGGATGGGGGACAGTGTGTGTGAGAGGGTGGGGAGTTGGATGCGGTACAGTGTGTGTGTGTGAGGGTGGGGTGTTTGATGGGGTACAGTGTGTGTGTGTGAGGGTGGGGTTTTGGATTCGGTACAGTGTGTGTGAGAGGGTGGGGTGTTGGATGGGGTACAGTGTGTTTGTGGGTTGGGTGTTGGATGGGGTACAGTGTGTGGGGGAGAAGGTGGGGGTTTGGATGGGGTACAGTATGTGTGTGAGAGGGTGGGGAGTTGGATGGGGTACAGTGTGTGTGTGGGTGGGGGATGGATGGGGTACAGGGTGTGTGTGAGAGGGTGAGGGGTTGGATGGGGTACAGTGTGTGTGTGAGAGGGTGGGGAGTTGGATGGGGTACAGTGTGTGTCTCTGAGAGGGTGGGGAGTTGGATTGCGGACAGTGTGTGTGAGAGTGTGGGGAGTTGGATGGGGTACAGTGTGTGTGTGAGAGGGTGGGGAGTTGGATGGGGTACAGTGTGTGTCTCTGAGAGGGTGGGGAGTTGGATGGGGTACAGTGTGTGTGTGAGAGGGTGGGGAGTTGGATGGGGTACAGTGTGTGTGTCTGAGAGGGTGGGGAGTTGGATGGGGGACAGTGTGTGTGAGAAGGTGGGGAGTTGGATGGGGGACAGTGTGTGTGAGAAGGTGGGGAGTTGGATGGGGTACAGTGTGTTTGTGAGAGGGTACGGAGATGGATGGGGGACAGTGTGTCTGAGAGGGTGGGGAGTTGGATGGGGTACAGTGTGTGTGTGAGAGGGTACGGAGATGGATGGGGGACAGTGTGTGTGTCTGAGAGGGTGGGGAGTTGGATGGGGTACAGTATGTGTGTGAGAGGGTGGGGAGTTGGATGGGGTACAGTGTGTGTGTGGGTGGTGGATGGATGGGGTACAGTGTGTGTGTGGGAGGGTGGGGAGTTGGATGGGGTACAGTGTGTGTGTGGGTGGTGGTTGGATGGGGTACAGTATGTGTGTGAGAGGGTGGGGAGTTGGATGGGGTACAGTGTGTGTGTGAGAGGGTGGGGAGTTGGATGGGGTACAGTGTGTGTGTGGGTGGGGAGTTGGATGGGTTACAGTGTGTGTGTGAGAGGGTGGGGAGTTGGATGGGGGACAGTGTGTGTGTGGGTGAGAGGATGGGGGGGTTGGATGGGGTACAGTGCGTGTGAGAGGGTGGGGTGTTGGATTGGGTACAATGTGTGTTTGTGGGTGGGGGTTTGGATGGAGTACAGTGTGTGTGTGAGAGGGTGGGGAGTTGGATGGGGTACAGTGTGTGTGTGAGAGGGTGGGGAGTTGGATGGGGTACAGTGTGTGTGAGAGGGTGGGGAGTTGGATGGGGGACAGTGTGTGTGAGAGGGTGGGGAGTTGGATGGGATACATTGTGTGAGAGAGAGGGTAGGAGTTTGGATGGGCTACAGTATATGTGTGGGGTTGGGGGGTTGGATGGGGTACAGTGTGTTTGTGAGAGGGTGGGAGTTGGATGGGGGACAGTGTGTGTGAGAGGGTGGGGAGTTGGATGGGGTACAGCGTGTGTGTGAGGGTGGGGTTTTGGATGGGGTACAGTGTGCGTGTGTGTGAGGGTGGGGTGTTGGATGGGATTCAGTGTGTGTGTGAGGGTGGGGTGTTGGATGGGGTACAGTGTGTGTGTGAGGGTGGGGTTTTGGATGAGGTACAGTGTGCGTGTGTGTGAGGGTGGGGTGTTGGATGGGATTCAGTGTGTGTGAGAGGGTGGGGCGTTGGATGGGGTACAGTGTGTTTGTGGGTTGGGTGTTGGATGGGGTACAGTGTGTGAGAGGGTGGGGAGTTGGATGGGATACAGTGTGTGTGTGGGTGGGAAGTTGGATGGGGTACAGTGTGTGTGAGAGGGTGGGGAGTTGGATGGGGTACAGTGCGTGTGTGAGAGGGTGGTGAGTTGGATGAGGGACAGTGTGTGTGAGAAGGTGGGGAGTTCGATGGGGTACAGTGTGTGTGTGTGAGGGTGGGGTGTTGGATGGGGTACAGTGTCTGTGTGTGAGGGTGGGGTGTTGGATGGGGTACAGTGTGCGTGTGTGAGGGTGGTGTGTTGGATGGGGGACAGTGTGTGTGTGTGAAGGTGGGGTGTTGCATATGGTACAGTGTGTGTGTGTGAAGGTGTGGGGTTGGATGGGGTACAGTTATTGTGTGTGAGGGTGGGGAGTTGGATGGAGGATGGTGTGTGTGAGAGGGTGGGGAGTTGGATGGGGTACAGTGTGTGTGTGAGAGGGTGGGGGGTGGGGGGTTGGATGGGGGACAGTGTGTGTGAGAGGGTGGGGAGTTGGATGGGGTACAGTGTGTGTATGAGAGGGTGGGGAGTTGGATGGGGTACAGTGTGTGTGTGTGTGAGAGGGTGGGGGGTTGGATGGGGTACAGTGTGTGTGTGAGAGGGTGGGGGGTTGGATGGGGTACAGTGTGTGTGAGAGGGTGGGGAGTTGGATGGGGTACAGTGTGTGTGTGAGAGGGTGGGGGGTGGGGGGTTGGATGGGGTACAGTGTGTGTGAGAGGGTGGGGAGTTGGATGGGGTACAGTGTGTGTATGAGAGGGTGGGGAGTTGGATGGGGTACAGTGTGTGTGTGAGAGGGTGGGGGGTTGGATGGGGTACAGTGTGTGTGAGAGGGTGGGGAGTTGGATGGGGTACAGTGTGTGTATGAAATGGTGGGGTGTTGGATGGGGTACAGGCTGTGTGTGTGTGAGAGGGTGGGGAGTTGGATGGGGTACAGTGTGTGTGTGTGGGTGGGAGTTGGATGGGGTACAGAGTGTGAGAGAGAGGGTGGGGGTTTGGATGGGATACAGTGTGTGTGTGAGAGGGTGGAGGGTTGCATGGGGCACAGTGTGTGTGAGAGGGTGGGGAGTTGGATTGGGTACAGTGTGTGTGTGTGGGTGGGGAGTTGGATGGGGTACAGTGTGTGAGAGGGTGGGGGTTTGGATGGAGTACAGTGTGTGTGTGAGAGGGTGGGGAGGTGGATGGGGTACAGTGTGTTTGAGAGGGTGGGGAGTTGGATGGGGGACAGTGTGTGTGAGAGGGTGGGAGTTGGATGGGGGACAGTGTGTGTGAGAGGGTGGGGAGTTGGATGGGGTACAGGGTGTGTGTGAGAGGGTCGGGAAATGGATGGGGGACAGTGTGTGTGAGAGGGTGGTGAGTTGGATGGGGTACAGTGTGTGTGTGAGGGTGGGGTTTTGGATGGGGTACAGTGTGTGTGTGAGAGGGTCGGGAAATGGATGGGGGACAGTGTGTGTGAGAGGGTGGTGAGTTGGATGGGGTACAGTGTGTGTGTGAGGGTGGGGTTTTGGATGGGGTACAGTGTGCGTGTGTGTGAGGGTGGGGTGTTGGATGGGATTCAGTGTGTGTGAGAGGGTGGGGCGTTGGATGGGGTACAGTGTGTTTGTGGGTTGGGTGTTGGATGGGGTACAGTGTGTGAGAGAGAAGGTGGGGGTTTGGATGGGGTACAGTGTATGTGTAGGGTTGGGGGGTTGGATGGGGTACAGTGTGTTTGTGGGTGGGGAGTTGGATGGGGTACAGTGTGTGAGAGAGAAGGTGGGGGTTTGGATGGGGTACAGTATGTGTGTGAGAGTGTGGGGAGTTGGATGGGGGACAGTGTGTGTGAGAGTGTGGGAAGTTGGATGGGGTACAGTGTGTGTGTGAGAGGGTGGGGAGTTGGATGGGATACAGTGTGTGTGTGAGACGGTGGGGAGTTGGATGGGGTACAGTGTGTGTGTCTGAGAGGGTGGGGAGTTGGATGGGGTACAGTGTGTGTGTCTGAGAGGGTGGGGAGTTGGATGGGGTACAGTGTGTGTGTCTGAGAGGGTGGGGAGTTGGATGGGGGACAGTGTGTGTGTGAGAGGGTGGAGAGTTGGATGGGGTATCGTGTGTGTGTGTGGGTGGGGAGTTGGATGGGGTACAGTGTGTGTGTGAGAGTGTGTGGAGTTGGATGGGGTACAGTGTGTGTGTGAGAGGGTGGGGCTTTGGATGGGTACAGTGTGTGTGAGAGGGTGGGGAGTTGGATGGGGTACAGTGTATGTGTGAGAGGGTGGAGAGTTGGATGGGGTATAGTGTGTGTGTGGGTGAGAGGGTGGGAAGTTGGATGGGGTACAGTGTGTGTGTGAGAGGGTGGAGAGTTGGATGGGGTATAGTGTGTGTGTGGGTGAGAGGGTGGGGAGTTGGATGGGGTACAGTGTGTGTGAGAGGGTGGGGAGCTGGATGGGGTACAGTGTATGTGTGTGGGTGGGGAGTTGGATGGGGTACAGTGTGTGTGAGAGGGTGGGGAGTTGGATGGGGTACAGTGTGTGTGTCTGAGGGTGGGGAGCTGGATGGGGTACAGTGTGTGTGTCTGAGGGTGGGGACCTGGATGGGGTACAGTGTGTGTGTGTGGGTGGGGAGTTGGATGGGGTACAGTGTGTGTGTGTGGGTGGGGAGTTGGATGGGGTACAGTGTGTGTGTGTGGATGGGGAGTTGGATGGGGTACAGTGTGTGTGTGGGTGGGTAGTTGGATGGGGTACAGAGTGTGTGTGGGTGGGGAGTTGGATGGGGTACAGTGTGTGTGAGAGGGTCAGGAGTTGCATGGGGTACAGTGTGTGTGTGAGGGATGGATAGGGTACAGTGTGTGTGTGTGGATGGGGAGTTGGATGGGGTACAGTGTATGTGTGTGTGGGGAGTTGTATGGGGTACAGTGTGTGTGTGGGTGGGGAGTTGGATGGGGTACAGTGTGTGTGAGAGGGTGGCAAGTCGGATGGTGTACAGTTCGTGTGTGGGGGATGGATGGGGTCCAGGGTGTGTGAGAGGGTGGGGAGTTGGATGGGGTGCAGTGTGTGTGTGGGTGCGGGATGGATGGGGTCCAGGGTGTGTGAGAGGGTGGGGAGTTGGATGGGGTACAGTTTGTCTGTGGGTGTGGAGTTGGATGGGGTACAGTGTGTGTGTGGGTGGGGAGTTGGATGGGGTACAGTGTGTGGGAGAGGGTGGGGAGCTGGATGGGGCACAGTGTGTGTGTGTGTGGGGAGTTGGATGGGGTACAATTTGTGTGAGACAGTAGGGAGTTGGATGGGATACAGTGTGTGTGAGAGGGTGGGGAGTTGGATGGGGTACAGTGTGTGTTTGGGTGGGGAGTTGGATGGGGTACAGTGTGTGTGAGACAGTAGGGAGTTGGATGGGGTACATTGTGTGTTAGAGGGTGGGGAGTTGGATGGGGTACAGTGTGTGTGTGGGTGGAGAGTTGGATGGGGTACAGTGTGTGTGAGAGGGTGGGGAGTTGGATGGGGTACAGTGTATGTGTGAGAGGGTGGAGAGTTGGATGGGGTATAGTGTGTGTGTGGGTGAGAGGGTGGGAAGTTGGATGGGGTACAGCGTGTGTGAGAGGGTGGGGAGTTGGATGGGGTACAGTGTGTGTGTGAGAGGGTGGAGAGTTGAATGGGGTATAGTGTGTGTGTGGGCGAGAGGGTGGGGAGTTGGATGGGGTACAGTGTGTGTGAGAGGGTGGGGAGCTGGATGGGGTACAGTGTGTGTGTGTGGGTGGGGAGTTGGATGGGGTACAGTGTGTGTGAGAGGGTGGGGAGTTGGATGGGGTACAGTGTGTGTGAGAGGGTGGGGAGCTGGATGGGGTACAGTGTGTGTGTCTGAGGGTGGGGACCTGGAAGGGGTACAGTGTGTGTGTGTTGGTGGGGAGTTGGATGGGGTACAGTGTGTGTGTGTGTGGGGAGTTCGATGGGGTACAGTGTGTGTGTGGGTGGGGAGTTGGATGGGGTACAGTGTGTGTGAGAGGGTGGCAAGTTGGATGGGGTGCAGTGTGTGTGTGGGTGCGGGATGGATGGGGTCCAGGGTGTGTGAGAGGGTGGGGCGTTGGATGGGGTACAGTTTGTCTGTGGGTGGGGAGTTGGATGAGGTACAGTGTGTGTGTGGGTGGGGAGTTGGATGGGGTACAGTGTGTGTGTGTGTGGGGAGTTGGATGGTGTACAGTGTGTGGGAGAGGGTGGGGAGCTGGATGGGGCACAGTGTGTGTGTGTGTGGGGAGTTGGATGGAGTACAATTTGTGCGAGACAGTAGGGAGTTGGATGGGATACAGTGTGTGTGAGAGGGTGGGGAGTTGGATGGGGTACAGTGTGTGTTTGGGTAGGGAGTTGGATGGGGTACAGTGTGTGTGAGAGGGTGGGGAGTTGGATGGGGTACAGTATGTGTGGGTGGGGGATGGATGGGGTACAGTGTGTGTGAGAGGGTGGGGCGTTGGCTGGGGTACAGTGTGTGTGAGAGGGTGGGGAGTTGGATGGTGGACAGTGTGTGTGTGGGGCATGGTTGGGGTACAGTGTGTGTGTGTGAGTGGGTGAGGGGTTGGATGGGGTACAGTGTGTGTGTGGGTGGGGAGTTGGATAGGGTACAGTGTGTGTGTGTGTGAGAGGGTGAGGGGTTGGATGGGGTACAGTGTGTGTGTGGGTGGGGGATGGATGGGGTACAGTGTGTGTGAGAGGGTGGGGAGTTGGATGGGGTACAGTGTGTGTGTGGGTGGGGATTTTGATGGGGTACAGTGTGTGTGAGAAAGGGTGGGGGGTTGGATGGGGTACAGTGTGTGTGGGTCGGGATTTTGATGGGGTACAGTGTGTGTGAGAAAGGGTGGGGAGTTGGATGGGGTACAGTGTGTGTGTGAGAGGTTGGGGAGTTGGATGGGGTACTGTGTATGTGAGAGGGTGGGGAGTTGGATGGGGTACAGTTTGTGTGAGAGGGTGGGGAGTTGAATGCGGTACAGTGTGTTTGTGTGTGGGGAGTTGGATGGGGTACAGTGTGTGTGAGAGGGTGGGGAGTTGGATGGGGTACAGTGTGTGTGAGAAAGGATTGGGAGTTGGATGGGGTACAGTGTGTGTGAGAGGGTGGGGAGTTGGATGGGGTTCAGTGTGTGTGTGGGTGGGGAGTTGGATGGGGTACAGTGTGTGTGAGAAAGGATGGGGAGTTGGATGGGGTACAGTGTGTGTGAGAGGGTGGGGAGTTGGATGGGGTACAGTGTGTGTGAGAGGGTGGGGAGTTGGATGGGGTCCGGTGTCCGTGTGGGTCGGGATTTTGATGGTGTACAGTGTGTGTGAGAGGGTGGGGTGTTGGATGGGGTACAGTGTGTGTGTGGGTGGGGAGTTGGATGGGGTACAGTGTGTGTGAGAGGGTGGGGAGTTGGATGGGGCACAGTTTGTGTGTGGGTGGGGAGTTGGATGGGGTACAGTGTGTGTGAGAGGGTGGGGAGTTGGATGGGGTACAGTGTGTGTGAGAGGGTGGGGAGTTGGATGGGGTACAGTGTGTGTGAGAGGGTGGGCAGTTATTTGGGGTACAGTGTGTGTGAGAGGATGGGGAGTTGGATGGGGTACAGTGTGTGTGAGAAAGGATGGGGACTTGGATGGGGTACAGTGTGTGTGTGGGTGGGGAGTTGGATGGGGTACAGTGTGTGTGAGAGGGTGGGCAGTTATTTGGGGTACAGTGTGTGTGAGAGGGTGGGGAGTTGGATGGGGTACAGTGTGTGTGAGAAAGGATGGGGAGTTGGATGGGGTACAGTGTGAGTGAGAGGGTGGGGTGTTGGATGGGGTACAGTGTGTGTGTGGGTGGGGGATGGATGGGGTACAGTGTGTGTGAGAGGGTGGGGAGTTGGATGGGGTACAGTGTGTGTGTGGGTGGGGATTTTGATGGGGTACAGTGTGTGTGGGTCGGGATTTTGATGGGGTACAGTGTGTGTGAGAAAGGGTGGGGAGTTGGATGGGGTACAGTGTGTGTGTGAGAGGTTGGGGAGTTGGATGGGGTACTGTGTATGTGAGAGGGTGGGGAGTTGGATGGGGTACAGTTTGTGTGAGAGGGTGGGGAGTTGAATGCGGTACAGTGTGTTTGTGTGTGGGGAGTTGGATGGGGCACAGTGTGTGTGAGAGGGTGGGGAGTTGGATGGGGTACAGTGTGTGTGAGAGGGTGGGGACTTGGATGGGGTTCAGTGTGTGTGTGGGTGGGGAGTTGGATGGGGTACAGTGTGTGTGAGAAAGGATGGGGAGTTGGATGGGGTACAGTGTGTGTGAGAGGGTGGGGAGTTGGATGGGGTCCGGTGTCCGTGTGGGTCGGGATTTTGATGGTGTACAGTGTGTGTGAGAGGGTGGGGTGTTGGATGGGGTACAGTGTGTGTGTGGGTGGGGAGTTGGATGGGGTACAGTGTGTGTGAGAGGGTGGGGAGTTGGATGGGGCACAGTTTGTGTGTGGGTGGGGAGTTGGATGGGGTACAGTGTGTGTGAGAGGGTGGGGAGTTGGATGGGGTACAGTGTGTGTGAGAGGGTGGGCAGTTATTTGGGGTACAGTGTGTGTGAGAGGGTGGGGAGTTGGATGGGGTACAGTGTGTGTGAGAAAGGATGGGGAGTTGGATGGGGTACAGTGTGTGTGTGGGTGGGGAGTTGGATGGGGTACAGTGTATGTGAGAGGGTGGGCAGTTGGATGGGGTACAGTGTGTGTGAGAGGGTGGGCAGTTATTTGGGGTACAGTGTGTGTGAGAGGGTGGGGAGTTGGATGGGGTACAGTGTGTGTGAGAGGGTGGGCAGTTATTTGGGGTACAGTGTGTGTGAGAGGGTGGGGAGTTGGATGGGGTACAGTGTGTGTGAGAAAGGATGGGGACTTGGATGGGGTACAGTGTGTGTGTGGGTGGGGAGTTGGATGGGGTACAGTGTGTGTGAGAGGGTGGGCAGTTATTTGGGGTACAGTGTGTGTGAGAGGGTGTGGAGTTGGATGGGGTACAGTGTGTGTGAGAAAGGATGGGGAGTTGGATGGGGTACAGTGTGAGTGAGAGGGTGGGGTGTTGGATGGGGTACAGTGTGAGTGAGAGGGTGGGGTGTTGGATGGGGTACAGTGTGTGTGAGAGGGTGGGGAGGTGGATGGGGTACAGTGTGTGTGTGGGTGGGGGATGGATGGGGTACGGTGTCCGTGTGGGTGGGGATTTTGATGGGGTACAGCGTGAGTGAGAAAGGGTGGGGAGTTGGATGGGGTACAGTGTGTGTGGGTCGGGATTTTGATGGGGGACGGTGTGTGTGTTTGAGGGTGGGAGTTGCATCGGGTCCAATATTTGTGTGAAAGTGAGTGTCGTTGGATGTGCTGCATAATCTGCCATGCAGAAATCTTCTTCCAGACACACATGTCAGTGCATATCTCCACACACCCATGTTTCCAATCCCATACACACACACCCGTACTGAAACACCCAGGCGTATATGGACAGCACACACAATATAGATTGCATACTGAGGCATACATATTGCACATACAAACAGTATGCCTTCAGTGTACACACAGCACGCCCACACAACATACACTGCCAGCACGCAGGCAGCAGAGCACACACAAAGGCAGCTCATGCTCACAGTCTCTCCGAGCACTGCACAGTCACATTCCTGCTCACTCACTCAGCCACACCAATTTGCCAATGCAGTCTGTACAGACACACACACACACAGACTGCTCGGCACTTCCCACCATCAGGAGCTGTTGCACAGAATAAAAGGCGAGCTGGGGGCAGAGCTGGTAAGAGTTTCACAGGCTCACCTGTGCAGTTTGCACACACTCACTCTCAGTGTTAACCCTTTGAGTGCCATCAGCGAGTCAACAACCAGGGACAAAGATTTCATCGTTTTTATTTGTATTGACTGCTTGATTCGGAATTAAGGGACAGAACAGAGAGAGGGTTCTCTTTTTGATATTTAGCAAGAGCAATGTTCCACTATTTGGCAGCTCTTTGCTGTCTTTCCGCTTTACCAAACCCCTGTGTATTTTTTGGGGGGGTGGTGATAGGGGAGTGAAGTTTGCATCATGTGACATGAAGCTCCCGCTTGGGGAAGGATCTCGCCGAGCCCTGGATCAGGTAGAGCGGCCTCGGTTCCCTGTCTCCCGGACTGGGAGTGGGGTCAGTGATTCCAGATGAAGGAGTGGGGGAGTGGGGCGGGTCGGACAGGACCAGGCGCAGCGTGAAACGGGCGAAGGATCAGCGTCAATTTCAGCCGCAAATTTCAACTGTAAAACTCCGATCCTTAATTACAGATATTCAGCTTTAAAAAAAAGATTCCCTGAAACACAAGAGATGACATTTGAATGAATTTGCCTCTGAACCAGAGGCAAATTTAAACACACTCCCACTTTGAGAGCTGCCAAAAGCAGTACAGCAGCTCAAGGCGGCCACTCGGCCCATTGTACCTGTGCTGGCTCTTTGGTAGAGATATTCAATTTAGCCTCACTCCTCCCACTTTCCCCTTCGCCCAGAAAACATTCTCCCCTTTCAAAAATCTCAAAATCCCAAGGAAACTTTAATACGTTGTGCTCCATGCACACCTGTGACTCAAACTCTGTGGCTGTCAGCACCCACTTTGTGTGTTCTCACCCCCATCCCTATCCCAGACCACACCCGCTGTGACTGCACACCTTTTAAGTTCCCACACATTTGCAGTAATTCAGACCCCGACAGAACTACAACACACTAATGAATTAACACAGCTCATGCTAAATAAAAAAAGAGAGAGCATTTTCATTAAAGCGTGTTGCTGAAGTCTGGTTACAACATGGGATAGGGGGACGGGGGGGACAGGACGCGGAGGGGCATATGGAAACCCGGAATGTCAGTAACCTACCCCTGGCAGACAGCTTCTTCGTGTTGATAATCTTCGCCGCGTATTCCTGTCCGGATAAAATCTTAACGCACCGCTTTACAATGGAGAAAGCTCCCCTGCAATCAGCAACCGACATATTTCACAGTTTATTCATTAGAAACCAAACACACACATCAACAAAAGTGAAACTGGAAGACAAGACTTGGTTATTGAATTTCAAAAGGCAGCATGCTGATTAATTCCTTACTTTCCCAGCTCTTCGTACATCTGGTATTCCTCGCTGAATCGAGTACATGTTATTGTAGCCATTCTGTCGGTATTGACTGCTCCCCCAAGCTGCTTCTCCTGCTCTCTGTTTCTCCCTCTCTCTTTCCAAAGGCTCAAGTCTCTGAGGTGGGTTTGATTGACAGCTCACTACATGCGAAAAAAAAAGATGAGAAAATCCAACCAGTACAAACCTCACTTTCTCTCCCCTACCTCAGCATCATTCTCCTCCCCTCCTCGATCTGTTTCCAAGGCAACAGCAATGAGAGCTTCACAAAAGCTGCTTTGACAATTTGAATACTGGCTGCAGCCTCCCACACTCACGTGTAAAGGGGAAGGAATGGGGAAACCATCAGGCTGTGTGTGTGAAAATTAAGATTAAAAAAGAATTCTGCCTCTATAAATTAAACAGAGGCTATAGATTAGCCTGACCCCCCCCCCCCCCCCCATCCCTCCCCCTCTCCCCAACCTCTCCCCTTCCAAACACAGCGCTGGCTGAGAATTAAGATTAGGAATGCATCAACAGATACTGGGCTAATAATTATTGAAAAAAAGACTTGCATTTGTATGGAACCTTTCATGACCACCTGATGTCCCAAAGCACTTTACAGCTAATGAAGTACTTTCTGAAGTGTCACCCCTGTTGTAATGTAGGAAAGGCAGCAACTAATTTGTGCACAGCAAGCTCCCGCCAGCAGCAATGTGATAACGATATTGTGATGTTGATTGAAGGATAAATATTGGCCAGGACACCAGGGATAACTCCCCTGCTCTTCTTCGAGATAGTGCCGTGGGATCTTTCCCATTCACCTGAGAAGGCAAGACAGCACCTCGGTTTAACACTCAGTACTGCACTGCAGTGTCAACCTAGATTTTTGTGCACGAGGTCCGGACACGAACCCACAACCTTCTGACTCAGAGGCAAGAGTGCTACGAAGCCATGGCTGACACGTTGGCTGTAATGAGTTAGAGGTGGGTTAATCACAAACTGAGAGAGTGAAGCTTAAATAGTTCATGAATTTAACTGGATTTGCTAAATGGGATTAGAGCACTAAACTCTTCTTATTTTCTGTAATATATCCTGCAGCATTTTTGCAATGAGGTACAGCTACACTTGATATAGTTATTTGAATAGGTTTGCATGAGGGCTTACTTAGATTGTTACATACGAACATATGAACATAGGAATTAGGAGCAGGAGTAGGCCACTCGGCCCCTCGAGCCTGATCCGACATTCAATAAGATCATGGCTGATCTGATTGTAACCTCGACTCCACAATCCTGCTATCCCTGATAACCTTTCACCTCCTTGCCTTTGAGGGATCTATCTACCTCCGCCTTGAAAATATTTAAAGACTCTGTGTCCACTGCCTTTTGAGGAAGAGAATTCCAAAGACTCACGACCCTCTGAGAGAAAAAATGTCTCCTCATCTCTGTTTTAAATGGGCGACCCCTTATTTTTAAATAGTGACCCCTAGTTCTAGATTCTCCCACAAGGGGAAACATCCTTTCCACATCCACCCTGTCAAGACCCCTCAGGATCTTATATGTTTCAATCAAATCATAGAACCATAGAAAGGTTATGGCACAGAAAGAGACCATTCAGCTCATTGCATTTGCGCCAGCTGATAAAACTTGCTGCCTATTCTAATCCCACCTTCCAGCACCTGTTTGTAGCCTTGCAGGTTACAGCACTTCAGGTGCAGGTCCAGGTACCTTTTAAATGAGTTGAGGGTTTCTGCCCCCACCACCGATCCGGGCAGCGAATTCCAGACACCAACTCTGGGTGGAAATGTTTTTCCTCATGTCCCATCTAATCCTTCTACCAATCACCTTAAATCTGTGCCCCCTGGTAATTGACCTCTCCGCTAGGGGAAACAGGTCTTTCCTCTCTACTCTATCTAGGTCCCTCATAATTTTGTACACCTCAATTAAGTTACCCCTCAGCCTCCTCTATTCTAAAGAAAACAACCCTAGCCTATCCAATCTTTCTTCATAGTTGCAATTTTTAAGCCCTGGCAACATTCTTATAAACCTCCTCTGTACTCTCTCCAGAGCAATTATATCCTTCCTGTAACATGGTGACCAGAACTGTACACAATACTCCAGCTGTGGTCTAACCAGCATTTTATACAGTTCCAGCATTATATCCCTGCTTTTGCATTCTATACCTCGGCCAATAAAGGAAAGCATTCCATATGCCTTCTTCCCCACTTTATCTACCTGTTTTGCCACTTTCAGTGACATGTGGACATGCACTCCAAGGTCTCTCATTACCCCTCTCAATATCCTCCCATTTTATTGTGTATTCCCTTGCTTTGTTTGCCTTCCCAAAATGCATTACCTCACACTTTTCCGGATTGAATTCCATTTGCCACTTTTCCGCTCACTCAACCCCAAACCATTGATATAATTCTGGAGTCTACAGCTATCCTCTTCGCTATCAACTACACGGCCAACTCTTGCGCCATCTGCAAATTTCCCAAATCATGCCTCCCACATTTAAGTCCAAATCATTAATATATACCACAAACAGCAAGGGTCCCTGTGAACTGAGCCCTGTGGAACGCCACTGGAAACAGCTTTCCATTCGTAAAAACATCTGTTGACCATTACCCTTTGTTTCCTGTCACTGAGCCAATTTTGGATCCAACTTGTAACATTTTTCTGTATCCCTTTGGTTTTTCCATTTGAGATCTTGTCAAAATGCCTTACTAAAATCCATGTAAACCATATCCACTGCACTACCTTCATCAATCCTCCTTGTAACTTGTAATGGGCAGCACAGTGGTGCAGTGGTTAGCACCACAGCCTCACAGCTCCAGCGACATGGGTTCAATTCTGGGTACTGCCTGTGCAGAGTTTGCAAGTTCTTCCTGTGACTGTGTGGGTTTTCGTCGGGTGCTCCGGTTTCCTCCCACAGCCAAAGACTTGCAGATTGATAGGTAAATTGGCCATTATAAATTGCCCCTAGTATAGGTAGGCGGTAGGGGAATTGAGGGAAGGTGGGGATGTGGTAGAAATATGAGATTAATGTAGGATTAGTATAAATGGGTGGTTGATGGTTGGCACAGACTTGGTGGGCCGAAGGGCCTGTTTCAGTGCTGTATCTCTAAATAAATAACTTCCTCAAAAAATTCAATTAAGTCAGTAAGTCACGACTTTCCCTTAATAAATCCATGCTGACTATCCCTGATTAATCTGTGCCTTTCTAAGTGACAGTTTATCCTATCTCTCAGAATTAATTCTAATAATTTACCGACCACCGAGATTAGACTGACCAGCCTATAATTATTTGGCCTATCCCTCGCACCCTTTTTAAACAATGGTACAATGTTCGCAGACCTCCAATCCTCTGGTACCTCGCCCTTATATAGTGAGGATTTGAAAATGATCCTCAGAGCATCTGCTATTTCCTCCCTGGCTTCCTTTAACAGCCTGGGATACAATCCATCCAGCCCTGGTGATTGTTCCACTTTCAAGGATGTCAGACCCTCTAGTACTTCCTCTCTCATTATGCTTATCATATCTAATATTTCACACTCCTCTTTAACTACAATGTCTGCATTATCCCTCTCCTTTGAGAAGACAGAGACAAAGTACTCATTAAGAACCCTGCCCACATCTTCTGCATCCATGCATAAGTTACCTTGTACATCTCTAATAGGCCCTACTCTTTCCTTAGTTATCCTTTTGCTCTTAATGTACTGATAAAACATCTTTGGCTTTCCTTGATTTTACCAGCCAATATTTTTTCATGTCCTCGCTGTGTTTTCCTAATTTCCTTTTTGACTTCACCCTGCACTTTCTGTACTCCTCTAGGCTTTCTAAAGTATTAAGTTTTTTTGACTGTTATAAGCTTTCTTTTTCTGTTTTACCTTACCCTGTATGCTTCTAGATAACCAGGAGGCTCTAGATATGGCAGTACCACCCTTTGTGGGGACATGTCTACATTATGCCCATAGAATCTCGCTTTTGAAGACCTCCCACTGGTTTGCCACTGATTTTCCTTTAAATAGCTATACCCAGATCACCTCTCAGCTTTGTAAAATTTGCCTTGCCCCATTTTACAACTTTCACTGCTGTTCTATTCTATGAAGCCGAAACTGCAGCAACCAGATTGGACTGGTTAGCTACTTAACTAATCAGCTACTCTGTCATGGAACTTGTTAATCCCTGCCTAAGGCAGGAAGAAACTTACTTTACTTTCTTAACTTAGTTTAATTTCTCGACCTTAGAGGGTAAATCCCAGTTAAATGCTAACTGCAGACAGATTTTTAGAAAGATATTGATCCTTAAAATCTTCTCTCACCAAACTCGTATCTCCACACTCAGCTTGCCATTTGCACTCCATAAATCGCCTCCTATGCTCCTAAACTCCAGTGGATACAAGCCTAGCCTGTCCAACTTTTCCTAATAAGAAAACCCGTCCATTTCAGGTATTAGTCTAGTAAACCTTCACTGAACTGCTTCCAATGCATTTACATCCTTCCTTAAATAAGGAGACCAATACTGTACACAGTACTCCAGATGTGGTCTCACCAATGCCCTGTATAACTGAAGCATAACCTCCCTACTTTTGTATTTAATTTCCCTCGCAATAAACGATAACATTCTATTAGTTTTCCTAATTACTTGCTGTACCTGCATACTAACCTTTTGCGATTCATGCACTGGGACACCCAGATCCCTCTACATCTCAGAGCTCTGCAATCTCTAACCATTTAGATAATATGCTTCTTTTTTATTCTTCCTGCCAAAATGGACAATTTCACATTTTCCCACATTATACTCCATTTGCCAGGTCTTTGCCCACTCACTTAACCTATCTATATCCCTTTGTCCTCCTCACAAGTTATTTTCCTACCTATCTTTGTGTCATCAGCAAATTTAGCAACCATACCTTCAGTCCCTTCATCCAAGTTATTTATATAAATTGTAAAAAGTTGAGGCCCCAGTACTAACCCTGTGGCACCCCACTTGTTACATCTTGCCAATCAGAAAATGACCTATTTATGCCTACTCTCTGTTTCCTGTTAGTGAGCCAATCTTCTATCCATGCTGTCATGCAAACCCCCACCTGCAAAGAATGATGCATATTAATTTTCTCATATGAACATTGATTTTAAATTGTTAAACAGATCAGCCATGTCTTGAAAAAACATTTACATACTAACAGACAGTGCTTGTGGAGACAAAGGGCCATTCCCTGACACATTGAAGGTGGTCAAACCAGCTAGTCGCACGACTAACCTGCTGGACAACCTGAGTTTTTTTGAATTGTACAGAAAGTTTGAGAGAGAGAGACTGTTTGCTCCTGGACTGTAAAGACCTCTCCTGGCTGGCTCACCACAGCATCTCCTGTCTGCTCCCATCTTTTTCTCGCAGAACTCCAAATATGTTGAAGATGTGAACCTCAAGAGAGAAAAGACTCCTACATCAAACAAGGTTTAAGAAGAATACTGAGCCCCAACGAAAAGCAAGCTCTACCTATAATCAAGGGCTCTACAGCGAGCTCGAAGAACAGCAACCAAAACCATCTTCAGATATTGCCTCAAACTTTTCCACTTTATTTCTTCTGCTCTTTTCTGTCTCTATCTGCATGTGTGTCGTGTATGTATGCTAGCGTGGGTGTGTCGTGTATCCATAGGCGTTAACTGAATTAGAGTTTAAGTTTAATAAAGTTCAACCTTTTTTCTTTAAACCCAAGAAAACCTGTTTGGCTGGTTTATTTGCCTTACAATTGGAAAGCAGTGAACAAGGATTCACCAAGGGGGAATTAAAAACACCTGTTTAAAATTAAACCCTGTTGTGGTAAGAACTGGTAAAGGTTGAGAGGGAACCCTAGACCCCTTTCTCACCTGGTTGTAACAATGCAAATATGTTACCCCCTACACCATGAGCTTTTATTTTCCGCAATAACCTTTGATGTGACACCTTATCAAATGCCTTCTGGAAATCTAAGTACAGCACATCCACCAGTTTCCCTTTATCCACAGCACATGTTACTTCTTCAAAGAACTCCAATAAATTGGTTAGACATGATTTCCCTTTCACAAAACCATGTTGACCTGCCTGATTACCTTGAATTTTTCTAAATGCCCTGCTATAACGTCTTTATTCATAACTTCTAACATTTTCCCTATGACAGATGTTAAGCTAACTGGCCTGTAGTTTCCTGATTTCTGCTTCCCTTCCTTTTTGAATAGAGGAGTTACATTCACTATTTTCCAATCTAATGAAATCTTCCCAAATCTAGGGAATTTTGGAAAATTAAAACCAATGAATCAACTATCGCACTGGCCACTTCTTTTAAGACCCTCGGATGAAGTCAATCAGGACCCAGGGACTTGCCAGCCTGCAGCTCCAAAACTTTGCTTATTAGCACTTCCCTGGTGATTGTAATTTTCTTGAGTTTCTCCCTCCCTTCCATTTCCTGATTTACAACTATTTCTGGGATGTTACTTGTATCCTCTATAGTGAAGACTGATGCAAAATACCTGTTCAATTCATGTGCCATCTCCTTATTTTCCCTTATTATTTCCCCAGACTTATTTTCTTTAGGACTAATGCTCACTTTGTTAACTCTTTCCTTTTTTAAACATCTATAGAAACTCTGACTATCTGTTTCTGTATTTCTAGCTAGCTTTCTCTCATACTCTAATTTTTCCCTCCTTATCAATCTTTTAGTCATTCTTTGTTATTCTTTATATTCTATCCAATCACCTGACCTGCCACCTATCGTTGCACAATTATATGTTTTTTCTTTAAGTTTGATACTATCTTTAACATTTTTAGCTAACCACAGATGGTGGGTCCTCCCCTTGGAATTTTTCTTTCTCATTGGAATGTATCTATTCTGTGTATTCGGAAATATCCTCTTAAATGTCTGCCACTACATCTCTATTGACCTATCCATTAATCTAATTTGTCAGTTCACTTTAGCTAGCTCTGCTTTCATGCCATCATAATTGCCCTTAATTAAGTTTAAAATATCCATTTAAAATTGAACCCATTCTTCTCTCCGTCAAATGGAATGTAAAATTCAATCATATTATGATCGCTGCTACCTAAGGGTGCCTTCACTATGAGTTCATCAATTTATCCTAACTCATTGCGCAATACCAGGTCTAGTATAGCCTGCTCTCTAGTTGGCTCCAGAATGTGCTGTTCTAAGAAACTATCCCGAAAACATTCTATGAACTCCTCATCTAGGCTACCTTTGTCCATCTGATTTTTCCAGTCTATATGTAGATTAAAATCCCCCGTGATTATCGCTGTACCTTTCTGACAGGTTCCCATTATTTCATCCTTTATCTTCTGTCCTACCATGTCGTCACTGTTAGGTGGCCTGTACACCACTCCCACGAGTGACTTCTTGCCTTTATTATTTCTACTGTCTACTCAAACTGCTTCTACATCCTGGTTTCCTGAACTTAGGTCATTCCTCTCTAATGTGCTAATACCATCAATAATTAACAGAGCCACCCCTCCACCTTTTCCTAGCTTCCTATCCTTCCTAAATGTCATGTACCCTACTAAAATTCAGGTTTCAATCTATGTCATCCTGCAGCCATTTCTCTGTAATGGCTATCAGATCGTACTTATTTATTTCTATTTGTGCTATCAGTTCATCTATTTTGGTTTGAATGCTATGTGCATTCAGATACAGAACCTTTAGTTTTGTCCTTTTATTATTTTTGTAATGACTAGCCTTGACTGCTGATTTACTCTTAGATTTGTACTCTCTCTGTCTTTTCCAGTCGCAGTCTGTTTATGATTTCCCATATTAATACCTTTCTCTCTAGCCTGGTCTGTACTCTGATTTACCACATCTTCCCAAATTTATCCCTTGCCTCCACTATTTATTTCCAAAGACCAGCTCTTCCTTGCAGAGGAATAAGGATCTAGTCAGCTGATTATGTTCTCCTCTGCTCCCATTCTCTCTCTCTCGGTGTCTCTAAAAGATGACTGGATTGGAAATCGAGTTCATAAGAATATAATAAGAGCATAAGAAATAGGAGCAGGAATAGGTCATTCTGCCCCTTGAGTCCTCTCTGCCATTCAGTAACTTCATGGTTGATCTGGCTGTGGCCTTAACTCCACTTTCCTGTCTGCCCCCCAATAACCCATGACTACCTTGTAGATCAAAAATCTGTCAAACTCAGCCTTGAATATATTCAATGACCCAGCCTCCACTGCTCTCTGGGGAAGAGAATTCCATAGATTAATGACCCTCAGAGAAGAAATTCCTCCTCATCTCCATCTTATTCTTACTCCCCTTATTCTGAAAGTGTGCCCCCTAGTTCTAGATTCCCCACGAGGGGTAACATCTACACAGCATATACCCTGTTAAGCCCCTTCAGAATCTTCAATAAGATCATCTCACCTTCTTCTAAATGTCAATGAGTATAGGCCCAACCTGCTCAAACTTTCCTCATAAGACAACACCTTCATCCCAGGAATCAGCCCAATGAACCTTCTCTGAACTGCACCCAGTGCAAGTATATCCCTCCTTAAGGAGACCAAAACTGTATGTGGTACTCTAGTCTCACCAATGCTATGTGCAGCTGTAGTAAGACTTCCCTACTTTTATATTCCATCCTCCTTGCAATAAACACCAACTTTCCATTTGCCTTTCTAATTACTTGCTGTGCCTGCATGGTATCGTTTTGTGATTCATGTATGAGGACACCCAGATCCCTCAGTAACACAGCATTCTGCAGTCTCTCTCCATGTAGAAACATAGAAACATAGAAAATAGGCGCAGGAGTAGGCCATTTGGCCCTTCGAGCCTGCTCCGCCATTCATTATGATCATGGCTGATCATCCAACTCAGTAGCCTGTTCTGGCTTTTGCCCTATACCCTTTGATCCCTTTAGACCCAAGAGCTATATCTAACTCCTTTTTGAAAACATTCAATGTTTTGGCCTCAACTGCTTTCTGTGGTATCGAATTCCACAGGCTCACCACTCTCTGGGTGTAGAAATTTCTCCTCATCTCAATGTAAATAATATTCTGCTTTTTTATTCTTCCTGCCAAAGTGGACAACCTCACATTATACTCCATCTGCCAAATTTTCGCCCACTCACTTAATCTATCAAGATCTTTTTGCAGACACTTTGTGTCCTCTTCATGACTTGCTTTCCTACCTATCTTTGTATCGTCAGCAAATTTGGCTACAATATACTTGGTGCCTTCATCCAAGTCATTAATATAGATGGTAAATAGTTGAGGCCCCAGCACTGATCCCTGTGGCACTCTACTAGTTACAGTTTACCAACCTGAAAATACCCCATTTATCCCGACTCTCTGTTTCCTGTTAGTTAGCCAATCCTCTATTCATGCTAATATATCAACCCCAACACCATAAACTCTTATCTTGTGTAGTAACCTTTTATGTGACACCTTATCGAATGCCTTTTGGAAATCAAAATACACTACATCCACTGGTTCCCCTTATCCAGTTGGCTTGTTATATCATCAAAGAACTCTAATAAATTGGACAAACACGATTTTCCTCTCATGCTGACTCTGCCTGATTGCATTATGATTTTCTCAAAGTCCTGCTACTACTTCCATAATAATGGATTCTAGCATCTTCCCAATGACAAATGTTAGGCTAACTGGCCTATAGTTTTCTGCATTCTGTCACCCCCACCCTTTCTTGAATAGAGGTGTTACATTTGTGGTTTTCTAATCCGCTGGGACCTTTCTAAAATCTCGGGAATTTGGAAGTTTACAAACAATGCATCCACTATCTCTATAGCCACTTTTTTTAAGACTCTAGGATGCAGGCCATTGGGTCCAGGGGACTTGTCAGCCTTTTGTTCCATTAGTTTTCCTAGTACTTTTTCTCTAATGATAGCTATGATTTTAAGTTCCTCCCTCCCTTTTGTCTCTCGATTTTCTGCTATTCTTGGGATATGCTTTTGATGTCTTCTAGTGTGAAGATGGATACAAAATACTTCTTCAAAGTCTCTGCCATTTCCTTGTTTCCATTTATTAATGTCCCAGTCTCGTCTTCAAAGGGACCAACACTTACTTTAGCTACTCTCTTCCTTTTTATATATTTGGAGAAGCTTGTACTCTATGTTTTATATTTCTTGATAGTTCACTCTCATACTCTAATTTCTCCCTTTTTTTAGTCATGCTTTGCTGGTTTCTAAAATTTTACCAATCTTCTGGCCTACCGCTAATCTTTGCAGCATTGTATGCCTTTTCATTCAATTTAATACCATCCTTGACTTTCTTAATTAGTCACAGGCGATGCATCCTTTTCATAGAGTCTTTCTTTCTCAATGGAATATATCTTTGTCAAGCATTATGAAATATCTCCCTAAATGTCTGCCACTGCTTCTCTACTGTCTTAACTTTTAAATTATTCTCCCAGTCCACTTTATTGAACTCTGTCTTCATACCCTTGTAATTGCCTTTATTTAAGTTTAAGACACTAGTTTCAGATACAAACTTCTCACCCTCAAACTGAATGTGAAATTCTATCATGTTATGATCACTCTTGCCTACAGGATCATTTACTATGAGATCATTGCACATTACCAGGTACAAAATAGCCTGCTCACAGGTTGGCTCCTGAACATATTGTTCTAAGAAACTGTCCCTAATACATTCTATGAACTCATCCTCCAGACTACCTTTGCCAATTTGGTCCAATTGACATGAAGATTAAAATTGCCCATGATATTGCAGTACCTTTCCCACAAGCCCCCACTATTTCTTGATTTATATTCTATCCCACTGTGTAGCTACTGTTAGGGGGCCTATAAAATAATCCCATCAGTGACTTCTTTCCTTTGCTTTTTCTTATCTTCACCCAAACTGATTCTACATCTTGAGCTGTCGAGCCAAGATAATTTCTCACTACTGTACTGATCTCATTCTTTATTAACAGAGCTACCCCACCTCATTTTCCTTTCTTCCTATCCTTCCGAAATGTCAAATACCCTTGAATATTCAGTTCTCAGACTTGATGACCTTGCAACCATGTCTCTGTAAATGGCCATCGACTCATTTATCTTATGAATGCTGTGTGCATTCAGATAAAGAGCTTTTAATTCTGTCTTTTTACCATTTTTCCCTACTCTGACCTTATTTACTGGTGCACTCTTATATTTGTATTCTCTGTCCCTTCCTGTTACACTCTGGTTAACATTACCCATATCATTACCCTGCACTATTGCCTTGTCCTTTCTCATTAACTTTGTAAATTTCCCCTCACCTGAACCCTTTCCCCAATATTTAGTTTAAAGCCCTCTCTACATCCTAGTTATACGATTCACCAGGACACTGTTCCCAGCACAGTACAGGTGAAGGCCCTCCTAATGGTACAGCTCCCTCTTTTCCCAGGACAGGCGCCAGTGCCCCATGAATCGAAACTCACTTCTCCCATACCAATCTTTGAGCCATGCGTTCAATTCTCTGATCTTATTTACCCTATGCCAATTTTCTCGTGGCTAAGGTAGTAATCCAGAGATTATTACCTTTGTGGTTCTGCTTTTTAATTTAGCCCCTAACTGCTTATACTCCCTCAGCAAAATCTTTTTCCTAGTCCTACCTATGTCATTGGTACACACATGGACCACAACAACTGGATTCTTCCCTCCCACTCCAAGTTCCTCTCCAGCCCCAAGGAGATGTCCTCAACCCTGGCACCGGGCAGGCAACACAGCCTTTGGGACTCATGCTCTCAGCTGCAGAGAACAGTATTTATCCTCCTAACCATACTGTCCCCTACTACTTCTACATTCCTTTTAATTCACCCCCCCCCAACTTGAATGGCCCCCTGCACTATGATGATGTAGTCAGTTTTCTCATTCTCCCTGTAGTCCCTGCTCTCGTCCACACAAGCTGCAAGAACCTCAAACCTGTTGGACAAATGCAAGGGCTGAGGCTCCTCCATTTCCACCTTCTGCCTCACTCATATTCACACCCGCCTGTCCCTGACCACAGTGTCAAGCACCCCCCACCTACCAAGACTGAGGCACATATTATTTCACCACATGAACATTAAAACTTAAAATTGCAAGCCCCTGGCTGGAAAGATGTTTACATGGTAACAGACAGTGTTGGAACAATGGGGAAGCAGTCCCTGCCCCAATACACAGAAGAGACCTGGTCAAACCAGTCGGTCACGTGACCACCTGCTGGCCAAATAGGGGCGTTTTTAATTGGTAAAACAGAATTTGAACTCAGAAAGCAGTGTGCTCCTGGTTGGAACAGAATCTCCTCTCCAGTCCTGCCTGCCTCCATCTCTTTCCCACAGAACTGAATCTTGTGAAAACACGTGAACTCAAAGAGAGAAAAGTCTCCTATGTGAACAAGGTTTAAGAAAACACTGGGCCCCGACGAACAGCAAACTACCTACAATCAAGTGAGCTCGAAGCACAGTAAACAAGAAACTCTTCTGATATTGCCTCAAACCTCTCTCGACTATATTTTCCTCTCCTCTTTTCAGTCCCTATTTGCATATATGTATCGCGTGTGCATGCTAGTGTGGGCGCTTCGTATATTCGTAGGCGTTAACCATATTAGAGTTTAAGTTTAAGGTTTAATAAATTTAACTTTCTTTCTTTAAATCTAAGGAAGCCTGTTTGTGCTCATTTCTTTGCCTTATAATTGGAAAGCTGTGAACAAGGATTCACAAAGGGGGAGCTCAAAACAGTGTTTAAAATTAAACCCTATTATAATAAGACCAGGTGAAGATAGTAACAGACCGCTAAACACCTTTTGCACCTGGTCGTAACAACGGACAAGATGTGAAGTATCTAGCCTGAGGGATGTGACTGCCTCCTGGAACAAAGAGTCCAGGTAACATTCCCCCTCCTCCACCCCCACCGCAATGCATTGCAGTGTCCAAATCTTGGACTCCAACTGATCAACTCTGAGCCGAAGTTCCTCGAGCTGCAGACACTTACTGCAGATGTGGTTGCAGTGGATCACACTGGTATCCATCACCTCCCACATGTTATCGCAACAACACATCACCTGCCCTTCCATCCCTATTGTATGTTATTTAACTAATTGGGTTTCAAATTTAGAATTATTAGTGCTAATTTGTAGTTATATTAATTAGTGAAACTAGTTGAGCTACAATTTAATACAATATTTATAGCTCCCCAGTTCCAGCTTAAACTACTGCCCCAATTTAGAAAGGGGAAAAAAACTTTAAAACTCACCAACCAATTACCTACTGGCTCACCTAATTAATGCCTCTGGGCTTCAGCTCTGGGGTCTCACTGACTCTGGCTCCCTCTCTCAGATCACTGCTTGTTCTATGAAAGACCAGATCTGCACATCCTCCTCCATGACTGCACCGAATTTCCACACTTACCAAATTCCCCAGTTATGCACTCTGTCTCGCAGCACTCAGTTGAGCAGAACTTCGTGCTATTTGCTTGGATCGCCCTGTGATGGGCAGATTAGAATCCGTAACTGTACCCACATGGAATATTATTAGAGGTGAGGAGGCTTTATACAGGGTGAGGACTGTTCTTGGCAATACACTCGTTATAGTTTTAACATCCATATAACAGTAGCTTATAGCAGAATAATCACATTAACTCTAGCTCTAAGTGGTGGGGACTTTTATTTCCAGAACCCACCAGAATATTCCTTCAAAGAGTAAGGAAGGAATACAAGTGTCATGGTGACATTACACTCACTCCTATCTATGTTCAGTTTACAATATGCAAGTGCCATTGATGGTACGATTGGTGACATGGAGTATGAAACGCTGCAAAGTTCCCATCATGAGAAGATCATGTTCTGAGTAGGCGGATCTGAAGTTAGCATGTGGGTTGAATTATGCAATATTCCTGCCCCACTCTCAACCCATCAGAGTGTCTGGGCTCACCGGTGCGGATCTCTGATTAAACCCTCCTGCAGAAGAACAGGTGTGTGTTAATGCGGAGATGGTTTCACATGATGGTTTCACGTGCAATCGTGCTCTTCACAATGCTGGATGTGAGGGGGTGGGGGGCACCCCTGGGTTCCTGAAGTCCAGCAACAAATGCCTCGGGCATTGGAGTCATTTGAAGGGGCATCCTAGAGAGCGGTAATCCGCAAGACAGAAACTGGACAAAGAAGTCAAGGCAGAGCTTGAACTTCAAATATCCTCTGGCCGGCAACCCTTTTGCTGCAGTTGGGTCTCATTTGAACTTTCTCCTTGTACTTGAGGAAGGGCTTCTGAGAGGGACACGTGAGGGGGAGCACATGGAGGGAATATCTCAGCTGTATCTTCAATGAATTGGGTGACTGGCCAGTCCGTATAAATATGGGCCAGGGGTTTGGGATACTAAATATACATGGAATATTGTTGTCCTTGAAGAGAGCCAGCATGAATGGCCTCCTTCTGTGCTGCAACCATTTTATGACTCAATGGTTCTATTAAAAGTGAACAATTAAACACTCTTTAATCCGTGTTCTTAAACAAGAAAAAAACATGATTCCTATCTAATTAAGTTGACATTTCTCAAATCTCTACAATTGACAGTGAGTTCAGGCAGATTAAAATTATTACTCCTTCATATAGCTGTGTGGAACTGGTTCTTTTAGCTTCTCCACAGTAACCATTTCACTTCTCACTTTCCTTTCTAAAATGGAAAAACTCAATGATGGTGTCAAGGCCAATAATGCTGGAGATGGCCAAGGTGTGAGAGGATTTGAGATTACCTGGAAAGCCCTGCTTAAGTGACACCAATACTTGGGTTTCAAAATACTTGTAGATCACAGGAGGGGTGGGGGTGAGGGTGGTGGGTGCGAAGACCAAAGTGAGGAGTTCCATAGTTTGGAGGGGAGAATGAGGGAGGGGAGGAATCCCATTGTTTGGAGGGAAGACTAAGGGAGGTGAGGAGTCCCACAATTTGGAGGAGAAACCAAGAGAGGAGAGAAATCTCATTGTTCAGAGGTGAGACGGAGGGAGGGGTGGAGTTTGATAGCTTGGAGGTGAGACTAAGGGAGGGGAGGAGTCCCACAATTTGGAGGGGAAACTGAGGGAGGATATGAATTTAACTGTTTTTGGGGGTGGAGACTGAGGGAGGGGTGGCATTTCACTGTTTGGATATTCTGCAAAAGAATGAGTTTTAGCAGCTGTGATGAGTTTGGATTTCAATGCAGTGAAGATACAGAGAGGAGGAAAATAAAGTTTTACAGATTAGGAAGTTGAGTGAAGTACCAAACACAGCTGCATTAATAAATTGAAACACAAGACAGGAGATGGTCCCAGCGCATCTATCAGATAATTAACAATTCTGTTTCCTAATTGCAGTCGAATGCTTAGCTCAGTCTTTTCCACACAGGTGTTGCGGTCTTCTGTGTCTCATTTCAGTCTTTGAACAGTAAACTGTATAGAATTCACAATATAGAAGGAGGCCATTCAGTCCATTGTGTCTGTGCCTGCTCTTTGAAAGCTATCCAATTAGTCCCTGCTGGGCAACCCCCAGCCCAGCAAATGTTTCCCATTCAAGTATTTATCCAATTTCTTTTTGAAAGTTAAGTGAATGTGCTTCTACCACCCTTTCAAGCAGTGCATTCCAGATTGCAATAACTCAATGTGTAAAAAACAAATTCTCCTCATCGCACCATCTGTGTCTTTTGTCAATCTCCTTAAAAAAACAATTTCTGAAGGGAGATGAAAAAACATATACCACCCACACAGATTTCTCAGTAAGACAGAACTTGGGGATATGCTCTTCTGCATCTCCAGCTCCTCAACTGTTCTCTGAAGGGTCATTCCAGTCTGGCCAAACTGCACTCAGCCATACATGAATGGACACATGGGACTGAATTTTCAATCACCCACAGGGGCGCATTCGAGTGTGGATGTCCTGGGAAAACCGCACTCAAAGTGTCACGAGTTCCCAACACTTCGGGGATGTGATGTGATTTTCAAAGGTGGGGATAGGGGAAGCAGGCAACCTACTCTCAGTTCCGAAGAAGGGTCACTGACCCGAAACTAAGTCTGCTTCTCTCTCCACAGATGCTGCCAGACCTTTAGAACATTACAGCGCAGTACAGGCCCTTCGGCCCTCGATGTTGCGCCGACCTGTGAAACAATCTGACCTACACTATTCCATTTTCATCCATATGTCTATCCAATGACCACTTAAATGCCCTTAAAGTTGGCGAGTCTACTACTGTTGCAGGCAGGGCGTTCCACGCCCCTACTACTCTCTGAGTAAAGAAACTACCTCTAACATCTGTCCTATATCTATCACCCCTCAACTTAAAGCTATGTCCCCTTGTGTTTGCCATCACCATCCGAGGAAAAAGACTCTCACTATCCACCCTATCTAACCCACTGATTATCTTATATGTCTCTATTAAGTCACCCCTCCTCCTCCTTCTCTCCAACGAAAACAACCTCAAGTCCCTCAGCCTTTCCTCGTAAGACCTTCCCTCCATACCAGGCAACATCCTAGGAAATCTCCTCTGCACCCTTTCCAAAGCTTCTCCATCCTTCCTATAATGCGGTGACCAGAACTGCACGCAATACTCCAGGTGCAGCCTCACCAGAGTTTTGTACAGCTGCAGCATGACCTCGTGGCTCCGAAACTCGATCCCCCTACTAATAAAAGCTAACACACCATATGCCTTCTTAACAGCCCTATTAACCTGGGTAGCAACTTTCAGGGATTTATGTACCTGGACACCAAGATCTCTCTGCTCATCTACACTACCAAGAATCTTCCCATTAGCCCAGTACTCTGCATTCCTGTTACTCCTTCCAAAGTGAATCACCTCACACTTTTCCGCATTAAACTCCATTTGCCATCTCTCAGCCCAGCTCTGCAGCATATCTATGTCCCTCTGTATCCTACAACATCCTTCAGCACTATCCACAACTCCACCGACCTTCGTGTCATCCGCAAATTTACTAACCCACCCTTCTACACCCTCATCCAGGTCATTTATAAAAATGACAAACAGCAGTGGCCCCAAAACAGATCCTTGCGGTACACCACTAGTAACTAAACTCCAGGATGAACATTTGCCATCAACCACCACCCTCTGTCTTCTTTCAGCTAGCCAATTTCTGATCCAAAGCTCTAAATCACCTTCAATCCCATACTTCTGCAATTTTCTGCAATAGCCTACCCTGGGGAACCTTATCAAACGCATTACTGAAATCCATATACACCACATCCACTGCTTTACCCTCATCCACCTGTTTGGTCACCTTCTCGAAAAACTCAATAAGGTTTGTGAGGCACGACCTACCCGTCACAAAACCGTGCTGACTATCGCTAATGAACTTATTCTTTTCAAGATGATTATAAAGCCTATCTCTTATAACCTTTTCCAACATTTTACCCACAACCGAAGTAAGGCTCACAGGCCTATAATTACCAGGGCTGTCTCTACTCCCCTTCTTGAACAAGGGGACAACATTTGCTATCCTCCAGTCTTCCGGCACTATTCCTGTCGACAATGACGACATAAAGATCAAGGACAACTCTGCAATCTCCTCCCTGGCTTCCCAGAGAATCCTAGGATAAATCCCATCTGGCCCAGGGGACTTATCTATTTTCACACTTTCCAAAATTGCTAACACCTCCTCTTTGTGAACCTCAATCCCATCTAGCCTAGTAGTCTGAATCTCAGTATTCTCCTCGACAACATTTTCTTTCTCTACTGTAAATACTGACGAAAAATATTCATTTAACGCTTCCCCTATCTCCTCTGATTCCACACACAACTACCCACTACTATCCTTGATTGGCCCTAATCTAACTCTAGTCATTCTTTTATTCCTGATCTACCTATAGAAAGCCTTAGGGTTTTCCTTGATCCTATCCGCCAATGACTTCTCGTGTCCTCTCCTTGCTCTTCTTAGCTCTCCCTTTAGATCCTTCCTGGCTAGCTTGTAACTCTCAAGCACCCTAACTGAGCCTTCACGTCTCATCCTAACATAAGCCTTCTTCTTCCTCTTGACAAGCGCTTCAACTTCTTTAGTAAACCACGGCTCCCTCGCTCGACAACTTCCTCCCTGCCTGACAGGTACATACTTATCAAGGACACGCAGTAGCTGCTCCTTGAATAAGCTCCACATTTCGATTGTGCCCATCCCCTGCAGTTTCCTTCCCCATCCTACGCATCCTAAATCTTGCCTAATCGCATCATAATTTCCTTTCCCCCAGCTATAATTCTTGCTCTGCTGTATATGCCTGTCCCTGCCCATCGCTAAGGTAAACCTAACCGAATTGTGATCACTATCACCAAAGTGCTCACCAACTTCTAAATCTAACACCTGGCCAGGTTGATTACCCAGTACCAAATCCAATGTGGCATCGCCCCTGGTTGGCCTGTCTACATACTGTGTCAGAAAACCCTCCTGCACACACTGGACAAAAACTGACCCATCTAAAGTACTCGAACTATAGTATTTCCAGTCAATATTTGGAAAGTTAAAGTCCCCCATAACAACTACCCTGTTACTCTCGCTCCTGTCGAGAATCATCTTCGCTATCCTTTCCTCTAAATCTCTGGAACTATTCGGAGGTCTATAGAAAACTCCCAACAGGGTGACCTCTCCTCTCCTGTTTCTAACCTCGGCCCATACTACCTCAGTAGACGAGTCCTCAAACGTCCTTTCTGCCGCTGTAATACTCTCCTTGATTAACAATGCCACAGCCCCCCCTCTTTTACCATCTTCTCTGTTCTTACTGAAACATCTAAATCCCGGAATCTGCAACATCCATTCCTGCCCCTGCTCTACCCATGTCTCCGAAATGGCCACAACATCGAGATCCCAGGTACCAACCCATGCTGCAAGCTCACCCACCTTACTCCGGATGCTCCTGGCGTTGAAGTAGACACACTTTAAACCAAGTTCTTGCTTGCCAGTGCCCTCTTGCGTCCTTGTAACCTTATCCCTGACCTCACTACTCTCAACATCCTGTACACTGGAACTACAATTTCGGTTCCCATTCCCCTGCTGAATTAGTTTAAACCCCCCCGAAGAGCACTAGCAAATCTCCCCCCCAGGATATTGGTACCCCTCTGGTTCAGGTGAAGACCATCCTGTTTGTAGAGGTCCCACCTACCCCAGAAAGAGCCCCAATTATCCAGGAAACCAAAACCCTCCCTCCTACACCATCCCTGCAGCCACGTGTTCAACTCCTCTCTCTCCCTATTCCTCGCTTCGCTAGCACGTGGCACGGGCAACAACCCAGAGATAACAACTCTGTTTGTTCTCGCTCTAAGCTTCCACCCTAGCTCCCTGAATTTCTGCCTTAAATCCCCATCTCTCTTCCCACCTATGTCGTTGGTGCCTATGTGGACCACGACTTGGGGCTGCTCCCTCTCCCCCTTAAGGATCCCAAAAACATGATCCGAGACATCACGAACCCTGGCACCTGGGAGGCAACACATCAACCGTGAGTCTTTCTCGTTCCCACAGAACGAGAATATTTCCAGCATTTCTTGTTTTTATTTCTACTCTCTAACTAATTTCTTGTTGAGTTCATTGCGGAGATCATTAGGAGTCTGGGGACCAACAGTTTGGAATTTCCAATTGAGAAGCAGGGAAAACGGAGGTTCTGGGACATGTTAGGGCAGAGCTGTCAGGAATGCAGTGGGGAGCCATGAGTGCTCATGACTGCAGTGTGCGAAAAGGTATAGAAAACAGGGGCGGCACAGTGGTGCAGTGGTTAGCACTGCAGCCTCACAGCTTCAGCGACCCGGGTTCGATTCTGGGTACTGCCTGTGTGGAGTTTTCAAGTTCTCCCTGTGACCGCATGGGTGTTCGCCGGGTGCTCCGGTTTCCTCCTGCAGCCAAAGACTTGCAGGTTGATAGGTAAATTGGCCATTGTAAATTGCCCCAAGTATAGGTAGAAGGTGGGGATGTGAGAGGGTAATGGAATTCATGTAGGATTAGTATAAATGGGTGGTTGCTGGTCGGCACAGACTCAGTGGACCGAAGGGCCTGTTTCAGTGCTGTATCTCTAAATAAAAAAAAATAAACTCAGTTGCTCATGCAGTGGCACAGTATTGCCATCGCTGGTGCTATCATAACACAAGACAGCCCTCTTCGAGGCCATCCAACAATTTCTTTGAACAAGCATCTCCAATCTGAACGGATGACTTGTGTCGACCCATTTTATTTTGGAATTTTCTTTTCTTTCCTTTCCAAGATTTCTTTTATACTCGCGAGATCAATCCTCAACCTCTTTTCTGTGACACATTTTGTCAAATGGACATTGTCCCAGAGAGAATGGTTATCTATATAGCATTCTATAGGAAAATCTTTCTCCAATTGACCCCCTTATACAAGAGTTCCTTTAAAATACTCGATAAATACATATCCATATCTATCGCTTCTATCAGTGCAAGAGCCTCAGCAGCTAAGGTGCTTTTAACTATCCTCTTTATTTTCTTCGATTCCCAGGCTAACGGACAACATTTATCATTGCTTCCCACCAAAAATATAATGAACCCCGCTGCGCTCGAATAACCATTGGGAAGATTAACGTGAGAGAAGTCACTAAAAATGACTAATTTTATTTGAGTCACCCACTGCCGGAAACTTGAGTGTACATTTGTCAAAACTCAATTTCTTCAATGTCTTATTTGCTTTCAGCACTTCCCTAACAGTAGCATGTTTCAGCATGGTGCTCAATTCTAATACATCATAGCAAGCAGCCGGCCTAGTTTGCGTGCACAACCAGTTTAGTTGCCTGATTAAGCTCCTTAACTGATCTGCTTCTTCCTTGGTTGCAGAGTCTTCCTTTTGTGAGGATCTGGTCCAATTTATTGGGATCTTATTAACATTCCCTAGGTAAGACTGTTGATTTAGGGTTACCGCCAACTTAATCTGCCTAATATTCAACCTTATATATCTAAAAGCTCCGGAAGCCAGACTTCCAATTTTAAATTCCTGGACAACTTTATCTACCACAAATTTCTCAAATGCTGCAGATCCTCCCCACAGAAAATTGTCCACGTGCATCAAGAAAATCCTGCTAGTTTCTCTTCACAGTACCAATGAAACATTGCTGGATCTGCTTTTAGCTGAATACAACCAGCTTTTAGTAGGATGGACCTAACTGAAAAATGCCACACCCTGGATCCATTGTTTAGCCCATAAACACACTTGTTTAGCTTCCATAATTTCCCTTCTATATCTCCAGCTTCTTTTGGTGGTTTTAAAAATACTTCCTTTTGAAATTTCTCCCCTTGCAAAAATGCTGCATTGATGTCAATGAACTTACATTCCCAGGAGTGTGTCGCTGAAAGGGCTAGGAAAATCCTCAAACTTGCTTTTCCTGCTTTTGGGGAGTCGACTCTAACTTCTTGGTCGCCTAGTTGTTCCTCAAATCCCCAAGCTACAAGTCTGGACTTAGCTTTATACGTACCATCAGGAAGTACTTTCTCTGTACAGATCCATCTATGAGACAATGCTGATTGTCCTCTATCTAACACCTCCGTGTTTACGCCAAACTCTCTCCGACTGTCAAGATCTTTTTATTTTGCATCCTTTACCAACTGACCATCCAACTTGTTAGTAGCCACTAGAGCTTCTCTATCGTAAGGGCTCCTACTTCTTGTGGCGCTCCTTGCCTGCTCTCAGGTCCTTGCTGTTGTGAAACCGCGTCCCCTACCAGAGTTCCTATCCCTTTCTGGGCTGCTACTACTTGAGCTGTCCCTCCTATAATCAGACTTCCTTTCACAAGTTCGTGACCTTTTCCTTGGATTATGATCATCTTCAGGCCCACTGTCTGGACTTACAACACATTTTCGGGCCTTCCACATTTTCACTTCCTTCTGCCAATCTATAGGTCTGATATCCTGTCTCTTGTCTTGCACATTCAGCCAATGTTTGTAGTTCTCTGTGGCCTTTCCTGCCCTTCCTATAAATGGTGGCTTCCCTCCATTCACTAGTCCCTTCTGGCATATATGTCACTCTAGTCCCAACTCTCGGTCGTTGACCTTTAGGATAAATGGCCTTATCTGGATCTTCACAAATCACTTGGTCCATTCTCAGTCAGCCCATTATCTGCCACAATCTGTTGCTCGTAAAGGTCCAAAATATGTGCACGCGAAGTACATGGTGCATCATCGGTCTCCATCGTTTGTTCAGACTCTGTCAGTCAATGTGTAATCAGTGCCAATAGGCCGTGAGGAATGTACTCTGATGGTTTGGTTGCCATGTTGCAGAATTGCCATTTTGCCATCGGTGCCTATAACTTTTCCTGGGCCTCTCCATTCCTTCTGCCCTTCTCTTTTGTAATACACCATGTCCCCAGTATCAAAATTCTTTTCTGATGGACTGATTGATACCTCAAAGCTTCCTGATTTTTTCTAAAACTTCCGCCTTACTAAATGCTCTTTTCCCTGCATGCATGGCATTCAACTGTTGAGCAAAAATTGAACTAATTGTAGTCTCCTCTGAAGCTGGCGGATGACCCCACATTACCAAAGGTATTTTCGGATTCCTGCCATAAAGTAATTGATAGGGGCTGTAGCCATTTGAAGCATGTTTTTTGCATGTACTGTCCACGCCAGAGCAGTCGTCAATTTACAATTTGGCTGCTCTGCTAAAATTTGTCAGACCATTTCGTCAGTCACAACATGATTTCTCTCACAAATCCCATTAAGAACAAAGAACAAAGAACAAAGAAAATTACAGCACAGGAACAGGCCCTTCGGCCCTCCAAGCCTGCGCCGATCCAGATCCTCTATCTAAACATGTCGCCTATTTTCTAAGGGTCTGTATCTCTTTGCTTCCTGCCCATTCATGTATCTGTCTAGTTACATCTTAAAAGACGCTATCGTGCCCGCGTCTACCACCTCCGCTGGCAACGCGTTCCAGGCACCCACCACCCTCTGCGTAAAGAACTTTCCACGCATATCCCCCCTAAACTTTTCCCCTCTCACTTTGAACTCGTGACCCCTAGTAATTGAATCCCCCACTCTGGGAAAAAGCTTCTTGCTATCCACCCTGTCTATACCTCTCATGATTTTGTACACCTCAATCAGGTCCCCCCTCAACCTCCGTCTTTCGAATGAAAATAATCCTAATCTACTCAACCTCTCTTCATAGCTAGCGCCCTCCATACCAGGCAACATCCTGGTGAACCTCCTCTGCACCCTCTCCAAAGCATCCACATCCTTTTGGTAATGTGGCGACCAGAACTGCACGCAGTATTCCAAATGTGGCCGAACCAAAGTCTTATACAACTGTAACATGACTTGCCAACCCTTGTACTCAATACCCCATCCGATGAAGGAAAGCATGCCGTATGCCTTCTTGACCACTCTATTGACCTGCGTTGCCACCTTCAGGGAACAATGGACCTGAACACCCAAATCTCTCTGTACATCAATTTTCCCCAGGACTTTTCCATTTACTGTATAGTTCACTCTTGAATTGGATCTTCCAAAATGCATCACCTCGCATTTGCCCTGATTGAACTCCATCTGCCATTTCTCTGCCCAACTCTCCAATCTATCTATATTCTGCTGTATTCTTTGACAGTCCCCTTCAGTATCTGCTACTCCACCAATCTTAGTGTCGTCTGCAAACTTGCTAATCAGACCACCTATACTTTCCTCCAAATCATTTATGTATATCACAAACAACAGTGGTCCCAGCACGGATCCCTGTGGAACACCACTGGTCACACGTCTCCATTTTGAGAAACTCCCTTCCACTACTAGTCTCTCTCTCCTGTTGCCCAGCCAGTTCTTTATCCATCTAGCTAGTACACCCTGGACCCCATGCGACTTCACTTTCTCCATCAGCCTACCATGGGGAACCTTATAAAACGCCTTACTGAAGTCCATGTATATGACATCTACAGCCCTTCCCTCATCAATCAACTTTGTCACTTCCTCAAAGAATTCTATTAAGTTGGTAAGACCTGACCTTCCCTGCACAAAACCATGTTGCCTATCACTGATAAGCCCATTTTCTTCCAAATGGGAATAGATCCTATCCCTCAGTATCTTCTCCAGCAGATTCCCTACCACTGACGTCAGACTCACCGGTCTATAATTACCTGGATTTTCCCTGCTACCCTTCTTAAACAAGGGGACAACATTAGCAATTCTCCAGTCCTCCGGGACCTCACCCGTGTTTAAGGATGCTGCAAAGATATCTGTTAAGGCCCCAGCTATTTCCTCTCTCGCTTCCCTCAGAAACCTGGGATAGATCCCATCCGGACCTGGGGACTTGTCCACCTTAATGCCTTTTAGAATACCCAACACTTCCTCCCTCCTATGCCGACTTGACCTAGAGTAATCAAACATCTGTCCCTAACCTCAACATCCGTCATGCCCCTCTCCTCGGTGAATACCGATGCAAAGTACTCGTTTAAAATCTCACCCATTTTCTCTGACTCCACGCATAACTTTCCTCCTTTGTCCTTGAGTGGGCCAATCCTTTCTCTAGTTACCCTCTTGCTCCTGAGATATGAATAAAAGGCTTTGGGATTTTCCTTAACCCTGTTTGCTAAAGATATTTCATGACCCCTTTTAGCCCTCTTAATTCCTCATTTCAGATTGGTCCTACATTCCCGATATTCTTTCAAAGCTTCGTCTTTCTTCAGCCTCTTGGACCTTATGTATGCTTCCTTTTTCCTCTTAGCTAGTCTCACAATTTCACCTGTCATCCATGGTTCCCTAATCTTGCCATTTCTATCCCTCATTTTCACAGGAACATGTCTCTCCTGCATGCCAATCAACCTCTCTTTAAAAGCCTCCCACATATCAAATGTGGATTTACCTTCAAAGAGCTGCTCCCAATCTACATTCCCCAGCTCCTGCCGAATTTTGGTATAGTTGGCCTTCCCCCAATTTAGCACTCTTCCTTTAGGACCACTCTCGTCTTTGTCCATGAGTATTCTAAAACTTACGGAATTGTGATCACTATTCCCAAAGTAGTCCCCTACTTAAACTTCAACCACCTGGCCAGGCTCATTCCCCAACACCAGGTCCAGTATGGCCCCTTCCCGAGTTGGACTAGTTTAGTTTAGAGATACAGCACTGAAACAGGCCCTTCGGCCCACCGAGTCTGTGCCGACCATCAACCACCCATTTATACTAATCCTACACTAATCCCATATTCCTGCACATCCACACCTGTCCCTATATTTCCCTACCACCTACCTATACTAGGGGCAATTTATAATGGCCAATTTACCTATCAACCTGCAAGTCTTTGGCATGTGGGAGGAAACCGGAGCACCCAGAGGAAACCTACGCAGACACAGGGAGAACTTGCAAACTCCACACAGGCAGTCCCCAGAATTGAACCCGGGTCGCTGGAGCAGTGAGGCTGCGGTGCTAACCACTGAGCCACTGTGCCACCCATTACTATTTACTTACTATTTACTTACTGCTCTAGAAAACCCTCCTGGATGCTCCTTACAAATTCTGCTCCATCTAGACCTCTAACACTAAGTGAATCCCAGTCAATGTTGGGAAAATTAAAATCTCCTATCACCACCACCCTGTTGCTCCTGCATCTTTCCATAATCTGTTTACATATTTGTACCTCTATCTCACGCTCGCTAAAAGGACTTTCTGTTGCCGTGGGCATTGATACAATATTCATATTTTCACACTTACTCCTGAACTCATGATTGGCAAATTCTCCTCCATTGTCAGTTAGAAACCGAGCCGATGCTCCCAGTCCCATTCCTATCCACCTTTCCATTATCTTGTCCACTATTACCTTTATCTTTATTATCAATTACCATTGACAGACTTAATATAGCCGCTATGTCGATAAAGTGTAGAAGAAAAATGTTTGTCTTTATCAAGTCCATCGCTACAGTTTCATTAAAGTCCCTTGCTAATAGGAGACTCACTGTGGGTCACCATGGCATCCTCCTGTTTTTTTTTAACAGATCACATTTTTCACTGATATCCTTGATAAAGTTTAATGTAGTCATCATCGATTACCCCTGCATCATTTAATAGAATCTTCAACCTATGACAAGATGGTTGTGCAAACTGTCTGTGTAGTTTAGAAATAACTTGCCTTTTCTCCCTTAAATCCCTACCCCCCCCCCCCCCCCGATGCCATTAATACTTCATTAACATCCTGCATAGAGATGTTAAGTCTCGCTAAAGGAATACAGTAATATCCCGACTGGGGAAATCTGTAAATTTGCAGTTTACACAAAGTCAATCGCCTTATCATGTTTCACGTCCAATTTCATGCGAGCCTTTTTCATCGACTGTTTACTTAACAGCAAAGGTATTTCACTGGATACTACATCCGTACTAATAAAATGGTTTACCCCTGCTATTTTACAAGGAATTACCACTCTTTTGAGTGATTTCAACATGTTGTCATCCCCAAACATGAAACAAGGGGGATCTGTCACATTCTTTGACCTTACTTAAAGAATCCATGTAAGAGCTGAACCAGTCCATTCCACAGACCATGGACGTACACCCACTGTCTAGTACTGCGCAATTGAACGAATCTGTGACTAGGACACTCATCACTGAACTGATCAATTCCTTCTAATTGATCAGTAGCATCAGCCTCACCTTCTGAACCTTCCACGTCATGTGTCATCTCAAAAACCCTGTTATTCCTTTTTGGACAATGCAAAACATAGTGATACTTTGAGACACATCGGAAACACTTGTTGACCACCCCTTGGTTATTCCTGGGGTTCATCCTTCTGCCATAATTGCCCAATTCCTGCCATCTGTTATAGCTGCCAAAAGGGTCTCTATCCTCATTCATTTTATTTGTGATTCTCCTTTTGTACTGACGTTTGGGCTCCATATTTGAACAGCCTTGAAATACTGCTAGCATTGTATTCTCCCTCTTCGGTGTCACCGCTGACGAGCCCATTTGTGCCATGAATACAGCTGGTAAGGAATGTTTTCCCCAAAACATTTTTCAGGGCGTCAGACATCTGATCAAAATGCATATATCTTTCTTCGACTATAACTCCGGTTAATGCCAAGAGTCTATTCATGTTCGATATCCTAGCACAATCCAAAAATTTGAAGGCACGGACTGATCTAGGAATTTCCAAGCAAAATCACTACAACCTTGCAGATAGTCAGTAAAACTCCATAATATATTCGTCTATGGAAGAACCATCCATTTTTCTAAATTTAGCAAAGTACGACTGCACCTCAAAGGCACTCAATAAGTCATCCTTCATCTCAATTTTATTGATAAATTTTAAGAGATTGTCCAAACCTTCCATATCGTCCAAATGGTGAGCCTCTAGCTCAGAGAACACTTTGCCCCTGATCTTCCTACTGGCGGGAAGTGAAAGTGAACGGGCTATTCCTTGCTTCCTTTTTGGTAAAGGCATAACCCATGTCCATTGATCAACTTCATTCTTCCATTGATTGTAAGGTTGAGCTTCACAAAAAAAAGCGGTGGAAAATCATATCCCGACAACCTACACCTGGGTTCAGTCATCTTTCTTCAAAAAAAAACTCCAATTACAGATTTCTCAAAAAAAAATAACTCCAATCCTAATCTCCTGTCTGAAATCAAATCTTAGTCTCAATCTTCATTTTCAGGCAACCATTCTCTGCTATCAATGTTAGAGAAACTTCCAAGCCTGCTTGTGAAGAAGACACTGAGACTAGGATGCTTTGATGGAGATTGCTTACCACTCCTAATAGCACCCAGCCAGTGCTGGCTGGCTCTTCTTCATCGATACATGTGAGTACAAATAACTAATCAATAGCCAACACTTGTTCACCCTATTGCCTTCAACCACTAGGTATTTAACATCCATTAACAGGACTTATTAGACACTAACAAGGCTGCTGGCATCACTTGGGTGTCAGAGGTGGGTTGAGGAAGCCCTGGTAAACCAACAAGCGGCAGGTGAAGCTGTTGAGATGGGAGAAGGCTACTACGACATTGAAGAAAGTAGTGAGGAGCAGCATCAGCAGATGCAACCACCAGATCGAGAGAAGACTGGAGGAGCAGAGCCAAGGGCTGCAAGGAGAAGAAGGTGCTCACAACATTGGGTGTACTGCCCAAGAGTCAGCCTCAAGCAAATGACAGAGCGCCAGTGCCTTAGGGGACTGTGCTTATCCAGGCAGCTGATCTCTGACATTTGTGCACGTGTCTACAATGACCTGAGGCATCACAATCCCCTAACAGTAGTCATCAGGGTCACCGCTGGCCCTCTGCTCACACTGCTGCTCCATTTTCAAAGGCAATGTCAAGCCCAGTCATGGCTGCAGTTTGCCTTTTAAAATCGCCCTCTGTCATGAATTCCTGCCTTCAGCCCATGTCCAACACCACTAATTGGGCACCCAAGCCACCTTCGGGCCAATTAGGGCCTCCATCGCATCACTGGCGCTGGCGCTGGCGCGGTGTGGAGCCGGGACCTGGAATTGATTCGGCAATCAGGTTTTGGACCCTGGATTGAAAATCCAGCCCATGGTCTCTACATGCAGAGTAGGGAAAAATCTGCCTCTGCCCTGTTTCCTGTCATTGCCATTGCTGGAATGCTAGGAACAGGAGCCACTCATTATACTCCAGATATCCAAGATCCACAGATAGTCCAAGGCCTCATCGGGACAGTGTAGGCTCAGGAGGAGGACATTCAGCTCCTCGAGCCTGCTCCATTGTTCAGTTAGATCATGGCTGAACTTTACCTCAGTTCTTATTGCCCCTTTGATGCATATCCCTCGATGCCCTTACCCGACAAAAATCGATTGATCTCAGCCTTGAAAGCTCCAATTGGCTCCCAGCATCCACAATCGTTTGGGGAGAGGGTTCCAGACTTCCACTAGCCTTTGTGTGAAAAAGCGCTCCCTGCTTTCAATCCTGAGCAGCTTAGCTCTAATCTTAATGTTCTGCTCCCTTGTTCTGGACTCCTCCCCCACCGGAAGAAATACTTTCCTTCTATGTACCCTAGCAAATCCTTTTATCTCTTAAACACCTCTATTAGATCTCTCCTTATTTTTATAAACTCAAGGAAATACAACATCTGTCCTTATAATTTAATCTTTTTGCCCTGGTATCGTTCTGGTGAATTGGAGCTGTACCCCCTCCAAAGCCAATATCTCCTTCCTGTGCCGAAAAATAAATGCTTAGCTGTGTCCTGCCTTGCCTCTCTCTTTCCCAGCTTTGTTTCACCCTCATTTTCTCTCTCTTCCCTTTCTCCTTCATAGAATCATAGAATTATATAGATGAGGAGAAATCTTTTCACCCAGAGAGTGGTAAGCCTGTGGAATTCGCTACCACAGAAAGCAGTTGAGGCCAAAACATTGTATGTTTTCAAGAAGGAGTTAGATATAGCTCTTGGGTCTAAAGGGATCAAAGGGTATGGGGCGAAAGCGGAAACAGGTTACTGAGTTGTATGATCAGCCATGATCATAATGAATGGCGGAGCAGGCTCGAAGGGCCGAATGGCCTACTCCTGCTCCTATTTTCTATGTTTCTATGTTCTCCTTAGAGCAGAGAAGGTTAATGGGAGATTTGATAGAGGTGTTCAAAATTATGAGGGATTTTTGATAAAGTAAATAAAGGGAAACTGTTTCCACTGACAGAAGGTCAATAACCAGAGGATACAAATTTATGGTTATTGGCAAAAAAACGAGAGGCAACATGATGAAAGTTATTTTTTACACAGTGAGTTATTGTGTTTTGGAGCGATGGTGAAAGCAGATTCAGTAGTAACTTTAGAAAGAGAATTGGATAAATACTTGAAAAGGAAAGAAATTACAGGACTGTGGGCAAAGAGAAGGGGGAGTGGGATTAGTTAGACAACTGAAAGAGCCGGCATTGGCATGAAGGGTCAAATGGCCTCTTTCTGTGCTTTGAAAATGTACGTAACAGAACGACTTGTTCCCAATTCACACCAACGATGTCTGGGATAGAGTGACCAAGAGTCAAGCTTATTAATCAGTATTACTGGATAAACAGTGTAAAAACTCAACGGCTCAGCAGAATGACCCCTCTCAGGAACTAGGAACCATGTCCTATGTGGAGAAACCAAAGCAAAGTGGCAAATGTCACAGGGCAGGACAATACCAATGGTCAAAGTGCAGGTCAACAGCAACAACAACTTGCATTTGTATATAACATAAAGAGAAAGTTTCAAGTGTGCTTCGCAAGAGTGCAATAAGGCAAAGATTGACACAGAGATATTAGGACAGGTGGCCTAAAATGTGGTGAAAGGTGTAGGTTTTAGGGAGCATCTTCAAGGAGCAGAAAGAGGCAGACGGATTTAGGGAGGGAAGTCTGGAGCTTCAGGCCAAGATGGCTGAAGGCACAGCTGCAAATGGTGGGCCAAAGGAAGTGGGAGCTGGAAATGAGGTCGCAGTTGAAGGAAAACAGGGATCTCAGAGGGTTGTAGGACTGGAGAATGTTACAGAGATAGGGAGATCGGGAAGGGATGAGTCCATGGAAATATTCAGACATGAGGATGAGAGTTTTAAAATTGGTGCATTGGGAGCTAATATAGGTTTTCTAAATTTTCCATAATGTATATTTTCGCTGGGTTTTTTTTTACCTTCAAGCAAGCTGGCAATTTTGTGCCCAGAGTGTATTGTGTATTAACTCATGCAGTTGCCATGTGTTGGTAACTCTCTGCGGACAAGCCACAAATCCCATGAGTAAATGATGGAAAGTAAATGTTGTTCACAAGATTACTTACACAGGAGGGCTTGACATCTGTTGAGTGTATTTGCACCTGTCTGCAAGATACTGTGGGTATTAAAGTGGCTTTGAATGAGATTTAGAGAAGCAGATCGAGCAAAGGCATCCCGCAGCTCAATGGGTAGCCCTCTTTCTCATTTCTAAGTCGGAAGGTCACGGGTTCAAGTCTCTTCAAACTTGGTTTGTATTCTCTTGAGATTAGAATCTTGAGATGGTTAATCTTTGTTTTTGTGTTCCCATGTCTCTACATTTCCACATACCTATGTTCCTGTTCGCATGTATTTATGTTCCAACATGTATTGCCATGCTCTGTCTTCTGCTTAATGTTACGGTTAAGTCTTTGGTCTTTTGCTCACAATACTTTCCTCTGGTACAGGCTCTATGACTAACCCTGTCAGTAAGTCCTTGCTCCCTATGATCAGGAGCATGCCTTTTAGCTGTTCAAGTTCTAGTGCCAGGAGTTTCCTTCATTCTCAGTGGACTTTGAGAGATGGAGTAGGGACAGCTCCAAGGAAATTCCAGCTCTAAGTAATTTGTAATGTGGCTTATATATAATAATGTGGCTTATATATAATGGGTTCAAATAAATAAACATCACATTTCCGCTGCTTGAAACTCCTCAGCATCACCCTCAACCAGCAATGATAGATAAGTTAAAAGGTTGCATGTAGTCCCAGCCTAAATGAAGATAATTGGATAATTTCCCCATCAATCAGTAACACTCATACACACATACACATACACTGGTTAACCGGAAAAATAAAGGGATTTTTGTTTAGAGCTCTATTACAGACAAAAAACACTTGGGCTGAATACTTACTCATTCTTGAAGGAACAGCAGATGAGTTATGTTGTGTTCCAAAACTGGCATACAGTCTGCCTCCGAGTGCACGTGGATGGGTCACTGGGATCTTTAGAACAGTTCCTATCAGGCGGCTTTGAAAATGAATTTGGCAGGCTTTTCTTCAAAGACAGGAGATGAGATGAGTTGACAGTGGACTTTTCAGGGTCTTTTAGAGAGATGCTGGAAAGCTAAGCTGGGTTGTGGTCTTCTGTCGTTCCTTGGGAATTCTCTTCTCTCCTTGGAAGTTCTCTTCCTTTTTCTGCAGGCTTTTTAAAGAGATGGAACAGGCTGAACTGAGTTGGGGTTCTGTCCTTCAGTTTTATTTTTTGAAACTCCAACCCCTTTTAAACATTACCAAATCCAAACAATGCAAAAGTCAAACCGGAAACAGGAAGTCCACCTTCTGACCTATCACTCCTCTGCACACATCTTCTCCAGTTACCAGGGTTTTTGTTCTATTTTTAACTTGAGTCATGTGACAACCAGCAAATGATGTCGTCAAACAAGTCTTTTCAGTGTTCTCTTGATGACCCTCTTGAAAACAAACTGGTCCAACATTTGCTCAGTTTGATTATGAATCCTCAAAAAATATATTTAACAAAAACAGAAGCACTTTCACAGCAAAGTCGATAACCGTTCAACAGACCTGGAAAAAGTTAGAGATGAAACAGGTTTTCAGCAAGTACAGAGACATGGAAATGTGGCAGGGAGGTTACTTACTGCTGTGTGGTCTCCATATGTCCTGGATGGGGGAACTACCCAAACATCTCCATTCTGGCCAGCACTTGTGGTGTCACTGCCTGCAGCCTTTTAAGTAGACTCTGTTTGCTGCCTGCTGAGTAAATAGACTCTGATGTAAGTCCTGGCACAGTGGTGTCAATACTCCCTCTGAAGATAAAAAACTATTCCTATAGAGCCGGAAGATGCACCAAAAGATGGCACCTCATACAGTATAGTGTTCCATCAGTACTGCACTGAACGTCAGTCTGGATGATGGGCTGAAATCTCTGGAGTGAGACATGTATCACTGGGCGGCACAGTGGCGCAGTGGTTAGCACCGCAGCCTCACAGCTCCAGCAACCCGGGTTCAATTCCTGGTACTGCCTGTGTGGAGTTTGCAAGTTCTCCCTGTGTCTGCGTGGGTTTCCTCTGGGTGCTCCGGTTTCCTCCCACATGCCAAAGACTTGCAGGTTGATAGGTAAATTGGCCATTATAAATTGCCCCTAGTATAGGTAGGTGGTAGGGAAATATAGGGACAGGTGGGGATGTGGTAGGAATATGGAATTAGTGTAGGGTTAGTATAAATGGGTGGTTGATGGTCGGCACAGACTCGGTGGGCCGAAGGGCCTGTTTCAGTGCTGTATCTCTAAACTAAACTAAACTATCCATGATCTGCTGACTCAGCAACCACAACAGCCTGCATTTATATAGCATCTTTATTGTCGTGAAACATCCTCAGGCTGTTCACAGCAGATTAATCAAACAAAAATTTGGCACTGAGCCATATAAGCAGCTCTTAGAACAGGTGATCAAAAGTTTGGCCAAAGACGTTGGCTTTAAGAAGCATTTTCAAAGAGGAGAGAGAAATAGAGAGGTTTAGGGAGAGAATTCCAGAGCTTAGGGCCCAGGCAGCTGAAGGCAGCCCATGTTGCAGTGATTAAATTCTCTTTCAATGAGAGGTGATCTTATTGAAACATATAAGATTCTGAGAGCGTTTGACAGGGTAGAAACTGAGAGGCTGTTTCCCCTGATTGGAAAGTCTAGAACTAAGGGCTACAGTCTCACGATAAGGGGTTCGGCCATTTAGAACTGAGATGCAGAGAAATTTCTTCACTCAGATGATTGTGAATCTTTGGAATTCTGTACCCCTGAGAGTTGTGGATGCTCAGTCGTTGAGTATATTCAAGGCTAAGATTGACAGAGTTTTGGATGCTAAGAGAATCTAAAGATTTGGTGATTGGGCAGGCAAGGTCTGCATCACACTTTAGAAAGGGTATCTTGTCCTTGGAGGGAGGGCAGTGTAGATTTACCAGAATGATACCTGGCCTCTAAGGGTTAAGCTACGAGGAGAGATTAAACAAACTAATTCCCCGGAATTTAGAAGGTTAAGGGATGACTTGAACAAAGTTTTAAAGATATTAAGAGGAACAGATAGAATAGATAGAGAGAAACTATTTCCATGGGGTGGGGAATCTAGGACGCGGAGGCAGAGTCTAACATTAAATGCTGGACCTTTCAAGAGTGAAATTAGGAAACACTTCTACGCGCAGAGGGTGGTAGGAGTTTAGAATACGCTTCCGCAAACGGCAATTGATGCTAGATCAATTGTAAATTTTAAATCTGAGATTGATAGATTTTTATTAACCAAAGATTTTATGTATTTATTTATAGATACAGCACTGAAACAGGCCCTTCGGCCCACCGAGTGTGTGCTGACCAACAACCACCCATTTATACTAATCCTACATTAACCCCATATAACCTACAATTCCCCTACCACCTACCTGCACTAGGGGCAATTTACAATGGCCAATTTACCTTTCAACCTGCAAGTCTTTTGGCTGTGGGAGGAAACCAGAGCACCCGGCAACAACCCATGCAGTCACAGGGAGAACTTGCAAAGTCCACACAGGCAGTACCCAGAATTGAACTCGGGTCGCTGGAGCTGTGAGGCTGCGGTGCTAACCACGGCGCCACTGTGCTGCTGATATTAAAAGATACGGGGCAAAGGCAGGTTTATGAAGCTCGGTCACAGATTAGCAACGGTGGATCAGGCTTGAGACGCTTAATGGCCTCTTTCTGTTCTGATTTCTTATGTTCTAAGAGGCCGGAATTGGAGGAACGCAGAGATCTCGAAGAGTTGTAGGGTTGGAGGAGGTTACAGAGGTGGGCGGAATGACGGGGAGGGTGCGGGGGGGGGGTGATGGTGGGGGTGGTGCGAGGAGGCCATGGGGGGATTTGACTATAAGGGGAGAGAATTTTAACATCCATGAGTGAGGCTGTCACATTTTAGCAGGATTTTGATCTGAATGTTGTTTGATAAGCCCCCCCACTCCACTCCTCCATAACCTACGGGTTTAGGAAGAGAATTGGTCTTACTGACAATGATGATGTGCCTGTTGGCACTTTCCTGCTCTGCGTGGGCCTCAGTTTACACTGCTGAGGAATACCATAGCAACGGTGGGATCAGTATTGGTAACTAGGCCGACTTTTCTGGAGATCAGAGGCAAGCAGAACAGTCTAACTCATAGTTATCACACACACGCCAGATCCTTGCACTGTAATTGTGCTCTGCCTATTCAAACTAAAGATTGGCTGATTCCACAAGAGATGCTCCCTAATTATGGATTGAATGCAAATTCATCTTAAGTGAGGGTTCTTCCTAATGACTTTAATCGATGAATTACAGACTGTTTTATTGTTTTGGCTTAAAAGTGCCTAGTTTTTCTGTGTTGGCCACGTTTCTTAGTGAGCAGTGCATTATGCTATTGATTTGGTTGTAGAAATGTTTGTCCATTGTGGAACTGAGCCACCAGAACCAAGTTAGTGAAGGGTTAGGAACTGTCAGCCACAGCTCAGTGAGTAGCACTTTGTCTCCCCTAAATCAGAAAGTTGTGGGTTTGAGTCCCACTCCAAAGGACTTAAGCACAAAATCGAGTGATCCTCCCAGTGCAGTACTGAGGGAATGCTGCAATGTCAGAGTTGGCGGCCTTCAGATGTTAAACCGAAGCCCCATCTGCTCTCTCCAGTGGAAGAAATAGTGATATAAATAGAAATATAATAGTTTTTGAACACTCACTGCCTATGGACACATGAAGAAAGCCCATATGGTGAGGTTCTGAGGGAAAGAAATGAGTCAACACTGAGAGAGAGGAGCCAAATCATAGAACTGTATCCCAACATCGGTCAGCACTGAGAGAGCAGCCCAACACCAGGGAACTGTATCCCAACATCGGTCAGCACTGAGAGAGCAGCCCAACACCAGGGAACTGTATCCCAACATCGGTCAGCACTGAGAGAGCAGCCCAACACCAGGGAACTGTATCCCAACATCGGTCAGCACTGAGAGAGCAGCCCAACACCAGGGAACTGTATCCCAACATCGGTCAGCACTGAGAGAGCAGCCCAACACCAGGGAACTGTATCCCAACATCGGTCAGCACTGAGAGAGCAGCCCAACACCAGGGAACTGTATCCCAACACCAGGAAACTGTATCCCAACATCAGTCAGCACTGAGAGAGCAGCCCAACACCAGGGAACTGTATCCCAACACCAGGAAACTGTATCCCAACATCGGTCAGCACTGAGAGAGCAGCCCAACACCAGGGAACTGTATCCCAACATCGGTCAGCACTGAGAGAGCAGCCCAACACCAGGGAACTGTATCCCAACACCAGGAAACTGTATCCCAACATCAGTCAGCACTGAGAGAGCAGCCCAACACCGGGAACTGTATCCCAACATCAGTCAGCACTGAGAGAGCAGCCCAACACCAGGGAACTGTATCCCAACACCAGGGAACTGTATCCCAACATCAGTCAGCACTGAGAGAGCAGCCCAACACCGGGAACTGTATCCCAACATCAGTCAGCACTGAGAGAGCAGCCCAACACCAGGGAATTGTATCCCAACACCAGGAAATTGTATCCCAACATCGGTCAACACTGAAAGAGAAGCCCAACACCAGGGAACTGTACCCTGTTACGATCAGGTGAGGAGGGGTCGAAGGGCTCCCCTCTTTTCCCTCTCCTTGTTTAACCGCAGCAGGATTTATTTCTTTTTAAAAGTGAATGTACTTGCCAATTCAGTGAGTCTTTCACTATTTACGTGCTATGATCATAAAAGAACCAATCGGACAGGTTTTCTTGAGTTTAACAAAGAAAGACGTTAGCTTTATTGTACCTAAACCAATCTAAGTAAAATAATAAACTACGCTCCAACTTTCTCTCACACACACACACACACACACACACACACACACACACACACACACACACACACACACACACACACACACACACACACACACACACACACACCACAGAGTGGTGAAGAATAGATTGGTCACAGAATCACAGAATAATCACAGAATAATACAGTGCAGACGAGGCCCTTTGGCCCATCGAGTCTGCACCGATGCATTAAAACACCTGACCTGTCCACCTAATCCCATTTGCTAGCACTTTGACCATAGCCTTGAATGTTATGACGTGCCAAGTGCTCATCCAGGTACTTTTTAAAGGATGTGAGGCAACCTGCCTCTACCACCCTCCCAGGCAGGGCATTCCAGACCATCACCACCCTCTGGGTAAAAAAGTTCTTCCTCAAATCCCCCTTAAACCTCACATCCTTCACCTTAAATTTGTGACCACTCGTAACTGACCCTTCAACTAAGGGGAACAGCTGCTCCCTATCCACCCTGTCCATGCCCCTCATAATCTTGTACACCTCAATCAGGTCACCCCTCAGTCTTCTCTGCTCCAGCGAAAACAACCCAAGCCTATCCAACCTCTCTTCATAGCTTAAATGTTCCATCCCAGGCAACATCCTGGTGAATCGCCTCTGCACCCCCTCCAATGCAATCACATCCTTCCTATAATGTGGTGACCAGAATTGCACACAGTACTCCAGCTGTGGCCTTACCAAAGTTCTGTACAACTCCAACATGACCTCCCTGCTTTTGTAATCTATGCCTCGATTGTCCCATATGCCTTTTTCACCACCCTATTAACCTGCCCTTCTGCCTTCAGAGATCTATGGACAAACACACCAAGGTCCCTTTGTTCCTCAGAACTTCCCAGTGTCAGGCCATTCATTGAATACTTCCGTGTCACATTACTCCTTCCAAAGTGTATCACCTCACACTTTTCAGGGTTAAATTCCATCTGCTACTTTTCTGCCCATTTGACCATCCCGTCTCTGTCTTCCTGTAACCTAAGACACTCCACCTCACTGTTAACCACTCGGCCAATCTTTATGTCATCCGCAAACTTACTGATCCTACCCCCGACATAGTCATCTATGTCGTTTATATAAATGACAAACAATAGGGGACCCAGCACAGATCCCTGTGGTACGCCACTGGACACTGGCTTCCAGTCACTAAAACAGCCGTCTGTCATCACTCTGTCTCGTAGAGCTAAGTCAATTTTGAATCCACCTTATCAAGTTACCTTGTATCCCATGAGCATTTGCTTTCTTGATAAGTCTCCCATGTGGGACCTTGTCAAAGGCTTTGCTGAAATCCATGTAAACTACATCAACTGCACTATCCTCATTTACGCACCTGGTCACATGCTCAAAAATTTCAATTAGATTAGAGTCCAGAGCAATAAAAAAGGGGTATATAGTCTGTGGAGTTTGATGACTTGGTTGTCTTCCTGCTGAACTTGGTGGTCCTGAGGCTTCTGGCTTGAAGAGGTGGCCAGCAGATTTGATAGTTTGCCTGGAGAACAGTGATGCGGATGAGTTCCCTCATGGGGTCTCTGTCTGCTGCAGTGATGCATAGGTGGTTACAGCCAGCAGGAAGGGTTCGAAACTTACCAGGTGGACTGGAGAGAGAGAAAGAGAGAGAAAGAGAGAGAGGAACCCCACTTATGTGTGTTCTGATCAGTGTCAGTTGCTTGGCTTCTGCAAAGAGAGAAGAATGCCAACATAAAACACATAGATAGTGGGCCTGTCACATGATGGCTCAATGTGTATTTCTCTTGCAAATTAATTAGTTCATGTCTAGAACTTCTCTTGGCTCTATCAGGGTCCCATTATTCAAGCGATTACCTTTGAGTGGTCCATCTCCACCAGTTTAATGTCCCAAGATTGCCATTAATGTCTAGTTAATGGAGATTGAACAGGTGAGGCACTCCAAACGTCTCAAGTCATTGTTCTGGAGGGGACTGACCAGATAATCTGACTCCCTCTCAATACAGTGGAATGCAAGGGATTCTGATGCAAATTTTAGTGGCCATTTTAGCTGCTAGCAGTCATCTTTTTAGTGCTCCTTTCTCCTTTTTAAAAATTTAATTCAGGTTTCCAGCTGATGGATTAAAAAATTATCATTCGGCATAGCATGTGACAACCCCAGCATCAGTCAGCACTGAGAGAGGAGCCCAACACCAGAGAACTCTACCCTTAACCTCGGTCAGTACTGAGAGGGGAGCCCAGACCGTAGAACTGTACCCCAACATCAGTCAGCAATGAGGGAAGAGCCCAACACCAGAGAACTGTACCCCAACATCAGTCAGTACTGAGAGAGGAGCCCAGACCGTGGAACTGTACCCCAACATCAGTCAGCAATGAGGGAAGAGCCCAACACCAGAGAACTGTACCCCAGCATCAGTCAGCACTGAGAGAGGAGCCCAACATCAAGGAAATGGCCTGATAGGTGTGGGTCTCTTGCAGAAAATCCAGTCCATTTTCTAGGCCACAGTCTTCTTTACTTCATTGAATGAATGTTGGTCTGAATGATTCAATGTGGTTCTCATTGCTCACAGTTGGCATATTAGGAGTGTGATTTTGACAGAGTGGTAGCACCTCCTCCTCTGCAGTCGGGAGATGAAAGGTTTGCACCCTACTCCAGACAGTCCCAGTGGGCAAAGATTAGAATGTACTCTCCTTAATATTGGGTTGGCTTCCAGCAGGGAGCTCACGACTGGACAGCTGACCATTGGCTGAGGGGTAAGGTTCCCATCTCTGAACCAGAAAAGTTGGGCTTATATCCCAACTCCAGAGAGTCCCAATGAGTGGAGATTGGGGTGGAGGGAACTTTCACCTAATGGGTGAGTCTCCCCTCTCTCCAAAGGATGGGCAGCGGATCTTTAGCCTCGTTCATGGCCCTCTTAAGTCAAGACTCTCCAACGATAAAAACCTTGAGGAAAGCATGGGAAACCACCTTAGCTCCCCTTCCCTAGAGAGTGGTTACAGAATTGAGTGAAAGGGGCTTGAACTTGGACCTGCTCTAGTGGCAGAACACATGGGTGATCGCACTGCTTTGGTTGAGGAGGAAACACTCCCAGATATGGGAAAAATGATGCCATAAATTTGATTATACATCCAGCTTTTAACAGGCTTCTGAACTTTCTGCTGATTTTAACTCCCTGTAATTAAGACATGGGTTTGATGGACTATGAGGGTGGGATAGATTATAACATGTCAAAACAAAAACATATTATTATTGGATAATTATCTTTACAATAAAACTGAGAAACTGTTCAGGCAACTCTAGGTTCATAGGAACAAAGAAATGGGGGAGGCCATTCAGCCCCTCGAGCCTGCTGTGCCATTTACCTAGATCGTGGCTGATCGAGATCTTATTAATTCTATTTAACTGCCTTGGGTCTGTGACCCTTAATACCCCTAGCTAACAAAAGTCTATCTAGTTTTGAAACTTTTAATTGAGCCTCAACAGCTTTTTTGGGGAGAGAGTTCCAGATTTCCACTACCCTTTGCATGAAGTAGTGATTCCAGACATCACCCCTGAACGGCCTGGTTCTAATTTTAAGGTTCTGCTCCCCACCATCCCCGCCCCCTCCCCCCCCCTCCCGCCCCCATTCTGGACTCCCCCACCAGAGGGAATAGTTTCTCTCTCATATATCCTAGTTTGTGCAGTCAGTCATAGAAAAAACATAGAAACGTATAAAATAGGAGCAGGTGTAGGCCATTCGGCCCTTCGGGCCTGCTTTGCCATTCAAAAACGATCATGGCTGATACTCTTGTTCAGTACCCTATTCCCGCATTCTCCCCATATCCCTTGATCCCTTTGGCATTAAGACATATATCTATCTCCTTCTATAATATATTTAATGATTTGGCTTCCACTGCCTTTTGCAGTAGAGAATTCCACAGGTTCACCACCCTCTGAGTGAAGAAATTTCTCCTCATCTCAGTTCTAAATGGCGTACCCCTGAGACTGTGACCCCTGGTTCTGGACTCCCCAGCCATCGGGAACATCCTCCCTGCATCTAGCCTGTCAAGTCCTGTTAGAATTTTATAGGTTTCTATGAGATCCCATCTCATTCTTCTAAACTCTAGTGAATATTGGCCTAGTCGACCCAGTCTCTCCTCATACGTCAATCCTGCCGTCCCAGGAATCAGCCTAGTAAATCTTCTTTGCACTCCCTCCATGGCAAGAACATCCTTCCTCAGATAAGGAGACCAAAACTGCACACAATACTCCAGATGTGGTCTCACCAAGGCCCTGTATAACAGCAGTAAGATATCCTTGCTCCTGCACTCAAATCCTCTTGCAATGAAGGCCAACATACCATTCACCTTCCTAAGTGCTTGCTGCACCTGAATGCTTGCTTTCCGTGACTGGTGTACAAGGACACCCAGGTCTTGTTGCACTTCCCCCTTTCCCAATCTATCACCATTCAGATAATAATCTGCCTTTCTGTTTTTACAACCAAAGTGGATAACCTCACATTTATCCACGTTATACTGCATCTGCCATGTATTTGCCCACTCACCCAACTTATCCAAATCACATTGGAGCGTCTTTGCAGCCTCCTCACAGCTCACATTCCAGCCCCTCCCCCCCCCCCCACCCCCAGCTTTGTGTCGTCTGCAAACTTGGAAATGTTACATTTAGTTCCCTCACCCAAGTCATTAATATGTATGATGAATAGTTGGGGCTCAAGCACTGATCCCTGCTGTACCCCACTAGTCACTGCCTGCCACCCAGAAAAAGACCCATTTATTTCTACTCTCTGTTTCATGTCTGTTAACCAATTCTCTATCCATGCCAGTACATTACCCCCAATCCCATGTGCTTTAATTTTGCACACTAACCTCTTATGTGGGACCTTATCAAAAGCCTTCTGAAAACCCAAATACACCACATCCACTGGTTCTCCCTTATCTATTCTACTAGTTATATCCTCAAAAACTCCAGTAGATTTGTTAAGCATGATTTCCCTTTCGTAAACCCATGCTGACTTTGTCCAATCCCGCTTATGCTTTCCAGGTGTTCTGCTATCACATCCTTTATAATAGACTCTAGCATTTTCCCCATGACTGATGTAAGGCTAACTGGTCTGTAATTCCCTGTTTTTCTCCCTCTTTTTTTAAATAGTGGGGTTAAATTTGCCACCCTCCAATCTGTAGGAACTGCTCCAGAGTCTATAGAATTTTGGAAGATGATCACCAATGCATCCACTATTTCCAGGGCCACTTCCTTTAATACTCTGGGATGTAGATGATCAGGCCCTGGGGATTTGCCAGCCTTTAACCCCATTAATTTCCGTCACAGTTTTTTTTACTAATACTGATTTCCTTTAGTTCCTCCTTCTCATTAGATCCTTGGATCCCTAACATTTCTGGGAGGTTATCTGTGTCCTCCTTTGTGAAGACTGAACCAAAGTATGTGTTTAATTGTTCCGCCATTTCTTTGTTCCTCATTATAATTTCCCCTGTTTCTGACTGGAAGGGACCTACATTTGTCTTCACTAATCCTTTTCTCTTCACATATTTATAGAGGCTTTTACAGTCAGTTTTTATGTTGCCCGTAAGTTTACTCTCCTACTCTATTTTTCCCCGCTTATTCAACCTCTTTGTCCACCTTTGCTGAATTCCTAAACTGCTCCCAATCCTCAGACTTGCTGCTTTTTCTGTCAATTTTATATGCCTCCGCTTTGGATCTAATACTATCCCTAATTTCTTTTCTAAGCCACGGTTGAGCCACCTTTCCGGTTTTATTTTTGCGCCAGACAGGAATGAATAATTGTTGTAATTCATGCACAAGTTCTTTAAATATTATCCATTGCCGATCCACCGTCAACCCTCCTTTCCCTTTTTGCCTGTCCTTCCTAAATATTGAGTACCCCTGGATGTCCCCCTGCAGCCGTGTCTCCATAATTGCAGCGATATCATAACCATTTATATCCATCTGTGCTGTTAATTCATCTACCTTATTGCGAATGCTCTGTGCATTAAGACACAATGCCTTTAGAATTGTCTTTTTAACATTGTTAGTCCTAGCTTTATTTTGCACTATGGCCCCATTTGTTTCTCGCCCTTGTTTTCTCTGCCTTCCACTTTTGCTTCTTACATTTCTGTCTTTCATTACTATCCTTGTTTCCCCCTCCTCTGTCTCCCTGCTCAGATTCCCATCCCCTTGCCAATCTAGTTTAAACCCTCCCCAACAGCACTAGCAAACATCTCCCCCCCACACCCCGAGGAAATTGGTCCCAGTCCTGCCCAGATGCAATCCGTCCAGCTTGTACTGGTCCCACCTTCCCCAGAACTGGTCCCAATGTCCCAGGAATCTGAATCCCTCCCCCCTACACCATTTCTACAGCCAAGTATTCATCTGATATATCCTGCTATTTCTGCTCTCGCTAGCACATGGCACTGGTGGTAATCCTACGATTACTACCTTTGAGGTCCTACTTTTTAATTTATGTCCTAACTCCCTATATTCAGCTTGTAGGACCTCATCCCTTTTTTTACCTATTTCGTTGGTACTGATATGTACCACAACAACCGGCTGCTCGCCCTCCCCCCTCAGAATGCCCTGCAGCCACTCAGAGACTTCCTTGACCCTAGCACCAAGGAGGCAACATACCATCCTGGAGTCTCTTCTGTAGCTGCAGAAATATCTGTCTGTTCCCTTTACGATTGAATCTCCTATCACTAAAGCCCTGCCACTCTTCCTCCTGCCCTCCTGTGCAGCAGAGCCACCCATTGTGCCATGAACTTGGCTCTGGTGCTTTCCCCTGAGCAATCTCCCCCAACAATATCCAAAACAGTATATCTGTTAGAGAGGGGGATGGCCACAGGGGTCTCCTGCACTACCTGTCTTTCTCTACTCTGCCTACTCTTTCTGCCTTTGCAGCATTTGCCTGCGGTGTGACCACCTTGCTAAACATGCTATCCATGATGTCCTCAGCATCGCGAATGCTCCACAGTGAATCCACTCGCAGCTCCAGCTCCATAATGCGGGTAGCCAGTAGCTGCAGATGGATACACGTCCTGCACACATGGTCAGCAGGGAGATTGGAAGCGTCCCTGATTTCCCACATAGAGCAGGAGGAGCATATCATGGGTGCGAGATCTCCTGCCATGACTTACCTTTCGATTACTTATTTATTCCCTTTAATTAAAAAATACTAATTATGCTAGGGGCCTTGTTCTACTCCAAACGCTACCCACTACAATCTAAAGTCCTTACCTTTACTTTTGAAGCTAATGGACTGCAGTAGTATAAATAGTAGAAAAAGTAGAAAAACTCACCTGACCCTATTTACCAATCAGCTGCTTCCCTGCGCCTGCATCACTTTTTGGATCCTGACGTCACTCAGATTACGCCGCCTGACGGTCCTGAAGGTATGCCTCTCCTCAGCTCCTCCCAGGTCTCGGCCTCTCTGCTTCTGTTCGCGCCTTTTATCTCTCTCTCTCTCTCCCTCTCCGCCACTCCTCAGCTCCTCTCGAGTCTCTGTATTATAATGTTTTTAGCCCCTTTAATACTCCTTTGAGCAAAGACTTAGAGAAAAACAGGTTAAGGGGGAGATTTGATAGAGTTGTTCCCTAGCTTGAATGGTTTTGATAGACTGAATAAGGAGTAACTATTTCCAGTGGCAGGAGAGTCAATAACCAGAGGACAAAGACTAAGGCAGCAGTACCAGGAGAGAAGAGGAGAAATTTGATTTACACAGCGAGTTGTTGTGATCTGGAATGCACTGCCTGAAAGAGCAGTGGAAGCAGATTCAGTCGTAACTTTCAGAAGAGAATTGGATAAATACTTGAACAGGAAAAATTTGCAGGGCTATGGGGAAAGGGCAGGGGGGAGTGGGGCTAATTGGATAACTCGTTCAAAGAGCCAGAACAGGTACAATGGGCTGAGTGGCCTCCTTCTGTGCTGTGTCATTCTAAGGGCTGAATCTGCTGTGCCCGCTGCCGCGGTTTGCTGCGGGCAAAAAGAACGGTGGCCTGACCGTGCCGGCCGCATGCCGCGGAGTTACTGCAATTTTCCGTGTGGCGGCTCATTTGAATGGCCGGGGCAGGACGGGCGGGACGCCCACCTCCCCCCGGTCACATTGAGGGGGCAGCTTGTCCGTCCCCGGCAATGACGTCAGCCGCCTTTGCGCAGGCACTGACGCCATTTTTAAAGGGTTTCAAGCCCATCCATTTAATTTCAATATTTAAAGAAATAGGTTACCAAAAATTTTAAAAACATTTAATTTGCCCCTCTCCCAACCCCCCAATAACTATGCAATGCATTTTCCCCTCCACCCAAAAAAACCCTTCCCCTGCCCACCTGACCTTCCCCCACCCCCAAGTACATAAACTTTAAACTCTAGCCCTTCCCACCATCCCCTAAACCAATGAGATTAGTTTGACCCCACTCGCCCACCTTCTGCACTGAAAAACATACTTCCACGCCACCCCCAACCCCTCCCCACCAGTGTGGTGCCTCACTTCCCCGGAGAGAATAGTTGAGGAGAGTGAGTCAGAAGTATTGATGAAATCGATACAAGAAGGGTTGCAACAGAGAGAGAGAAGCACGAGATATGTTGTCAATCAGATAAATGTACTTTTCCCCTTGGTATCCGATCCAGGAGTGCAAGAGAAGGGTTAAAAGAGATTCCCAGACATGGAAGCAGTACTGGAGAGAGTTATGGCATTTGGGGTAGGATGAATTCGTGTACAAGCTGTTTAGTATATTAGGTGTGCTCCAATGTTTTTCTAACTAGTGACTTCTCAAAAAACAAGCTAGGGTCTAATTGGCCTCCAAGATGGTGGCCAGGAAGCATATGTTTGTTATGAGCCAGAGTTGTACTGGCTGTACTTAGGAAAACCAGGCCTACATGTTATCTAGCAGTTCCTTCTAGAAGGGACCACCTAGGTCACAGGCGACAAGGCGAGTTTTTAAAATGTGCACACCTGAACTTGGAGCTGAGAGGATCAGGTGGTGATTCTCCCTGAATGTGAATTCCAAGGCCAGAATTTCTTTCTTTCAGTTCCGTGATAATTCCCCAAACAGCTGAGGCCCTCTCTGGCTACTCTCCAAAGTACTTAATCACAACTCCCTTTTCTGCATTTGCCAAACCTCTGTGACACACTTAGGTAGTTCATAACCAAGAACATCAAGGCTGAAACATCTTCTGCTCAGTTTTGTGTGAAATCATTGCCCTGAATTTGGAATATGATGGAGCCAGATAAGTCCCTGGCACAGGATTTGAACCCACAACCTTTTGACTCAGAGCTGCGAGAGAGTGCTATCACTGAGCCAAGGCTGACATCTAAAGGTAGTTTATAATGGATAATCTAAAAGGCAGAGAGACTTGCATTTCTATAGTGAATTTCGCAACCTCAGGATAACATACTTTTGAAGAGTAAAGCGAATCGGATAAATACTTGAAGGGCGAAGAAAATTAGACGGCTATGGGGAAAGGGCACGGGGAGTGGGATTAATTGGGTAGTTCTATCAAAGAGCTGGTACAGGCATGATGGGCTGAACGGCCTCCTTCTGTGCTGTATCATTTTATGATTCTATGTATATAAAACCAATGGAATTTGAATTTTCTGTGAGGTAAAATATTCAATGTTGGAAAAATGTCTGTTTGAAAAAGGATTATTAAAACCATGAAAGATGAAACTAGTTGGCAGAGAATGGAACACCTAATATACTAAACAATCAACAATAAAAACCCATTTTTTAAAATCATAGGCTTTATATTCAGTTGAAAGGGTAATTTTATCCCACTAAAGTGGTTGATTGTATCACACAATGTGGGGCAGCTAGCAAACACGCTCATCAAGTAAATAGCTTTGCACTCAATATTCATAAAAAAAGCCTTCAAGACCTTTTTTACACCAGGTCCTCTGCACTCCAAGTGGCTCAAATCCTCTTTTCAATGGTTTTCTGCTTCTAACTGCACAGTAATTAATGTCACTGTACAATGTCAGTCAGGGTATATTGGTACAGATGGTGTAACACCAACAGTCAAGCACTTCACAACTTTGTGTGAAATGAACTCCTGTACTCCTTCATCTGAGGTGTGAAGTCACTTAAAATAAGTGGGACACTGCCTGTTCACAAAGCAGAAAGGAGATTTCATCTGATGGTGCGAAATGTTTGTACACAAACTACGCTGATAGGCTCAGTGCTTTTCATTCATTTAGAGCTTGCTCAACAGCGAGAGTCAGCATTCTCACTTCACCTATTTCTGTAACTGCCTCACTCAATCTCATCCATTGCGGATGTTTCCCCCACTCAGTTTCATTTATTGGGAATAGTAAAGTCACTCAATCTATCTCTCCTATTGGGATGACAGTCTGTCTATTCCTGCCGTTGGTGATACTGCTCTCATTGAGACTGCCTCAGCACTTTGTCTGAATGCAGAGCCTGTACTTGATGATGCATGAGGGGCAAATTTAAAGCCTTGCTCAGAAAGGAGCATGAAAATGTCAGAGTGGCCGCTCATTGCCTGGTGCAACCGGGTGGAGTGCTCACGGTGCACAATCCACTCATTTGCATCTGAAAACCTACGTCAGGCATAGGATCAACATTTGCATATTTAAGAAGCCTGTTTCAAGGAACGAGCTCTTTGCTCTTTTACAGGCCTGCCGGAAAATGGCATCAGCTGGGCATTTATGGAGCGGCTGAGGCACCCATTTTGATCTTCAAATTGGTGGGTGCCGGTTTTTCAAGCAAGAAGCCATTGACCAACAGTTGGACACCTTCCTCCATGGCCGACATAATGGGATTGCAGTGCTAGTTCATTGGCTCAAGGGGCAGCGCTCTTGTTTGTGGGTTCAAGTCCCACTCCAGGGACTTGAGCATGCAATCTGGGATGATGATCCCAGTGCTGTAATGAGGGAGTGTTGGAGCTGCTGCCTTTTGGATGAGGTGTTAAACTGAGGCCCTGTCTTCTAACTGTGGATATAAAAGATCCCACTGCACTATTTGAAGAAGAGCTGGGCACTTCTTCCTCGTCAATATTTATTCCTGAACCAGCATCACATAAAACAGATGATCTCATTGGTGTTTGTGGAGCCTTGCTGTGTGCAAATTGGCCGCCGTGTTACCCTACAAAACTACAGCATTTGCACTTCAAAAATAATTGATTGGGCATGAACGATGACCTGAGGATGTGAAAGGTGCAATATCAATGCAATTCTTGCTTTATGTGATATAGAGAAGACCCAAAATAGGAATGTTTGATTTGCTTGAAACACTCAGCAAGTCTGGCAGCATCTATGGAGAGAGGAATAGAGTTAACGCTTCAGGCCAACGATCAAGTAAACTCCATTTCTCTCTCCACAGATGCTGCCAGTCCTGCTGGGTGTTTCCAGCAATTTTTTTTTTTTCATTTCAGATTTTCAGCATCCGCGATTTTTTTTCACATGTTTGGTTTTCTGCTGTTTGTGGGATCTTGCTGTGTGCAAATTGGCAGCTGCATTTCCGACATTGCAACAGTGACTACACTTCAAAAGTGCTTCATTGGCTGTAAAGCACTTTGGGACATCCTGGGGTTATGAAAGATGCTGGAGAATGCATGTTGATTCTTCCTTCCTTCTATGTTATAATGCTTCCATTCAAGTGAGCCCCTCTGCACAGCTCCGAGTCAGAGTATTGTGCTTTACCAGTCATCTTGTTTTTATTCAATTCTTTTCTTACCAAAAGAGAGAAATTGTTGGCCAAGAAACAAAGTACTGAAAGTGGTTAATGTCCATTAGAGAGTGCCACATTGCTAAACCTAATGAAAGTCCTGCTTTGCTATGTTATCAACGAGAGCTCTGAAGGATTATTATACAATCACAGGCTATTTAATTACATTGGATCTCTTCCAGTTTATAAAGTACAGTATAAAAGCTACTCAGCAGCCAGTCTAATACTCAGATTGAGAGCAGCAGAGACCTTTACTGTGAAATTGCCTTGCAGTAGATTTTTTAAAAAGATGCTATTGGGTTTAACAGCAGTGGAATGGAGATGTGGAGAAAGGATGTTGTGTGAGAGGATTGCTTAGTGCAAGCTTCAAAGTAGGAACAAAGCGATTTCAGTTTTCTAGGGATTTAAGGAGGTTGCGATGAAGTGAAAAGCAAATATTTGATTATCTTTTTAATTTACGGTTGTTTGATGTGTTAAATGAGGACTCCAGTATGTTGGCACTATAATTGTACAAGGATGAAGAAAGAGAGTGTTAATATATTGGACGCAATTGGGAAGAGTTGGCTGAACAGTTCACTCATTGGTCTGCAATATGTTGATAAAGAGGGGCTCAGGATGGGAGCACTGTTTATTGGTTGAGCTGGCTGGCAATCAAGTTGGTTTTTGCTGCATGTCTCTCCTGCTCTGCTTCATCACTGGTGCCTCACTGATCTGGTGGGAGACTTGCCAGGAACTACTGAGGGCACAAGGTCGCAGATACACCAACACACCGGTATAACACTAACCGACTGGTAAGACGAGCTCAGAGAGGATGGTGGGAGAGGGCAGGGACACTTACCATCATCTCCCACTTCCAGGAATTCCTGCTGGGGTGGGGTTATTATAATGAGGTGTAAGCAATGGGAATACACCACGCAATTTATTTCCCATCATTGTGCCATATTCGTGAGGGTGAAGAAACACAACAACGGCATGCATTCATAGAAAGGCTGAGCGGTTTATCAGCTATTAGTTAAAAAAATCTACCTCCGAGGCAACAACAATTTGCATTTAATATAGCTTCTTTAACCTAGGAAAACATCCCAAGGTGCTCCACAGAGCATTTATCAAATGTAAATTGACACTGAACCAAATAAGGAGATATTAGGATGGGTGACCTAGAGCTTAGTCAAAGAGGTAAGTTTTAAGGAGCATCTTAAAGGAGAAGAGAGAGAGGTAGAGAGGCGGAAAAGTTTGGGAGGCAATTCCAGAGCTTAGGGCTCAGGCAGCTGAAAGCACGGCCACCAATGGTGAGGTAAAGGAATTGGGGGATGTAATGAGTTCTTTAAGTTGTCTGATGCAACATAGATGAGATGCGTGGAGTCCAGTTATGTTGAAGATCTCAAACAGGTTTATTACAGCTAAACTATTAGCAGTATAGAGCTAACTATTTACTGAACCTTATTCTGGGTGTTACTGTTGCAGAGTGACTCTGGCTCTGAGTCACATGACTATGTCCTGGTACTTGGCTCATTAGCATACTAGGATCTTAAAGGGGCATCACTCTTAAAAGCAATCATACAAGATTCCCCCTTCTTTCCAAAGATAAGTCTTGTATGCTAAAAGTAAAAACACATAAAATTAGATAACATCAAAATTATTTACACAGGTATAAAGATGATCAACTTTACATGCGCAGAAGCTGAATAGTCCACATATCGTTTTGGTGTTTTGACAACTCTCCCAGATCTGGGTATGGTATAACCTTCTGGGGACCTTGGTTGTTTTGGGTTTGCAGGCAAGTTGTCACTGTGTTGGTTGTTATCCTGTTGTTACACCACATCCTCATTGTCAGAGTGCGTTCCTTTGAGACCACTGTGCACAATTGGGGTATTGCACACTTCTCAGAGTTGGCTACGGTTCCTTTGCAACATCCCTTGCCAGGTCTTGTCATCTTGTAGGACCTAGGCTCACTGCATACTTTGGATACCTCTGTGGGTAACCATGTTCTCATTGTGGGGTGTATGACCCTGACCATTTGTACCATGTCTAGTTGAAGTAGTACCGACCCTGCGTGTCGGACATGCACCATCTTCATTCTCCTTTGTTTTTTGAGCTGTGTCTCCTGCATCTCGGAGAATTCGGACAGATGGTGGCTTGGCAGAGTCACCCGCAGTTGTCTGCCAAACATGAACTCTGCTGGTGACGGTAGGCCAGGGTTGTCCAAATTTTTCAGGCAGAGGGCCACATTACGATTTTTGCTCGACCAGGGGGGCAGTGAGCAAATTTCAAAAGATAAAGGCGTTAAACATTTATCTCACTAATAAAAATAACAAGAAATGTGCATTTTTGTGAAGAAGCTTTAAATGAGAAGACTTATTTATTGACTTATTTTCTCGTCATTATATTGAAAACTGATTTAGTGACATACCTGGCATTGATTTTGCTTGCATACGTAATCAATCTCTGCCCACACACTTGATATAGTGATGCAGAGTATTCTGGATAGATGTTCATCTGTCAGGAGAGACCTTGATCTCTCTCCTCGCGCTGTGTATGTGTGTGTCTCGTTCTCTCTTCCCTCTCCCCTCCCCACTAGGACTAGGGGACACAGATTGAAAGTTTTGTGCAAAAGATTCAGGGGGAATATGAGGAAGCACTTTGTTACACGGCGGGTGGTAATGACCTGGAACTCGCTGCCCACAAGGGCGGTGGAAGTGGAGATGATCAATGGCTTCAAGAGGAAGTTGGGTGGCCACCTGAGAGAAATAGACTTGCAGGGCTACGGGGATTGAGCTGGGAAGTGGGACTGACAGCATAGATCCATGGAGAGCCGGCATGGGCTCAATGGACAGAATGGCCTCCTTCTGTACAGTAAGTAAATGACTCTATGACTCTCTCTCCCCATCTCTCTCTATCTCTCTCTCTCCCTCTCTGTCTGTCTATCTCTCTGTCTCCCTCTTTCCCCTCTTTTTGTCCCTTTCCACCCCCTACTGTATCTCTCCCACCCTCTCTCGTCACTCCCCATCCCCCGAGTCTCCAGTGTTCCCTGCTCCCTGCTCATTATTCTCCGCTGTCTCTGTCCCCCTGTTTCTCTGTTTCCATGGTCTCTCTGTCCCCCCAACTCTCTCTCTCTCTTTTCCCCTTTCTCTCTCTCTCTGTCTCCCTTTCTCTTTCTCTCTCTATCTCTCTGTACCCCCTCTGTCTCCATGCCCACCTCACTCTCTGTCCCCCTCCCTCTCTCTCTGTTCCCCTTTCTCTCTCTCTCTCTCTCTCTATGTTCCCCTCTCTCCCTCCCTCTGTTCCCCACCCCACCCCCCCCTCTGTCTTTCCCTCTTTCTCTCTCTCTCTCTCCCAGTCTCTTTCTCTCACAGTTGAAGAGAGTGGAACGCCTAGCAGATGGTTGGTCAGTTCTTTAAAAAAAGATTGCTGTCAGTTTCACAACTGACAGTTGCTGACGTCTGGAACAATGGTTTCCAAGGGATATGTGCGCCAATTGGCGTGTAAACTATGACATCATCACCACATTACACTAGTTCTGATGGTCTTGCTGAGCGAATGGTTCACACAATCAAATCACTTATCCTGAAGTGAAGGACAACACAACAAGATTTTAGTGTTGCCATGCTGTACCGTGGGGCTTTCCAGTGGGCTTTTTTAAAGGAAAAGTCAGAATTCGCCGGAAAACCCTGAGTCTGTCGGGAAACGGCTGTTCTCGATGTCAGCAGCTGTCAGCTGTGAAACTGATGGTGCAATCATTTATTATATTTCCAAACTTTGTGTGATCTGCAAACTTTAAAATTATGCCCTGTCTACCCAAGTCCAGGTCATTGATATATCATAAAGAGCTGTGGTCCTAATACCACTTGCTCTTTTGTCAATTATCTTAAATTTGTGTCCTCTGTTTCATGATCCTCCTGCTAGTGGAAACAGTTTTTCCCGATCTACTGTTTTTCTTTATATTCGTTCATGGGATGTGGGCGTCGCTGGCCAGGCCAGCATTTATTGCCCATCCCTAATTGCCCTTGAGAAGGTGGTAGTGAGCTGCCTTCTTGAACTGCTGCAGTCCATGTGAGGTAGGTACACCCACAGTGCTGTTAGGAAGGGAGTTCCAGGATTTTGACCCAGCGACAGTGAAGGAACGGTGATATATTCCCAAGTCAGGATGGTGTGTGGCTTGGAGGGGAACTTGTAGGTTATGGTGTTCCCATACATCTGCTGCTCCTGTCCTTCTAGGTGGTAGAGGTCGCGGGTTTGGAAGGTGCTGTCTAAGGAGTGCATCTTGTAGATGGCACACACTGCGGCCACTGTGCGTTGGTGGTGGAGGGAGTGAATGATTGTGGATGGGGTGCAAATCAAGTGAGCTGCTTTGTCCTGGATGGTGTCGAGCTTCTTGAGTGTTGTTGGAGCTGCACCCATCCAGGCAAGTGGAGACTATTCCATCACACTCCTGACTTGTGCCTTGTTGATGGTGGACAGGCTCTGGGGAGTCAGGAGGTGAGTTACTTGCCACAGGATTTCCTAGCCTCTGACCTGCTCTTGTAGCCACGGTATTTATATGGCTACTCCAGTTCAGTTTCTGGTCAATGGTAACCCCTAGGATGTTGATAGTGGGGGATTCAGCGATCATAATGCCATTGAATATCAAAGGGAGATGGTTAGATTCTCTCTTGTTGGAAATGGTCATTGCCTGGCGCTTGTGTGGCGTGAATATTACTTGTTATCAAAACCCTTCATGATTTTGAACACCTCCACCAAATCTCCCCTTCTATACCCAAACAAGAACATACCCACTTTTTTAGTCTCTCCACGTAACTGAAGTCCCTTATTCCTGGTACTATTCTGGTAAATCTCTTCTGCCAACCTCTCCAAGTCTTTAACAGCTTTCTAAAGAGTGATGCTCAGGTCTGGACACAATAATCCTCTCTGCTCTGAGGAAAACAATTCCAGTTTCCCCAATCTCTCCATGGGCTGTGAATTAGATTTGCTCATTTCCACACTCTTGAACTCCATCTGTTCAGGAGTCCTAAATTGCAGTGCTTATCCTGAGGCTTATAAACTAAAGCAGCTATTATCTTTATTTATAATTAAATAGAATTTTGAAGCACCGCTATCAGAAAACATTGAAAACATAAAATACCTCAAAAATACACAGATTGCGAAGAATGCTTTCCTATGGAGTATAAAGATTTGAAGTCATGTTGTGCAATATTGGTAATTATTCCATTCATTAACATAGTGGGCTGATGAATTTCAGACAAACTCTTCAGCTGTTCTTTATTAATGAGCACACAGCATGGTTTCATTATGAGCTCTGATCGCAGGAATGTGATGGAATATTCGGCACTTGCTTGGATTGGTCCAGCTGTAGCAACACTCAAGAAGCTCAACACACCATCCAGGGCAAAGCAGCCGGCTTGATTGGCACCCCATCCGTTCCCTCTACCCAAATTAACAGATTGTAGGTCAAAGGATAGGCTCATCACAACACTGCATTGAGTACTCCTCTCAAAATTCTTTCCCTCAAGGTGTCAGCTGTCATGTAATGGGTAATACTCTTGTCTCTGAGTCAGGAAAGTTGTGTGTTCAAACCCTACTCCAGCAACATGAGCACATGGTCCAGACTGATACAGGCCAATGAGGGAGTGCTGCATTGTTGGCGATGCCGCCTTTTGGATGAGTCATTAAACTGAGACCCCCTCGTCCTTCTCATCAAAGGTCCCATGGCCACTATTCTGGCCAATAATTATCCCTCAAACAACATCACGGAAAAAGATTATCCAATCATTGCTGTTTGTGGGAACTTGCTGTGTGCAAATTGGCTGCTAGGTTTTCCTACATGATAAACGTGACTACACTTAAGAAAGTATTTATTTATGATACTTCATTAGCTGTGGTGCACTTTGGGACATCCTGAGATGGTGAAATAGAAATGCAAGTTTTTTCTTTTTAAACCTCCGTGGCATAGCTAAACACTACTTAGCTTTGTCAAAGTGTCCACAGGTTGTTTGGGGAGGAGTGTTGTACACAATTTATCATAGGCTCTGTCCATGTCCAGTTCAGACTACAAGTTGAGGTCTGAACCTTATGCATCCTGTGAAAACTTTTGCCCTGAACTCATAAAGTAGCCTGGTTGCCAGAGTTACCAGGCACTGCCAACATTTTCATCCAATGTGTAGCAAACCCCAACATGTAAGTTCCTTTGCTAATGTTTGATTGCTCTGGAGGAATTGTGCTTTTGTTAAAGAGAAGATTGCATGGTTACCATGGTGACTTTCAATACCTGTGTAGTGTTTGAACAGTTTCTGTATATAGAATCAATTGAACAGATATTTCGACGATTCTATGGACGGGATGTTGAGCATCTGACTCCGTTATTGTGTTTCTGTCTCATGGGAACAGGAGGAGGCCATTGAGCACTTTGAGCCTGTTCTGACATCCAGTAAGATCATGACTGATCTGTATCTCTATTTACCCACCTTGGTTCTGTAACCCTTAATATCCTTATGCAACAAAAATCTATCAATCTCAGTTTAGAAATTCAAAGTTGACCTCCTGACAGGTGCTTCCTAACAGTACAGTGAGTGGCCTTGCTCTAATTTTAATTTTATTATTGATTCAGGGGATGTGGGTATTGCTAGCATTTATTGCCCAAACGTAATTGACCTTGAGAAGGCAGTGGTGAGCCTCCTGCTTGGACCACTGCAGTATGGCTTTACATAGTGGTTTGGTGAATGGCTTGCTGGACCATTTCAGAGGGCAATCAAGAGTCAACCACATTGCTGTGGGTCTGGATTCACACCTGGTGTAATGACCAGGTGAGAAAGGTATCTAGGGGTCCCTCTCAACCTTCACCTGGTCTTACCGTAACAGGGTTTAATTTTTAAACACCGTGTTTTTAGCTCCCCCTTGGTGAATCCTTGTTTACTGCTTTCCAATTATAAGGCAAAGAAACCAGCACAAACAGGCTTTCTTAGGTTTAAAGAAGAAAAGTTGAAATTTATTAAACTTAAACTCTAATTTGGTTAACACATGCGGATACATGATGCGACCATGTATACACGATACACACATGCAAATAGAGACAGAAAAGAGCAGAAGAAAAATAAAGTGGAAAAGTTTTGAAGCAACATCTGAAGAGTTTTTGTTACGGTTCTTCGAGTTCACTCTAGAGTTCTTGATTGTAGGTAGATCTTGCTTTTCGTTGGGGCCCAGTATTCTTCTTAAACCTTGTTAGCTGTAGTAGACTTTTCTCTCTTGGGGTTCATGTGTCTTCAGTGGATTCAGAGGCTTGTGAGAAAGAGATGGGAGCAGACAGGAGAGATCTTCTATGTCCAGGAGTAAACAGACACTCTGCGTTCAAACTCTCTGCGGCCAGTTCAAAAGAGAACCCTGGAACAGCCAGGTAGTCATGTGACCAGCTAGTCTAACCAGTCCTGGCCCTTGTGGATTGTATCCTCCTTAGCAGGCCCTGGGATGCGCTTCCTCACCTTCGATGTCTATTAGTATGTAAATGTTTTTTTTCCAGCCACGGCTGATCTGTTTAACTAGTCATTTCCTCACTCCAACAGCAGTTAAAAATCAATGTTCATGACAAAGTTGATGTGCCTCATTCTTGGCAGGTGGTGGCCTAGCATGACACTGGGTAAGGATAGATGATTTCCTTTCCTAAAGGACATGAATTAACCAGATGGATTTTTACGACTGTCCGATAGTTTCATGGTTTTCATTGATATTATCTTTATATTCCAGATTTATTTTGAAGGAGACAATTCCAGAATTCCATGACCTGTTGTGTGAAGAAGTGCCTCCTGACATCACTACTAAATAGCCTAGCTCTAATTTTGAGGTTATGTCCCCTTGTTCTGGACTCCCTCCACCAGAAGATATAATTTATCTAGCTAGCAACTCTTTGAATCATCTTACTTAGAATTACATAGGATATACGGCACTGACACAGGCCATTTGGCCCAACCATCCATGCCAGTGTTTATGTTCCATTCGAGCCTCCACCTACCCTCCCTCATTTAACTCTATTAGTATATCCTTCTATTCCCTTCTCCCTTATGTGCTTCTCTAGCCTTCCCTTAAATGCATCTATGCTATTTGCCTCAACTGCTCCATGTGTTCAGAGTGCCACATTCTCACACTCTCTGGATAAAGAGGTTTCTTCTGAATTCCCTATTTGATTTCTTGGTGACTATATTATATTGATGGCCTTCAGTTTTGCTCTTCCCCACAAGTGGAAAAACTCTCTTTCTATGTCTACTCTCAAAACTTTTCATAATTATTAACGCCTTGATTAAATCACCCCTTGGCCTTCGATACTCGAGAGAACACAAGCATAGTCTATGCAATCTGTCTTCGTAATTCAACACTTTCAACCCCAACAACGAGAAAAGTTAAATACAAGAGGGAGCCACAAATACAATAATGGGGCAGAATTTCCTGGCCCTGCGCTTGGCCTTATTGGGATCGGTTGGGCCCTGGGAATAGAGGGATATCAGATAGGGTTAAGTGTTTGAAAGAAAAAAGACTTGCATTTATATAGCGCCTTTCACAACCTCAGGATATCCCAAAGTACTTCACAGCCAATGAATTTTTCTTTGAAGTATAGTCATTGTTGTAATATAGGCAAACACAGCTACTAATTTGCATACGGGAAGATCACACAACAGTAATGAGATAAATGAGTAGATAATCTGTTTTTTATTCTTGTTGATTGAGGAATAGGCGTTAAACAGGTCTTCTTCAAAATAGGTGCCATTAGGCCTTTTACACCCACCTGAGAGGTCAGGCAGGCTTCAGTTTAACGCCTCATCTGATAGACCGAACATCCGACAGTGCAGTTCTCCCTCAGTACTGGCACTGGAAATGTCAGCCTAGATTTAGTTCTTGAGTCTCTGGACTCGGGACTTGACCCCACAATCTCTGACTCAGAAGTGCAGAGGTGAGAGTGCGACCCACCAAGCCAGGGTTGTCACGGGTTGCCCACGTGGGATAGCGCACAGGAAATGAATGGAAAATCGGACAGGCTCAGTTATTTCCCCTCCCACTTCCCAATTTTTCTGCATTCGCTACATGCAGGCCATCCAATGGCCTTAGGAGCAAAGAAGTCTGTCTAGATATTTCCTGAAATGTGCAATGGACACTCGGTCCTGCAAATCTACCTTTGCAAATGTCACTGACAACAAACATTCGTTCTGGAGTTGCTTTTCCTTCTTTCCTTCCTCTCCCACAAAGGATTGCTTCATGCTCGAGTGCGGGACTTGTGTCCAGTAACCTCACTCGATATCCACATGCACGTGTCCCCCAGCAGGGGTCGCTTGATACCAGCCAAGAGCATCAACTTTGGAAAATTCTTTCTTCCATTACTGTTGGGCACGGTTATATTGCTGGACTGATAATTCAAAGAACATAGAATCATAGAATAATGAGGCACATGAGGAGGCCATTTGGTCCATCATGCCTGTTACGGCACTTCAAAAGAACTTTCCAATTTGTCCCACTCCTCCCAGCTCTTCCCTCATAGCGCTACAATTGTTTTTCCTTCAAGTATTTATCTAATTTTCTTTTGAATTTACTATTGAATCTGCTTCCACCACCCTATCAGGCAGTGCATTCCAGGTCACTTCAACTTGCTGCATAAAAATGTGTTTTCTCATGGACAGTTTCTCCTTATTTACTCTATCAAAACCCTACATGATTTTGAACACAAATGTCCTTTTAACCTTGAGGTCATCAAAAACTCTGCTGCCCGTTTCCTTACTCATACCAAGTCCCGTTCATCCATCATGTCCTGTGCTCGCTGAGCTACATTGGCTTCTGGTTAAGCAACACTTTTATTTGAAAATTATCATCCTTGTTTTCAAATCCCTCCGTGGTTTCATCCATCCCTACTTCTTTCCCCTCCTCCAGCCCTACAACGTTCCGAGATCTCTGTGCTCATCTAATTCTGACGTCTTGCGCGTCCCCGATTTTAATCACTCCACCATTGGTGGCTGTGCCTTCAGCTGTCTAGGCCCCAAACTCTGGAATTCCCTCCCTAAACCTCTCCACCTCTCTCTCCTCCTTTACGATGCTCCTTAAAACCTATCTCTTTGTCCAAGCTTTTGACCATCTGTCCTCATATCTCCTTATGTGGCTCACTGTCAAATTTTGTTTGATAACACTCCTGTGAAGCATCTTGGATGTTTTACTACATTAAAGCCACTACGTAAATACAAGTTGTTGTTGGTCTAAGGAGAACGATCCCAGCTTCTCCAGTCTCTCCACATAAATGACATCCCTCATCCCTGGTACCATTCGAGTAAAAAAGAATACTGCAGATGTGGAAATCTGAAATAAAAACAGAAAATACTCAGCAGGTCTGGGAGCATCTGTGGAGAGAGAAACAGTGTTAATGTTTCATCAGAACCATCCTAGTAAATCGTTTCTGCTCCCTCTCCGAGGCCTTGATGTCCTTCCTAAAGATTGGTGCCCAGAATTGAATGCAATACTCCAGTTGATACCTAACCAATGACTTATAAAGGTTCAGCATAACGTACTTGTTTTTGTAAGCTACATAGTGTATGGTATTGAAATAGCTGAGCTCGTGTATTGTGATAGCTGAATACTTTTATATGGCCTCTCTGCTGCCCTCTCTGTTGGGGAGGTGTAAATAAAAAGTTCCACAATGGTTGCCTACGGTTAGAGACTCATGTTAGATATACTCAGTGAATATACAACAGAAAGATGACAATGAGATGGGATTAATTTTTTAAAATATATTTCATTCAAGAAATTACAGTCTGAACAACATTGTAATGCACTTTTTGGAACTCCCAAAGTTGATATTGAGGAGGTTTTGGGTGATTTGAAAGATTGCTCTGGGTGTGTCTGCAGAATGATACGTAATTGAAAAAAAATGGCACCGAAGACATATTCTGGGACAATGGGGGAATTCAACCCTAACAAAGAGGACTCGTGTAATTATGAATAATTTGACTACAAGCTAATTAAATAGGGGATGAGGAGAAAGCGAATGTTTTCCTCACCATGATGGGCCAGATGTTTTTGAGCTGGTGTTTAACCAGTGTTGCCCATGAGACCCCAGTACTCTGTACTATTCTGAAATTAATGAGATTTTGGGCTCATGGCACAACTAAGAATGAAATTGCGCTGGGATTTGCATTTTGTGAAAGAAAGCAAGTGAGTCTATTGCAGATTATATTCTTGAATTAAAGAAACTCTGCTGTCACTGTGGGTATGGCACAAACTTAAAAGTTACATTCAGAGGCACATTCGTTGGAGGTTTAAAGAATAGTAAAATCCAGGATAACCTTTTGCGTACAGGTAATAAGCTGACATGGAAGGAGGCCTGCGATGAGGCCACAGCCATGACAATGGCAGGAAGAGATAGTGACAGATTGCAAGGAAGTTCTTTTCCTGAACCGGCAGGGGAGGTCCACCAGATTTCAGCAGAAACCAGGCCACAGCAGCCTAGTTCACAGACTCAGAGTCAGAAATTTACCATTGCCATGGTAGCCACCAATCATCTAAATGTCCAATTTCCAGTCAAAGTGCTATGACTGTGGGAAAGTTGGTCATATCCAAATGGCATGCAGGAGTAGAGGAAATAGTAAAGCTCCAGGTCACAGCAATGCACCAGGTCGAGGTTGTGGTAGACCTAAAGCTAGTTCAGGACCCTGGAAGTCCACAAATATGCATATGATAGATATGGAAACAGAAGTTGATGTTATCGAGCAGGAGGATTTAGAGTTGTAACTCAGTCAGACAGCAAGAAAAATAGCACATGGAAGATTACAGTAAAAGAGCTAAAGATATAATTCCAGCGCCCACAGTAAAAATGAAAGTCAGAGATTCACAACTTACTTTCATCATTGATACAGCTGCAGCAGTGTCCGTTATCTCGGAAGGATGGTACAAGATGTCCCTAAGTCACATTCCCTTATGCAAAACAGGTATGAAACTGACTAGTTAATCCAATAACAATATTCCAGTCTTAGGTGAAGTTATTGTTAGGGTGAAATACGATGATGCATCCTCTTACTGGCCATTGGTAGTAGTAGGAGAGAACAAAGTCTCCCAGATGGGATGAAATTGCTGTAAGAGAATACAGTTAAACTGGGCTGAGTTATTTACAGTAGGGATCAGTAAGAGCATGTTTTATATTGAGGAAGCTCTAAGAGAGCACAAGGGGGTCTTTGAGGAAGGAGGACCAAATGATCCAATCAAGGTTCCTTTCATTCCACGGTCAAACACAAGAAACCTTGGGAATGAGTACATGTTGATTTCTTTGAAATGGATGGGAAAAAGTATTTTGTTTTGGTCAATAGCTATAGGAAGTGCATAAATGTTGATTCTATGCCCAATAGCACAGGTGCCTAAACTACTGTGGTTTTGAGAAGTTGGTTTGCAATTTATGGGTTTCCAGAAATGTTGGTGTCAGATAATGGTCCACAGTTTACGTCAGAAGAGTTTGAAATATTTCTGAGTAAGAATGGAGTCAAACACACTGTAATACTACCATATCACCCAGCATCGAATGGTGCTGCAAAAAGAAGTGTACAAATTGTGAAGGGGTCATTGCAGAAGTATTTGCTAGGTGACAAGCTAGGCAGTAATTTCCATGTTTCGCTTTGACACAGACGAGACAATTTTCTGTTCGCTTACGAAATAACCCCACAGTCTACAACAGGTTGCTCGCCTTATGAGTTAATGTTTAAACATGCACCCAATTAAAGGCTTCTTCCTGCCCCTCCCACGCCCCGCTGGTATTAGCCCAGCAGTGAGCAGGCCTGTTGACACGCGGGGAGCACGACGAGGAAACCTGTGCGGGTTGCTTGCTGGCTCCGGGGTGGGGCAGCTGGGGTGGGAGGGGGGGGTCCCTTGTTCAAAGGCACTCAGTGCCTGATAAAGGGACCCAGCATCAGGAAATGGGGGGCCCACTGAGAGCCCCCGCTCTGCCCTTGCTGCCAACCCCGCTACAGCCCTCTCCCCCTCGACCCCCACCCCATGTAACCCCTCCTGCCATCACTCACCTGTGGTCTGGGTCCGTCGACGATACTGGGCCTTGGGTGGGTGATTTACCAGTAGCAACCACTGCATCCATGGTGGCGCTGCTCAGTAGAAGAGCTGTTGGGCTTTGATTGGCCGGCAGCTCTCGGTGGGTGGGACTTCGGTCCCCGGGGTCCTTAATTCTGGGGAAGTTAAGTCGTCAATCCCACTATAGTGCTTTGGGAACTTGAATTAGCCTTAAAAAAAAACTGATAACAGTACGAGAGAACATGGTACCCTATCTAACTGCAGTATGGGAGGACCTTCACCACACGTACTATTGTGATTTCAGAAAAAGGCTCACCACCACCTTCTCAATGGACAATTAGGGATGGGCAATAAATACCAGCCCTGCCAGCGATGCCCACATCTTGAGAATTTTTTTTAAAATACTGAAGTCAATGAATAAAGGAAATAATATTGATGCACTTGATTTAAATAAATAATAGCAGCCAACACCAGGAATTAAACAAATGATTTCACAAGCCAGTGTTATGAAAGTGCTTCTCTGTTTTGTAAAACATATTTTTTGAGGATTCATTTGTTAAAGAATGAAGAAATGTTAAACTTTGGGGTTTTCAAAGGGGGTCATGTAAAGGCCACTTGACTTTGAAAAATAGTCCTTGGAAATGTTTTTAAAAGGGTCACTGAGAGGTCGTGTGAGGAAAACAAGCTTTTCCAGGAAACCACTTGATTTCCAGAAACAACAACAAGTCTTTTCGGGAAACTATCTGACTTCCAGCTCAATAAACAACAGAGAACTTTGGATACCAGGAGAAGTTGTTTACGAAGAAGTGACAGGTCAAGATTGATGGAGGTCAAAAGATTGGCCTCCAGTTGTTGGTTTTGCCTTTGAATTGTTTTGAGTTGGCGTTGAATTGTATAAAAAGGGAGAGAACTTCCAAGGAGAGAAGAGAACTTCCAAGAAGAGAAGAGAATTCCCAAGGAAGGACAGAAGACCACAACCCAGCTCAGCTTTCCAGCACCTCTCTAAAAAAACCCTGAGAAGTCCACTGTGTCGACTCATCTTGTCTCCTGTCTTTGAAGAAAAGCCTGCTAAATTAATTCTCAACGCCGCCTGAAAAAAACTGTTCTAAAAGATCCCAGTGATCTGTCTACATGCACTCGGAGGCCAGACTGTATGCCAGTTTTGGAACACAACATATCTTATCTGCTGTTTCTTCAAGAATGAGCAAGTATTCAGCCCAAGTGTTTTTCTTGTCTGTAACAGAGCTCTAAAAACAAAAATCCATTTATTTTTCCGGTTAACGGTGTATGTGTGTATGTATGTGAGTGTGAGGGGCCATGAAATATTAAAGGGAACTTTAATATTTCAATCTGTATATTTATGCTTTACTTCATTACTGGTTAAGACTTGTTTTATAATGAACTGATAATGTTGTTGTTTATTAAAGAAACCTTAGCACTATCAGTTGAGTAACTAATTATAGAAATGGCTGAAATAAAAACAGAAAATGATGGAAATACTCAGCAGGTCTGGCAGCATCTGTGGAGAGAGAAACAGAGTTAACATTTCAGGTCTGTGACCTTTCATCAGAACAGAGATGGCGGGGCCTGTCACCATAAATGAAATATGGTGAAAATGGTGGAAACATTTTATTCAATAAAATTTTACCTGATCTGGGGAGAAAAGAAAATCAGGTGAAAAAATAAAATCGTGGGTGACTTCAGCAATTCACTTTGCAGTGCCACACAGTGGCAGGAGGCCTGCAACTACAGTGTGACAGGCAGATTGGCTTTTCCCATTATAATAATGTTGACATACATTTTTCATATTATAAAATGTTGATGTAGCAAGAAAGGCTTTTGCTATTATAAAATATTGATATATAAAGGGTGGTAGAAATTCGTGGGCAACAACAATGTGCATTTGTAAGGTACTTTTAACATAGTAAAAATATCCCAAGGTGATTTGCAGAAGTGTTATCAAACAGAAATCCATAAGAAACTATTTGGACAGGTGACTAAAAGGTTGGTCAAAGAAGTAGGTTTTAATAAGTGTTTTAAAGGACGATTGAGAAGTAGATAGGCAGAGAAATTCCAGAGCTTAGAGCCTAGGCAGCTGAAGTCACCGTTGACAATGGTAGAGTGATTAAAGTCGGGGATGAGCAAGAGGCCAGAATCGGATGAGCACAGAGATCTCAGAGGGTTGTAGGTCTGATGGAGGTTACAGACATAGGGAGGGGGCAAGGTCATGGAGGGATTTGAACATAAGGATGAGAATTTTAAAATTGAGGCATTGCTGGACCAGGAGCCAGTGAGTACGTAGAGTGATGGGTGAATGGGACTTAGTGCGAGTTAGGATACAGGCAGTGGGGTTTTTGGATGAGTTCGAGTTTTGACAGAAGGTTGCTGCTATGTACACTATGTTTATCCAGTCTTTTCATTTTCTAAACTGCCCAATATTTTCTTCCCCTATTGGCGGCTACTTAAATGACTACTACACAGAATCACAAAATCACAGAATTGCTACAGCACAGAAGGAGGCCATTCAGCCCAACGTATCTGCACTGACTTTCTGAATGAGCAATTCACCTAGTGCCATTCCTCCGCCTTCTCCCCATAACCCTGCACATTCTTCCTTTTTAGATAACAATACTTTCTGGCTGTTAATAGCTGTTCTCACATAAGTTATTGCTTTCTCAAGGAATACCTCAGGGCTGAACCATTCAATCTCATCTAATAAGCCCACTGCAGTACATTCACAGCTCACTTGACTGTCTTCAGCCAAACAGTATTTGGAAACTATTTCCAATTTGGTTTTTGTTACTCTTTTTTGATTGAATTTTGGTCTTTCCAAAATTGGTTTTCTGAGGACTATAAGACCTTTCCTTGAATCAATCTAGCACTGCTTCAGAACTTCTAGCTTACTCTCAGTTTAAAAGAAGACCACATGTTTTCTCCCATTCAATACAATTCAGAGATTCTGTCTTATAAAGTCTGAAGCAATTCTAAACATTTCAAATCACTTTATCCATCTTGGCCTTTCACATTGGTATGTTGAAATCACAGTTATCTGATGGATTGTTAAGAAAGACATCAAGGATTTGCATTTATATCATCACCATTCATTATCTGAGGACGTTCCCAAGTAGTCCACAGCCAATGAAGTATTTTTGAAGTGTATCCACTGTTGTAATGTAGGAAACGCAGCAGCCAATTTGCACACAGCAAGATCCGACAAACAGCAATGAGATAATAACCAGATAATCTGTTTTTTTTGTGATGTTGGTTGAGGGATAAGTATTGGCCCCAGGACACCGGAGAGAACCCCCCCCCCCCCCACCTTGCCCGCTTCAAATAGAACCCTGGGATCTTTTTTTTCCTCAAGTCCCTGAAGTGGGACTTGAACCCACAATCTATCTGACTCTTAGTCCAAAGAATGCTACCCAATAAACAACAGCTAATACTGCAAGATCTCACAAGATAACACATTTTGACACAGCAAGATCCCACAAACAGCAACAAGATGGATAAGCAGTTAATAGATTTCCTGGTGGTGCTTGTTGACACTAGAAGAACTTTGTCTTTTCCTTTAAATATTTCTAATAGGTCTTTAGTATCCACCTCAATCACTGAAACAGGTAGACAAGGCCTCAGTTTAGCATTGCATTGATAAAGGACAGCACCTACAACAACAATTTGCATTTTTGTAGCGCCTTTAATGTAGCAAAACATCACAGCAGCATCGTCGCACAAAATTTGACACTGAGTCACATAAGGAGATATTAGGACAGGTGACCAAAAGGCTTGGTCAAAGAAGTAGATTTTAAGGAGCAAGGAGAGTGAGGCAGTGAGGTTTAGGGAGGGAGTTTCAGAGCTCAAGGCCTGTCAGCTGAAGGCACGGTCACAAATAATGGAGTGATTAAAATCGGGGATGCGCAAGCAGAACAGATTTGAAGGAGTACAGAGAACTTGGAGGACGTTACTGAGATGGGGGGTGGGGGGAGAGGTGGGGGGGGGGGGAGGGCGAGGTCGTAGAGGGATTTGAAAAAATTGATGGGAATTTTAAAAGCCAGGCATTTTCGGACTGGTAACCAAGGTAGGTCAGTGAGCACAGTGGTGATGGATGAACAGGACTTGGTGCAAGTTAGGATACGGGGCAGCAACGTTTTGGATGAGCTCCAGTTTATACAGGCATACCTTACAATTGCACTGGTGTTTCAGGCTAGATTATGGAGCTGAGCTAAGAGATATTTATGGAGAGGGTGCAGCTGAGGTAAAAACTGAAGGTCGAAGAACCCAGCAAGGCCAAAATCACAGAGGGCCTGATGCTCATAATGGCAGGGCCTCATTTGCATCTTGTGTGTCTGGCAGTCGGCTAATAGGGAAGGCTAAGGGGAAGAGGCCCAAAATCGGGAGGGCTGGTGGATGGTGGGGAGTGTATTGTGGTGGGGGTGGGGGATAAGGCTATAATTGGGGCTGAGGAGGCCAAAAGCTTCCTTTAGGGGCCAAGGGAGTGTAGGGGAGCACTCCGGCCCTTCGTGGTTGCATGGGGGAGTGGTGTTAATATCAAGGATAGAATGAGCATTTGAACTCTGATTTCGGGTGGCAAAACTATGTGTGATCTGAGTTTTATCCAGATGGGTGAAGCAATATAACTGTAGATAATTTTTTTTCATGACATTCCACTGGCACATTAATGATATTGAGTAGAATTGTGTGTAGGCACAGATGCTCCACTCCCTCTGAATATAGAGCAGTGTGGAGTTAGCACTATAGATCAGTGTCATGGGCTCTCATTGATGTGCAATAGACAGTGATGTTAGATGAGGTGTTGTATAAATTCACTATTGGAGGCGTTCATTGGGAATGCATACAGCAATCCAACAGATTACCCATACAAGTTCCTTGGTAACTAACATGTCCCACACTGTGTTATGTAACCCTCCTACCCATATGCAAATCTGGAAAGAACTAGTATAGAACTGGAGGTATCACATATCTTTAGACATATCATACACAAACACCCATTTCAAATTCACTTTTTTTTTCTCTGACTCAGCCCAACATCATAACTGAAATGAATACATACTCCATCTGGAAGAGTGACTTCATTTGTCTGATATTGTGGTTCTCCTATTCTGAACCTCAAAGTGTTCTCTTGTGAAACACTTGAGAACAAGGATGATTGATCAAAGGATGATTGATAATTTAATGGTGCTGAGAAACAGAACAAGGGATTAATATTGCTTTTGTTTTTGCATTTCTCCGCCGCCTGTTATGTTAGCCCTTGCTCCGTATCCCAAAAGGATGCAATCGTGGGATACAAAAGTTAAATCATGACATTTTTCTTGTGATGTGGGTGACGCTGGCAAGGCTGTCATTGATTGACTGTCTCTGGGAAGAAAGTGGTGGTGGGCCTTCTTCATGAGTCACTGCAGTCCTTGAAAGTGGGATGGCAAAAAGAGCAAGAGAGAGTGAAAAGAAGGAGGGAGGGAAAGAAGGAAATTAAATTTGCATAGCACCTTCCACAGCACCTTCCAAAGTGTTTTACATCCAATGAAGTAATTTTGAAGTGAAGTCAATTTTTAGGAAATGTGGCGACTAATCTGCGCACAGTAAGCTCCCACAAACAGCAATGTGGTAAATGGCCCGATCATCTGTTTATAGTGGCGAGAGTGAACCTTTAAGGTGATGGATAAGCTGCTGGTCAAGTGGGCTCCTTTGTCCTGGATGGTGTCGAGCTTCTTGAATGTTGTTGGAGCTGCACTCATCCAGGCAAGTGGAAAGCATTCCATCACACTCCTGACTGACGCCTTGTAGATGGTGGACAGACTTTGAGGAGGCAGGAGGTGAGTCACTATGGAAAGTAAGGTCGGCAAACATGATACACACAGCAAGATTCTAAAAACCAATATTAGCAATGGCCAGTGTTGACTGAAGGAGCAGGTAAACAGGACAATCCTTGTTCAAATAGCCTAACTAAATAATGTTAAATGCCTGAAATATTGGATCCCACTGTTTTTAAGGTAGGGATTCACAGTGCAGTAGTAGCCATTAAATTTAGAGCGGGATCTGACACAACTGATTTCAGTGTTCATATTATTGAAGAGTTTATGACCCTGATGGGCTTCATACCAATTCTTCCGAATCACAAATAGTTCAACCATTCATAAGAATTGTCCTTTTCTTTTATTTATTTATGGGATGTGGGTGTCACTGCCAATTGCACAAACCTAATTACTCTCAAGAAAGTGGTGGTGAGCCACCTTCCTAAATACAATTGAGTGGTTTGTGAGGCCCTTTCAGAGGGGAGTTAAGAGTCAATCACATTGGTGTGGGACTGGAGTCACAGACAACCAGACTGGGTAAGGATGCCAAATTTCCTTCCCTCAAGGGCATCAGTGAACCTGAGGAGTTTTTACAACAAACCTTTAGGTACATGCTCATTATTACCGATATTAGCTTTTTGATCCCAATTTTATTTTACTAATTGAATTTAAATTCCCCAAAACACCACAGTGAGATTAGAACTCATGTCTCTGTATCATAAACCCAGGCCTCATGATTACTAGTCCAGTAACATAGCCACTATGCTTCTGAACCCCCCCATTCCACTGGAAAGTTTAACCAGTGGGTAACTGAGTCACACCATATCCTGGCTTGGACATATAACGGCCATTCCTTAATCCTCTCTGGGTCAAATTCCTGGAACACCAACCCCACCCCCCCCCCCCCTCTATTTAACAGCACTGTGAGGGTGTGTCACCACACGGACTCTAATGGTTCACGAAGAAGGGCCACCACCTGCTCAAGAAACAACTAGCGATGAGCAATAAATGCAAAGTGAGTATTGACAATGCTGCGTCAGCCAATGAGAGAGAAGGTTGCATAGTGGTAATGTCCCTGAACTAGTAATCCGGAGGCTGTTAAAACCCTGGGAACACAGGTTCAAATCCCACCATGGTGAGTAGAAAGCCACTCAGTTGTCGAGGACAATTAGGGATGGGCGACAAATGCTGGCCTTGCCTGCGATGCCCACATCCTGTGAAAGAATTAAAAAAAACACCATCAGGGATCTGTGGACATGCACCCCAAGATCCTTTTGTTCCTCGACACTTCTCAGTATCCTTCCATTTATTCTGCATTCCCTTGCCTTGTTAGTCTCCCCCATATGCATTACCTCACATTACCCTGGACTGAACTGCATTTGCCCCTATTCTGCCCCCCTGACCAGTCCATTGATATCTTCCTGCAGTCTACAGATTTCTGCTTCATTATCAACCTCCAGGCTAATTTTTGTATCATCTGCAAACTTCTTAATATTGTACTCCCTACATTCAAGTCCAAATCATTGATAAATACCACCAAAAGCAAGGCACCTAGTACTGAGCCCTGCTGAACCCCACTGGAAATGGCTTTCCAGTCACAAAAACACCCATCAACCATGACCCTTTGCTTCCTGTCTCTGAGCTAATTCTGTATTCAACTTGCCACTTTGCCTTGGATCCCATGGGCTTTTACACACATGACCAAGCAGCCATGTGGGACCTTATCAAAAGCTTTGCTAAAATCCATCTAGACTATATCCAATGCACTACCCTCATCAACCGTCCTTATTAACTTCTCAAAAAATCCCATCATGTCAGACGGCTACAACCTTCCCCGAACAAACCACTGCTGCCTTTCATTAATCCGTAGTCTTCCTAAATGAAGATTTATCCTGTCCTTCCGCATTTTTTCCAATAATTTTCCCACCACAAAGATCAAGCTGACTGGCCTACAATTACTCAGTCTTTCCCTTTTTAAACAATGGCATAACGTTAGGAGTCCTCCAGTCCTTTGGCACCACACCTGTAGCTGGAGAGGAATGGAAAATGATGGTCACAGCCTCTACTATTTCTCCTCTTGCTTCCCTTAAAAGCCTAGGATACACTTCATCTGGGCCAGGGGATTTATCCACTTTCAAAGATGTTAAACCCCTTAATGCTTCCTCTCTCATTATGTTAATTTCATCTAATATTTCACACTCCTCCTCCCTGATTGCAATGTCTGTATTATCCCTTTCTTTTGTGAAAACAGATGCAAAGTATTCTTTAAGACTCATACAAAAGTCCTTCACCTATACATACCAGTTACCCTTATGGTCCCTAATACACTCTGCTGTTTCTTTAGTTATCCTCTTGCTCTTTATTTATTTACAAAAAATCTTTGGGTTTTCCTTGATTTTACTTGCCAATATTTTTTCATGCCCTCTCTTTGCTTTCTTAATTTTCTTTTTAATTTCACCCGTACACTTTTTATACTCCTCTAGGTTTTCTGCGGTATTGAGCCCTCGGTATCTGTCATCAGCTTCCCTTCTTTTTTCTATGCTCTCCTTTAAGCCCCTTCACATCCAGGGGGCTCTGGACTTGTTAGCCCCTCCTTATATTGTTACAGGAACGTACTTGCTCTGAATCCTAGCTACCACTTCCTTGATTGCCTCCCACTGAAGGGGAGGGGAGTTCTCCCCAGTGACCTGGCCAATGTTTATCCCTTAATGAACATCACTAAAGCAAATGATCTGGTCATTGTCACATTGCTGTTTGTGGGATCTTGCTGTGTACATATTGGCTGCCTTATCTCTCGCATTACAGCAGTGACTACACTTCAAAAATACTTCATTCACTTTAAAGCGCTTTAGGACATTCTGAGGTCATAAAGACGCTGTATAAATTTGAATACTTGATGAATCAAAGTTAAAAAGGGATTGTCAAGTCATGTACAAGCTGAACTAATCACATTCTGTCTGGCCTGTCACCAACAAAATTTGCAACACTTTATTGAAATAAACTTGGTGCAAGAACTTGGACTGCTGTCTGCCCAGGTGATGTCACTGGATTAAAAAGTTTAGCCACGAAACCAAATTCAGACAGAAACCCCTCATCATTGTACCAGAGAATAAGTCTAACCGAATATCTGGTTATTTTTCTCTATATCAATAAAAATCGAAAGCAAATTTTTCCCGATGTCCAGAAACTTTGAAAATGAGTGGCATAAAGAGAGAAATGACATGTATATAGTGCCTTTCATGACCTCAGGATATCCGAAAATGCTTTACAGCCAATAAAATATAGTCATTGTATTGCCCCTGAGCTGGGTTTCTGACCATGTATCCACTCCATTGCCAGGATGCCTACTTATACCTCCGTATCATCACTCGACTCTGCACCTGCCTCAGCTCAACTACTGATGAAACCCTCATTCATGCCTTTGTTAGTTCCAGATTCAATTATTCCAATGCACTCCTGGCCAGTTTTCCATCTTTCACCCTCTGTAATTGAGCCCATCTCAAAACACTGCTGCGTGTATCCTAACTCACACCAAGTCCTGTTCACCAATCACCCCTGCTCTCGCTAACCTACATTGGCTCCCGATTAAGCAACACCACAATTTTAAAATTCTCATTCTTGTTTACAAATCTCTCCGTTGCTTCACCCCTCCCTATTTCTGTAATCTCCTCCAGCTCTACAAACCTCCGATATATCTGCGCTCCTCTAATTCCGTCCACTTGTGCATCCTCGATTTTCATCACTCCACCATTGGTGGCCGTGCTTTCAGCTGTCCAGATTCTAAACTTTAAACTTCTCTCCCTAAACCTCTCTATTTCTCTACGTCTCTCTTCCTTTGAGACGCTCTTTAAAACCTGACTCTTTGACCAAGCTTTTGGTCACCTGTCCAAATATCTCCTCTGGGCACAGTGTCAAATTTTATTTGATAATCAGCCCTGTGAAGTGCCTTGGCACATTTTAATACAGTAAATGCGCTATATAAATGCACATCATTGTTGTAATGTAGGAATTTGTATTCTGTTTAAAGAGTCAGTTATTTTAAAAAAAACGGTGTGATGGAAGCCACAGTCTGTGGGACCAGTTGGGGAGCATGTGCGAGCTGTGATCTGACCAGATGACTTGTCAAATGTTCTGTTGGGTGTACTGACACTGGTTTCAAAGTGTTTTTTGAGACAGACCCCAACTGAAAGGGAAACTAAAACTGAAACAGAAACTGAAACTAAATCTTCTGGTGAAACAGAAACTGGTTGGAACCAGAATTTAAAAAGACACAGAGCCATTGGATCTCAGATCATGCAGGAGTGGAGTGTGGGCAGGCTGAAGAAAGTGAAGGCTGAATCCAGGAGCTGTTTTTGTGACTGTTTTTTTATTCATTCATGGGATGTGGGCGTCACTGGCAATGCCAGCATTTATTGCCCATCCCTAATTGCCCTTGAGAAGGCGGTGGTGAGCTGCCTTCTTGAACCGCTGCAGTCCATGTGAGGTTGGTACACCCACAGTGCTGTTAGGAAGGGAGTTCCAGGATTTTGACCCAGCGACAGTGAAGGAACGGCGATATAGTTTCAAGTCAGGATGGTGTGTGGCTTGGACGGGAACTTGCAGGTGGTGATGTTCCCATGCATCTGCTGCTCTTGTCCTTCGAGGTGGTAGAGGTCGTGGGTTTGGAAGGTGCTGTCGAAGGAGCCTTGGTGCATTGCTACAGTGCATCTTGTAGGTGGTACACACTGCTGCCACTGTGCGTCGGTAGTGGAGGGAGTGAATGTTTGTAGATGGGGTGCCAATCACGCGGGCTGCTTTGTTCTGGATGGTGTCGAGCTTCTTGAGTGTTGTTGGAGCAGCACCCATCCAGGCAAGTGGAGAGTATTCCATCACACACCTGACTTGTGCCTTGTAGATGGTGGACAGGCTTTGGGGAGTCAGGAGGTGAGTTGCTCGCCGCAGGATTCCTAACCTCTGACCTGCTCTTGTAGCCACGGTATTTATATGGCTACTCCAGTTCAGTTTCTGGTCAATGGTAGCCCCTAAGATGTTGATAGTGGGGAATTCAGCGATGGTAATGCCATTGAATGTCAAGGGGAGATGGTTAAATTCTCTCTTGTTGGAGATGGTCATTGCCTGGCACTTGTGTGGTGTAAATGTTACTTGCACTTATCAGCCCAAGCCTGGATATTGTCCAGGTCTTGCTGCATTTCTACACGGACTGCTTCAGTATTTGAGGAGTTGCGAATGGTGCTGAAGATTGTGCAATCATCAGCGAACATCCCCACTTCTGACCTTATGATTGAAGGAAGATCATTGATGAAGCAGCTGAAGATGGTTGGGCCTAGGACACTACCCTAAGGAACTCCTGCAGTGAAGTCCTGGAGCTCAGATGATTGACCTCCAACAACCACAACCATCTTCCTTCGCGCTCGGTAGGACTCCAACCAGCAGAGAGTTTTCCCCCTGATTCCCATTGACTCCAGTTTTGCTAGGGCTCCTTGATGCCATACTCGGTCAAATGCTGCCTTGATGTCGAGGGCAGTCACTCTCACCTCACCTCTTGAGTTCAGCCCTTTTGTCCATGTTTGAAGCAAGGCTGAAATGAGGCCAGGAGCTGAGCGGCCCTGGCGGAATCCAAACTGAGCGTCACTGAGCAGGTTATTGCTCAGCAAGTGCTGCTTGATGGCACTGTTGATGACACCTTCCATCACTTTACTAATGATTGAGAGTAGACTGATGGGGCGGTAATTGGCCGGGTTGGACTTGTCCTGCTTTTTGTGTACAGGACATACCTGGGCAATTGTTCACATTGCCGGGTAGATGCCAGTGTTGTAGCTATACTGGAATAGCTTGGCTAGGGGTGTGGCAAGTTCTGGAGCACAGGTCTTCAGTACTATTGCCGGAATATTGACAGGATCCATAGCCTTTGCAGTATCCAGTGTCTTCAGTCGTTTCTTGATATCACGCGGAGTGAATCGAATTGGCTGAAGTCTGGCATCTATAATGCTGGGGACTTCAGGAGGAGGCCGAGATGGATCATCAACTCGACACTTCTGGCTGAAGATTGTTGCAAATGCTTCTGCCTTTTCTTTCACACTGATGTGCTGGGCTCCCCCATTATTGAGGATGGGGATATTTGTGGAGCCACCTCCTCTAATTAGTTGTTTAATTGTCCACCACCATTCACGACTGGATGTGGCAGGACTGCAGAGCTTAGATCTGAACTGTTGGTTATGGGATCGCTTAGCTCTGTCTATCACATGCTGCTTATGCAGTTTAGCATGCAAGTAGTCCTGGGTTGTAGCTTCACCAGGTTGACACCTCATTTTAAGGTATGCCTGGTGCTGCTTCTGGCATGCCCTCCTGCACTCTTCATTGAAGCAGGGTCGGTCTCCTGGCTTGATGGTAATGGTAGAGTGGGGGATATGCCTGGCCATGAGGTTACAGATTGTGGTTGAGTACAATTCTGCTGCTGCTGATGGCCCACAGCGCCTCATGGATGCCTAGTTTTGCATTGCTAGATCTGTTTGAAATCTATCCCTATTAGCATGGTGATAGTGCCACACAACACGATGGAGGGCATCCTCAATATGAAGGCAGGACTTGGTCTCCACAAGGACTGTGTGGTGGTCACTCCTACCAATACAGTCATGGACAGTCTGCGGTAGGCAGACTGGTGAGGACGAGGTCAAGTATGTTTTACCCTCGTGTTAGTTCCCCCACCACCTGCCGCAGACCCAGTCTAGCTGCTATGTCCTTTAGCACTCGGCCAGCTCAGTCAGTAGTGGTGCTACCGAGCCACTCTTGGTGATGGACATTGAAGTCCACCACCCAGAGTACATTATGTGCCTTTGCCACTCTCAGTGCTTCCTCCAAATGGTGTTCAACATGGAGGACTACTGATTCATCAGCTGAGGGAGGGCGGTAGGTGGTAATCAGTAGGAGGTTACCTTGCCCATGTTTGACCTGATGCCATGAGACTTCATGGGGTCCAGAGTCGATGTTGAGGACTCCCAGGGCAACTCCCTCCCTACTGTAGACCACTGTCCCGCCACCTCTGCTGGGTCTGTCCTGCCGGTGGGACAGGACATAATCAGGGATAGTGATTGCAGTGTCTGGGACATTGTCTGTAAGGTATGATTCCATGAGTATGACTATGTCGGGCTGTTGCTTGATTAGTCTGTGGAACAGCTCTCCAAACTTTGGCACAAGCCCCCAGATGTTAGTAAGGAGGACTTTGCAAGGTCGACAGGGCTGGGTTTGCCGTTGTCGTTTCCGGTGCCTAGGTCGATGCCGGGTGGTCCGTCCGGTTTCATTCGTTTTCATTGACTTCGTAGCAGTTAGGTACAACTGAGTGGCTTGCTAGGCCATTTCAGAGGGCATGTAAGAGTTAACCACATTGCTGTGGGTCTGGAGTCACACGTAGGCCAGACCAGGTAATTTCCTTCCATAAAGGACATTAGTGAAGCAGATGGGTTTTTACAACAATCAACAATGGTTTCATGGTCATCATTAGACCAGATTTTATTTCCAGATTGATTAATTAAATTCAAGTTCCACATTCTGCTGTGGTGGGATTCGAACCCATGTCTCCAGATCAATACCCTGGGTGTCTGGGTTACTAGCCCAGTGATAATACCATTACGCCACCGCCTCCCCTAAAAGTAACTTAAAGTAACTAAATAACCAGACCCGGCCATACAGTGCATAGGGTTGTCACTGAAGGGCTCAGGTAAAGGTAATACTGATGGATCCACGCTATCAAGTCAGTCATGAGCAGAGCTGAGGAGGTTCTGGAGAACTGCACCATTTTGGGTGAAGACCATACCCATGGAGTTCGGGATTGAAGGGAAACTGCTGTCGGATGAGAATCGGTGGCTGCATCTTGGAAGACAGGAGCTGGAGATCTACCTGAGGCAGTTCAGAGCTTTGAATACTTTTGTGCCTGTAATTGGTGTCATATATGCTGAGTGGACTGCCCAGTAAATTGGTGAGATCTATCTTTGTTGTATCTGATAATTAATGTGCAATTTGTAATCTTTGTTGACTGTGATTTGCCTGTTAATTCATGTTTAATTTATATGACTTTGGTTTGACTGTTAAAGTAAAAGTTATAAAAGTGAAATCTTGTCCATTTGATTTTTTTATTGGGTCATTCAGTTGTTTTGGTTTGTTAATCTCCATAGGGATCATAACAAGATTGGGGGCTCCCCCGGGATTGATCTAAATTATGCTGTGAAACAGGTTCACTGGAATCTTCCAATGTTTAAACAAACAAGATTTCACATTTACTTTTGCTGTATTCAGTGGGAAATCAACATGAGAACCTTTGATGCTGAGGCCTTAGTGGAGAGAGATGTGTCTCTTAGTGCCTTAGAACAGTTGACAAAAGATAATTTGAAGGCTGTAGCAGGGAACCTTGGGGTCATCTTAAAATTAGGAGTTAGGAAGGTTGAGATCATTGAAGAATTGGCTCATCACTTTAAGATTGAGAAAGAAAAAGATGTTTCTGTAAGTGTCAAATAGAACTAGCAAAAGCCAGGGAAATGAGACAATTCAAGATAAAGAAGATGAAATTGTAAAGGGAAAGGAAAGAAAACGAAAGATAAATGCAAAAACTTGAACTAGAATTAGAAAAAGAGAAATGAAAACACTTGAATTTGAAACAGAAAGGGAAAGGGCAAAATTAGAATTGGATAGGAAAAAGCTCAAGGTCCATGAATGTACATCAGAGGTGGAAGATGAAGATGACCCAGAGGAAACTCCTCATAACTTTGTTTTGGCAAAGAATATTTTCTTGGTCCCTAAATTTAGTGAGGAGGGATTTGAGAAAATTGCCACAAATCTGAATTGGCCTAAATCAACTTGGATTTTCGTAGGCAAAGTTTTGGAGGTGTACTCATCTCTTTCATAACAGCACTCAAGGAACTGTGACAAGGTAAACATTGCTGTTCTCAATGCCTATGAGTTGGTACCAGAGGCCTATAGACAGAAATACAGAAATTTAAAAAGGAAATAGGGCCAGACATATGTGGAATTTGCTAGAGAGAAGGAAATGGTGTTTGATACATGGTATAGATCAATAAATGTTACACAAGACTTTGAGAGCCTTAGGAAAGTGATTCTGATGGCATAATCCAAATATAGTGACCCTTCGGGAAAAAGGTCCCAACTGGAAGAACATAAAGTTTGTAAATAAAGGAAGACGCAGTACTAGTAGATGATTATGAATTGATTCACAAGAACAGTAGTCACAGGCCCCAATTTGGAAACTTTCAGAGAAATTGTAGAGATAGGAACAAAAACAAGAAATGCTGGATTCACTCAGCAGGTCTGGCAGCACTGTGGAAAGAGAAGCAGAGTTAACGTTTCAGGTCAGTGACCCTTCTTCGGAACTTCGGTAGAGATAGGAAGTTTGATAATGAAAAGAAATCTGGTTCCTTTGAGAAAGATGAGATACAGATACTCCTCAGGTTCGTAAAACAGAAAATCTAGAGGACAAGTTTGGTTTGAAGGGACTGACATGCTATTTTTGTCATAAGAAAGGACATGTGAAGTCTGAGTGCTGTTTAAGGGTGAAGTATCCCCACTTTTATCTGGTGAGGCAGGCAAGTCAATTGCTACCCTCATCGATAGAGGGTTGGCACAGTCACTAATGTTGGCAGATGACGTGAATTTCTCCCCGGTAGTTCGCTGAATGCGAAGGTGTCAGTTCAGGGTATTTATGGAAATTATTTACCCATTCCCTTATATAGAGGCAATTTAGAATGTGACTTAATCACTAGTCCTGTTACTGTCGGTGTCGTGGTGTCATTCCTCGTTTGCCAATTGAAGGTGCGGATTTTTTGCTAGGAAATTACTTGGCTGGGGATAAGGTATTAGTGTCTGCAGTGGTTTCAGGGAAGCTGGCTGAGGCTGTGGAAACTGAGGTTTTGCAGGAAGAATTTCTCGGACTAATCCCAGATTGTTTCGTGACTAGGTCCCAGGCTCATAGGCTTAAACAAGATGAGACTGATTCAATTGTTGTGGAGGACAATTTGGATGTTTGGTTGGCTGAAACCTTTTTCAAGGATTTTGATGGGATGTTGGTGTTAAAGGCTCCACGACCAATGCAGAATTGTTTAGCAGGTCTTCTTTGGTCAAGGCACAACAGGCAGACCCTGAATTGAGAAGCTTGTCTCAGATGGTGTGTTCTGAGGCAGAGGCTGAAAAGATCTCTGAGTGTTATTATGTCAAGAATGATAATTTGATGAGGAAATGGAGACCTCTCCAGAGACCCACTGATGAGGATTGGGCTATAGTCCATTGAAGTGTTGTCCATCCTTGCTACTGCAGTGAAATGTTGAGAATTGCCCAATAGTATGTTTGAGTGGAGTCTCAATCATTATTAGACCTCTTGTGTGATTGCAGAAAAGATTTACAAGAATGGTTCCGGGGATGAGGGACTTCAGTTATGTGGATAGATTGGAGAAGCTGGGTCAATTCTCCTTAAAGCAAAGATTAAGAGGAGATTTAATACAGGTGCTCAAAATCATGAGGGTTCTGGACAGAGTAGATATGGAGAAAATGTCCCCATTGGCAGAAGGATCGAAAACCAGAGCACACCAATTTAAGGTGACTGGCAAAAGAAGCAATGATGATATCAGGAAAAACATTTTTACCTGGTAAGTGGTTCGGATCTGAAAGATACTGCCTAAGAGTGTGGTTAAGGCTGATTCAATTGTGGCTTTCAAAAGGGAATTGGATAATTATCTAAAAGAAGATTTGCAGGGCTATGAGGAAAAGGCAGGAAGAATGGGACTAGCTGAGCAGCTCTTGCAGAGGGCTGGCACAAATACGATGGGCTGAATGGCCTCCTTCTGTGCTGTAACCATACTATGATTCTATGAGATTCGAGTTGCAGGTCATTTGGGTATTTGGAAGACTCAGGCTCGGGTGATGGTGCATTTTTACGGGCCAAAGCTGCAAAAGGATGTGGTTGACTTTTGGAAGACACATTACACATGTCAGATGGTTGGGAAGCCACAGCTTTTGATTAACCCAGCCCCATTAATACCGATACCTGCTTTTGATGAACCATTTAACAGGGCTCTTGTGGATTGTATTGGACTCGTGCCCAAGACTAAGTCGGGTCATAGGTGTTCCTGACCATCATGGATTTGTCCACTTGGTTTCCAGAGGCAGTGCCATTGAAGAAGATCACAGGAAAAGTTGTGATTGAGGAGTAGGTCCAGTTTTTTACTAGGTATGGGTTGCCAAAAGAAATTCCGACTGACCAGGGGTAAAATTTCATGTCAGGGCTATTTCAGGAGGTCATGTGTAATTTGGGAGCGAAGGAGCTCCAGCCGTCTGCTTATCACCTGCAGTCCCAAGGTGCTTTGGAAAGGTATTACCAAAACTTAAAGAGTATGACTCGGGCTTATGTCTTGAGCATCCCCAGGTTTGGGATAAAGGGATATATGACGACTAGGGACACGCCAAATAAGTCTGCTGGTTTCAGTCCCTTCAAATTGGTCGATGGGCATGAGATTAGGGGTCTCCTTAAACTCATTAAGGAGCGATTTTTGGCACCGGAGGAGGAAACTACCCTTCTAGATTTTTTGTCAAAGTTCCAGGAGAGGCTCTCCAAAGCTTGTGTGGTGACCAGAAAACATCTCAAGGCTTCTCAGCAGGTGATGAAACCACAAGCAGATAAAACAGCTAAGACACATAGTTTTCAACCCAGGGATAAGGTGCCTTTGCCTAGAAAACCCTTGAAAGCTAGCTTCAGTGGACCCGACTGTATCAAATGGAAACTCAGTGATAGTATCCCAGACAGACGAAAGAGTCAAAGAGTGTGTCATATGAATATGCTGATGAGGTACTATGACCATGAGCATAGTCAGTAGGATTAGCACAGGTGGCAGTGAATGTAGATGGTGATACTGGTACACGCAATGAACCAGATGATGGGTCTGAGACTGAGAGTTCTCAGATTAAGCCTCTTGCGGTGAAGCTGGTGAACACAGAGGTGCTGGATGAGGTGCTACACCATCTACCTGAGCAACAGAGGAAAGACATAACTGACTGATGGGAAGATCATGTCTGACAAATCTCATTGAATTTTTTGAAGAGGTGACTAAGGTAGTGGACATGGGAGTGTCCATGGATGTTATTTATATGGTCTTCCAGAAGGCATTTGATAAAGTCCCACATAACAGACTGTTAACTAAGGTAGAAGCCCATGGAGTTGAGGGCAAATTATTGACATGGTTAGAAAGTTGGATGAGTGGTAGACGACAGAGAGTGGGGATAATGGGTAAGTACTCCAATTGGCAGGATGTGACTAGTGGTGTCCCGCAGGGATCGGTGTTGGGGCCTCAATTATTCACATTATTCATTAACGACTTGGATGATGGCATAGTAAGTCATATATCCAAATTTACTGATGATACAAAGTTAGGCGGTATTGTAGACAGTCTAGATGATAGCATAAAATGGCAAAGAGATATTGACAGACTAGGTGAGTGGGCAAAACTGTGGCAGATGGATTTCAATGCGGGCAAGTCTGAGGTTATCCATTTTGGACCAAAAAAGGATAGAGCAGGGTACTTTCTAAATGGGAAGAGGTTAAGTACAGTGGATATCCAAAGAGACTTGGGGTTTCAGGTGCATAGATCTTTAGAATGCCACGAGCAAGTGCAGAAAATAATCAAAAAGGCTAATGGAATGCTAGCCTTTATATCTAGAGGATTGGAGTATAAAGACACAGAGGTTGTGCTGCAGCTGTACAAAACCCTGGTTAGACCCCACTAGGAGTACTGTGAGCAGTTCTGGGCACCACACCTTAGGAAGGATATATTGGCCTTGGAGGGAGTGCAACGCAGGTTTACAAGAATGATACCTGGACTACAGGGGTTAAGTTACGAGGAGAGATTACACAAATTAGGCCCGTTTTTGCTAGAATTTAGAAGGTTAAGGGGTGATCTGATTAAAGTCTTCAAGATATTAACAGGAAAAGACAGGCTAGATAAAGATAAACTATTTTCACTGGTTGGAGATTCTAAAACTAGGGGGCATAGTCTAAAAATTTGGACCAGACCGTTCAGGAGAGATGTTAGGAAGCACTTCTTCACGCAAAGGGTGGTAGAGGTTTGGAACTTACTCCCACAAACAGCAGTTGAAGCTAGAACAGTTGTTAATTTTAAATCTGAGATAGATAGATTTTTGTTAAGCAAAGATATTAAGGGATATGGGCCAAAGGCAGGTATATGGAGTTAGGCCGCGGATCAGCCATGATCTCATTGAATGGCGGGACAGGCTCGAGGGGCTGAATGGCCTACTCCTGTTCCTATCTTCCTATGTTCCTATGACCTATTGAGGGAATATAAGACTGCATGCACAGATAAGGCAGGTCATACCTTTCTGGCTATTTATGAGGTTGATGTAGGGGAAGCTAAACCAATTAAACAAAATCCCTACAGACTCAATCCTAGCTAATTGACCAAAGTCAGCGAGGAGGTTCAATCCATGTGAAATAATATCATTAAAGTCTAAGTAGTTGGAGTTCTCCTGCCGTGCTGGTACCAATACCAGATGGTTCTCAAAGATTCTGCATTGATTACCGAAAGGTTAATGTGATAACTAAGACCTAATCCTATCCAATCCCAAGGCTCAAGGATTGTATCAATAAGGTCGGGAATTCAGGCTTTGTTAGCAAGATTGACTTGCTTAAGGAATATTGGCAAATCCCCTTGACTGACCAAGCCACAGAAATGTCTTCTTTTGTGACACCAGATGGTCTGTTCCAATGTAATGTCATGCCGTTTGGTATGAAAAATGCACCAGCTACATTTCAAAGATTAACCAATCAAGTGATTGTCGAGTTGAGTAATTGTGTTGTGTACATCAATCACCTTTTGATGTCCAGTGACACTTGGAGCAACCATGTCAGACATTTGGGAGCTTTTTTTGACAGGCTGGCCAAAAAATAATAGACTTTTCTGTACCTAAGACAAAGAAAGAAGTGTTACAATTTCTGGGTATGTCTGGGTTCTACAGGAAATTTGTCCCTAATTTCAGCACAGTAGTCACCCAATTGACAAATTTGTTAAGGAAAAATGTGAAGTTCGAATGGTCAGTATCATGCCAAACGACATTTGAAAAGCTAAAGGCCATTTTGATAAAGGATCCAGTTCTTGCAGCCTCAGATTTTAGTAAGCCATTCAAGGTGGCTATTGACTAGAGTGACAGAGGGATAGGAGCGATGCTGCTCCAAGATAATGATGCTGCTACCGAATGGCCCGTTAGCTGCTTCTCTAGGAAGCTTGATAAGCATCAAAGAAAGTACTTGACCATCGAGAAACAGGCTTTAAGTTCTCTCTTCGCAGATGCTGCCAGACCTGCTGAGTATTTCCAGCGTTTCTTGTTTTTATTTCAGATTTCCAGCATCCGCAGTATTTTGCTTTTATTTAAGTCTTAGACTGGCTCTTTAGCAGTTTGAGATATATGTAACCAATAGTCGGGCGAGCGATTAGTTTATACAGACCACAACTAACTTGTGTTTCTAGAGAAGTTCAGAACAAAGAATATCAGATTGTTTTGTTGGAGATTGATGTTCCAGCCATTTACACTAAAAATTGTGCATGCTGCAGGGAAAACAACGTAATTGTTGATACTCTAACCAGAGTTTAAAGATGGGGTGTAAGAGAGATGAAAGGCCCTGAGTTATGATAATTTTATGATGTTTGAATCCTGATAATCCTAGTTACCACATTTACTTGGTTTTGTTATTGGTTAAGCCCTTATGATTTTATAAATATATGTATAATTGTGGAATATAAAAATGTTACATACAGTATGTAATAATCTATCTGTTAAAATGTTCATGATGTTAAGAACTTGTTCTATTTCTAAACTATTTTAAAGAAAACTTTCTTTTTCCCAATGAGGAGAAGTGTGATGGAATTTGCAGTCTGCCGGACCAGTGGGGGAGCATGTGTTGTCTGAACAGATGACTAGTCAACTGTTCTGTTAGGTGCACTGACCCTGTTTCAAAGCTTGTTATTTGAAATAGACCCTAAGTGAATGCAAAACTAAAATTGAAACAGAAACTGAAACTAAATGGAACTAAAACTCCAGGTTTCTAGTGAAACAGAAACTGGTTGGAACCAGATAAAACACAGAGCCATCCGAGCTTACATCACGCAGAAGTGGAGTGCAGGCAGGCATGAAGAAAATGAAGGCTGGATCCAGGAGCTGTTTCTGTTACTTAAAGTAACTGATTACCCAGACCCGGCCATACAGTGCATAGGATAGTCACTGAAGGGGTCGGATAAAGGTAATACTGGTGGATCCACGCTATCAAGACAGTCGTGAGCAGAGCTGAGGTGGTTCTGGAGATGTGCACCATTTTGGACCAAGACTGTACCCGTGGAGTTCGGGATTGAAGGGGAGCTGCTGTTGGATGAGAATCGGTGGCTGCATCTTGGAAGACAGGAGCTGGAGATCTACCTGAGGCAGTTCAGAGCTTTGAAGAACTTTGAGGCTGTAATTGATGTCATATATGCTGAGTGGACTGCCCAGTAAATCCATGAGATCTATCAGACAAGCCCTTGTCAGACTGACCTGAAATTCCTGTCGCATATTGATTTCATTGGGATCTCCTGGCAAATCAAGGACAAAATATGCCATTCAGATTCATGCCAGAGGAGACAGAATAAGGAAGATGAACAAAGCAGAGCACATTCCTGGAAGCTATGTTGATGTTTGAACTGGAAGTGAGAGACAGCTTTGTCATGTAAAAGGTCATGTATGATCTACTGCTGGGTTTGGGAGTTCAGTGGACAGTCGTGGTATAGAACTGTGCTCTTCCTGTATTCGTACTGGTTAAAATTATAAAATATTATTAAAAAGATAGAGAGAGACGGGAGACAATGCAAAAAAGATTTACAAAGAAGATACCAGAACTATGAGGTTATGCCAATCAGGAAAGGATGAACAGGCTGGGTCTCGTTTCTCTTGAAATGAGAAGGCTGAGGGGTGACCTAATAGAGGTCTTTCAAATTATGAAAGGTTTTGACAGAGTGGATACAGGATGGATACAGATTCCACTTGTGGGGAAGATCACTAGAGGCCTTCAATGTAAGATAGTCACCAAGAAATCCATAGGGAAGTCAGAAGAAACTCCTTTACCTAGAGAGTGGTGAAAATGTGGAACTCGCTACACAAGGAGTAGTTGAGGCCAATAGTATAGATACATTTAACGGGAAGCAAGATAAGCATATGAGGGAGAAGGGATCAGGGGGTTATGCTGTTAGATGAGGAAGGATGGGAAGAGGCTCAAGTGAAGCATAAATGCCAGCATGAGCTGGTTGGGTTGAATGGCCTGTTCCTGCGCTATCTATTCAATGTAAAAAAAGAAATACTGTTCATAAAACTAGCAACACAAGCTGGGAAATAAAAGCAAAATACTGCGGATGCTGGAAATCTGAAATAAAAAACGGAAGTTCTGGAAATATCAGTGGGTCTGGCAGCATCTGTGGAGAGACAGAAGCTTCTGTTTCCCCACAGATGCTGCCGGACCTGCTGAGTATTTCCGGCACTTTCTGTTTTTATAACACAAGCTGGGGCCTGATCTGAATTTGAGAGTGATATCTGAGATTTCTGTGCTCAAGCATAAATAGACTGAAAGAACAAACATGCATTTATATCGCCCCATTCATAACTTCAGGGTGCCCCAAAGTGCTTTACAGCCAATGAAGTACTTTTGAAGTCCACTCACTGTTGTAATGTAGGAAACACGGCAACCAATTTGCACACAGGAAGCTCCCACAAACAGCAATGAGATAATGACTAGGTAATCTTATTTAGTAATCTTGGTTGGGGGATAAATGTTGACTCAGGACACCGGGGAAAATGCCCCTGCTCTTCTTTGGAAAACGGCTGTGGGATCTTTTCCGTCCACCTGAGACAGCAGACAGGGCCTTGGTTTAATGGCTCATCTGAAAGATGGCGCCTCGAGCAGTGCAGCACTCTCTCAGTACTGCACTGGAGTGTCAGCCTGGATTATGGCCTCAAAAGTCCCTGGAGTGGGACTTGAACCCATAACATTCTGACTCCGAGGCAAATGAAGTTATGTTCTGATCCTAAAGGAGCAACATTTTTTAGTTATGCAGCGATTGCAAAAAGGAATAATTTGTTTATCTGAAGATGTATTTATGCAGCTGGAGTCAGTAAGGAAAACACTAATTATTTTTATGGGTCTGTTTTATTCAGATTATTTTTCTCAGTAGAAATGTTGGAATGTATCTTTCCACAGGCTGTAACAATATTTATGACTTTATTTCTCTGCCTGATTTGAAAGCTGGAGGAATAATTTTAGAAACAGTTTCACGATTCAGAGGGTGGTTATAATATGGAACTCGCTATCACCATTGGGATTGGTTGAGGCGAACGGTTTAGATGCATTTGAAGGGAATCTAGATAAACACATGAGGGAGAAAGGAATAGAAGGATGTGCTGATGTGGTTAGATGAAGAGGAATTGGAGAAGTCTCATGTGGAACATAAATGCCAGCATAGATTGGCTTCTGTACGAGAAAGTCTATGTAATTATCAATTACTTGTTTCTTTCCCTCAGACAGTGAGAGAACAAAAATAGGAAATGATAACAGTGCCTACCCTTTACTTTGTCCACATTCAGCCCTTCGTAAATTTGAGGCCATTCAAAACTCTGCTGTCCTAACTTGCATCAAGTCCCATTCAGCTGTCACCGCTTTGTTCTCTGATCTACTTAGGCTCCCGGTTAAGCAATGCCTCAATTTTAAAATTCTCATCCTTGTTTTCAAATTCCCTCCATGGCCTCACCTCCACCACTCTGTAATCTCCTCCAGCCCCACAACCCTCCAAGATCTCTGCATTCCTTCAATTCTGGCCTCTTGAGCATCCCCGATTTTAATCACTCCACCATTGGTAGCTGTGTCTTCAGTTGCCTAGCCCCAGACTCTGGAATTCCCTCATTAAACCTCTCCACCTCTATTCCGCTCCCTCCTCCTTTAAGATGCTCTTTAAAACCTACTTCTTTGACCAAGCTGTTGGCCATCTGATCTAATATCTCCTTAATATCTCCTCACCATGACTCTGTGTCAAATTTTGTTTTATTACGCTCCTGGGAAGCAGCTTGGGATGTTTTATCACATTAAAGGCACTATATAAATACAAGTTGTTGTTTATGCTCAAAATTCAAACTGGATGCTGGTTTACATATTTGTGCGGTTGTGTATGGATAAAGAAAGCACCAGTAGTTTCTCAGGAACCAATCAAAAAGCATTTCTCTGTATCTCACCAGAAATGTGATAAACTCTTTCTAAATTATTCCAAAGGATCTGTGTGTTCCCCGCCCCACTCCACTGTCCTATAGAAACCTTTAATGAGCGAGCTTTTTGTCCAAACTGTGGCTCAGTCCGCAGCACTGTCCCCACCGAGTCAGAAAGTTGGGAATTCGAGACCCACTCCAGAGACTTGAGCAGAAAATCCAGGCTGATAGAAGCAGTACAGCACTGAGGGAGTACTACACTGTTGAATGCGACGTTTTTCAGATGTGACGTTAAACCGAGGCCCCATCTGTCATCTTAGGTGACTGTAAAAGGTACTATTTAGAGTAGAGTTGTTCCCAATGTTCTAGGCCTCAACCATAAAAAACAAATTATTTGATTATCATTTTGCTGTTTGTGGGAGCTTGCTGTGTGCAAATTGGCTGCCATGTTTCCTGCATTACAACACAACACCACTACACTTCAAAAGTACTATATTGGATGTAAAGTGTTTAGGACGTTCTGAGGTCATGTAAGGCCTTTCTTTCTTTTGAAATGATTCAAGATAAATGGCAAAAGACCCAGTGAGTGGATGAGGAGAAAGTTTTTACGCATCGAATTGTTGTGATCTGGAATGTGTTGCCTGAAATAGCACTGGAAGCAGATTCAATAGTAACTTTCAAAAGGGAATTGGATAAATACTTAAAGGAGGAAAATATGCAGGGAAAGAACAGGGGAGTGGGACTAATTGGATAACTCTTTCAAAGAGTGCTGTATGATTGACTGATCCCATGAATTTTAAAAAGTAGGATTAATTTTCAATTTCACCGCCTGGAACACAATCTGGGGGAGAGGATCGGCCATACTTTGTAGAATTGATGTGATGTTCCTCCCATCAAGATCAATTGGGGGGAAACTGAGTGAGTTATACAGTTATACAGCACAGAAACAGGCCCTTCGGCCCATCGAGTCCTCCAAAAAGCCAGCTATCAAGCACCTATTCTAATCCTATTTTCCAGCATTTGGCCCGTAGCCTTGTATGCTATAGCATTTCAAGTGCTCATATAAATACTTCTTAAATGTTGTGAGGGTTCCTGCCTCTACCACCTCTTCAGGTAGTGCGTTCCAGACTCCAACCACCCTCTGGGTGAAAAGATCTTTCCTCAAATCCCCTCTAAACCTCCTGCCCCTCACCTTAAATCTAGACCCCTGGCTATTGATCCCTCTGCTAAGGGAAAAAGTTTCTTCCTATCTATCCTATCCATGCTCTTCATAATTTTGTATACCTCAATCAGGTCCCTCCTCAGCCATCTCTGCTCTAAAGAAAACAACCCTAGCCTATCCAGTCTCTCTTCATAGCTGAAATGCTCCAGCCCAGGCAACATCTTGGTGAATCTCCTCTGCACCCTCTCCAGTGTAATCACATCCTTCCTATAGTGTGGCAACCAGAACTGTACACAGTACTCCAGCTGTGGCCTAACTAGCATTTTATACAGCTCCATCATAACCTCCCTGCTCTTATATTCTATGCCTCGGCTAATAAAGGAGAGTATCCCATATGCCTTCCTAACCACCTTATCTACCTGTGCTGCTGCCTTCGGTGATCTATGGACATGTACACTGAGGTCCCTCTGACCCTCTGTACTTCCTAGCATCCTACCATCCATTGTATATTCCCTTGCCTTGTTAGTCCTCCAAAAATGCAACACCTCACTTCAGCGGATTAAGTTCCATTTGCCACTGCTCCACCCATCTTACCAGCCCATCTATATCGTCCTGTAATCTAAGGCTTTCCTCCTCACTATTTATGACACCACCAATTTTCGTGTCATCTGCGAACTTACTGATCATACCTCGTGTATTCACATCTAAATCATTCATGCACACTATAAACAGCAAGGGTCCCAGCACCGATCCCTGTGGTACACCACTGGTCACATGCTTCCACTTGCAAAAACAACCCTCAACCATCACCCTCTGCCTCCTGCCACTAAGCCAATTTTGGATCCAATTTGCCAAATTGCCCTGGATCCCATGGGCTCTTACCTTCTTAACCAATCTCCCATACGGGACCTTATCAAAAGCCTTACTGAAGTCCATGTAGACTACATCAACTGCTTTATCCTCATTGACACATCTAGTCACCTCCTCGAAAAATGTAATCAAGTTTGTTAGACACGATCTCCCCCTGACAAAGCTGTGCTGACTATCCCTGATTAATCCCTGCCTCTCCAAGTGGAGATTGATCCTGTCCCTCAGAATTTTTTCCAATAGTTTCCCTACCACTGATGTTAGGCTCACTGGCCTGTAATTACCTGGTTTATCCCAGCTACCCTTCTTGAATAATGGTACCACATTTGCTGTCCTCCAGTCCTCTGGTACCTCTCCTGTGGCTAGAGAGGATTTGAAAATTTGTGTCAGAGTCCCGGCTATCTCCTCCCTTGCCTCACATAACAGCGTGGGATACATCTCATCTGGGCCTGGGGATTTATCCACTTTTAAGCCGGCTAAAACAGCTAATACTTCCTCCCTTTCAATGCTAATATGTTTAAGTATATCACAATCCCCCTCCTTGATCTCTACACCTACATCGTCCTTCTCCATAGTGAACACAGATGAAAAGTAATCATTTAAAACCTCATCTATGTTCTACGGCTCCAAACACAGATTGACACTTTGGTCCCTAATGGGCCCGACTCTTTCCCTGGTTATTCTCTTGCCCTTAATATACTTATAAAACACCTTGGGATTTTCCTTTATCTTGTTTGCCACTGTTTTTTCATGTCCCCTCTTCGCTCTCCTAATTACTTTTTTAAGTACCCCCCTACACTTTCTATACTCCCCTAGGGCCTCTGCTGTTTTCAGTGCTCTGAATCTGCCATAAGCCTCCTTTTTTTTCCTTATCCAATCCTCTATATCCCTTGACAACCAGGGTTCACTGGACTGGTTGGTGCTACCCTTCACCTTGACGGGAACATGTTGGCTCTGAACTCACTATTTCCTCTCTGAATGACTCCCACTGGTCTGATGTAGACTTTCCTACAAGTAGCTGCTCCCAGTCTACTTTGGCCAGATCCTGTTTTATCAAATTGAAATTGGCCTTCTCCCAATTCAGTACCTTTATTTCCAGAAGAATAGTCGAAATCCTGCCAGAATGAACAGATAATCTACTCTAGCTGCCTGAGCATCTCCGATTTTAATCACTCCATCGCTGGCGGCAGTGCCTTCAGTTGTCTGGGTCCTAAGCTCTAGATTTCCCTCCTTAAATCTTTCTGCCTCTGTCTCCTCCTTTAAGATGCTTCTTAAACCCGACCTCTTTGACCAAGCTTTTGGTCAACTGTGCTAATCTCTCCTTTTATGGCTCAATGTCAAATTTTGATTTGTGTACTATCTTGTCAATATGCTCTTAGTATTGAATGAGAAAGTAGACTCTGGGTCAAAGTAACAGGAATTTATTTACAGGGGTCTTCTTACTAGGGTATTTACATGAACACTGAATAGCACGGGGTACAGACTCGTGACATCACATTCTGTGATGATGCTTAAGGTGCATATACATAATCTACCCAGCAACTTCTTTCTTTTGGGCCTCCTTATCTCGAGAGACAATGGATACGCGCCTGGAGGTGGTCAGTGGTTTGTGAAGCAGCGCCTGGAGTGGCTATAAAGGCCAATTCTAGAGTGACAGGCTCTTCCACAGGTGCTGCAGAGAAATTTGTTTGTCGGGGCTGTTGCACAGTTGGCGCTTCCCTTGCGCCTCTGTCTTTTTTCCTGCCAACTACTAAGTCTTTTCGACTCGCCACATTTTAGCCCTGTCTTTGTGGCTGCCCGCCAGCTCTGGCGAACGCTGGCAACTGATTCCCACGACTTGTGATCAATGTCACAGGATTTCATGTCGCGTTTGCAGACGTCTTTAAAGCGGAGACGTGGACGGCCGGTGGGTCTGATACCAGTGACGAGCTCGCTGTACAATGTGTCTTTGGGGATCCTGCCATCTTCCATGCGGCTCACATGGCCAAGCCATCTCAAGCGCCGCTGACTCAGTAGTGTGTACAAGCTGGGGATGTTGGCCGCCTCGAGGACTTCTGTGTTGGAGATGCAGTCCTGCCACCTGATGCCAGCAACAGCTTATGTACATTATACTACATCTCCCCCCATGTCTCTGACTTCATTCATCAGGTGTGGGGTTCTCACGACTCTACCATAGCTCATTCTTCTTTCACTTATTTAGGGTGTTGGGTCTTTCAGTTCTTCTTCCTCACTTTCCTGTGTGTGAGTGGAACTATTGGATGACTCATGTTCTCTGTCTTCACTGTTGTCTGGGCGATCTGCTCTTGGTTGTGTCACGGGTTCATCAGCTCTCTCTGGGAGTTGATTCTCTAGATGTTGCATTAATTCTTCTGGATGGTATCATCTCTTTGCTAGATGGAGGCAAACCATAAATGTCCCTTTCGCGTGAGAGAGGTCTTCTTGAGTCACTTCCTCTTCCCCCCCAATTCTTCACTTCACGCTGGCCATGAAGGAAGGTGCCTTTTAGGTGCTGGTACATTCCTCTTAAGGTAACACTGTTCCTTCTCCTGAAACCATTCACTGTGCCAACCTTTCTGGTCTTCCTCGAATCCTCCTAGGAGGACCACGGCTTCTTAGGGTTGGAGGTGGTCTATATCGTCTACTATTTTCAAATGCTGGTCCAATAGCTTGCTGTACTTTAATGGGTTTTCTATCCAAAGGCTTCCCATTCATATCCCAGGCTGCATCCCTTGCATCTCCTGGACTTTCAAAGGCAACAAAAGCACAATCCCTCGACTTATTTGTTTCACAATCTTTCATCAGCAGGACTTTGACTGTTCTTCCATATTTTCCAAACACTACTGCAACTGCCTTTTCATTTGTTTCAGTATTCAGCCCACCAATGAAGAGTTTTCTGGGACAATCTGCTTCCACCCTGGGTAACATCTGTCAGTCTAGGCAAGCTTGGTTCAGGCTTGGTTCCTAATAATATATAGGGTTCCTGGGATCATGTTGTTTCTGTGTGTTAAGGTTATCTTTCCCCCACAACCTTCAAATGAATCCCTCCTGGCCCATATAATTTTTTGTTTGTTTTCCTAAGCCTTTCCTCAGCCAAGGTGTTTGATCAGACAGGATAGAAACCGCTATTCCCATATCTAATTTAAAAGTAGTTTTATTTTCTCCGAGAATTTCCGCTTCTCAGCAATCTTCGTTTAGTCCCTGTACTTGTAGTAAAGGAGTATTAATTGTTTGATCCTCCTTTATTTCCTCTATCTTTTTCCCAGTTTTCAGTGTTGGTTTCCTGCTGTGACAGACCTGCTGAAGGTGCCCCTTGCTCAGAAACATTCAGCTTCCCGGGCTGGGCAATTTTCCCAATGGTGCTGCTCCCGGCCACACCTACTGCAATCTATAGGTGCTGCCTATAGATGTCTTTCCTGCCTCTCGGGCATCATTATTCTCTGCCTTCTGAATGGACTCGACTGATTCCAGAATTTGAGAGGCTGGACTCCCCCTGTCAAGTATTCAATTACTCCTTAGAGAGATACAGCACTGAAACAAGCCCTTCTGCCCATCGAGTCTGTGCTGACCATCAACCACCCATTTATACTAATCCTACATTAATCCCATATTCCCTACCACATCCCCTCCTACATTAATCCCATATTCCCTACCATTCTCCTACCACCTACCTACACTAGGGACAAGTTACAATGGACAATTTACCTATCAGCCTGCAAGTCTTTGGCGGTGAGAGGAAACCGGAGCACCCGGCAGAAACCCATGCGGTCACAGGGAGAACTTGCAAACTCCGCACAGGCAGGACCCAGAACTGAACCTAGGTCGCTGGAGCTGTGAGGCTGCCGTGCTAACCGCTGCACCACTGTGCCGCCCTACTCTTTCGTACTTCTGCCTGCCTGCTCAATAAAATGACTTTTTTCAAAGACAACTCTTTTTTCATCTGAAGCTGGTCTGACAGAGCTTCGTCGATAACCCCGACTACTATTCTGTCCCGAATCAGTTCCTTTCGCAGACTCCCATAGTCACAATCCTCCACTACTTTATACAGATTATTGATAAATGAATTGATACTTTCACTAACTTTCTGAGTGCACCTGTCGAACTTAGCTCGCTCCATGATTACATTTTTCCTGATCTGAAAGTAACCTTTAATCACCTTGTTGTATCTTTTTTGTCGACCTCCAGGGTAGTCAGAATGCTGTCTGCACTGTCTCCCATGGTGTAAAGTGAAACACTGACCTGTTCTTTGTCCGATTGTGCTGTTGAACCTGACACCGAAGGGTACCTGTCAAATCTTTGAATCCATCTCGCCCACATTGCAGCCTGCTTGGGCCCTGCCGTCCGCTCGCAGCTTTCTGGTAACTGTATCAATATTTCCACGTTCCTTCGAAGTCTTGAATCTCTTTCTCTTTCTGATGCTGGAAAAGTCGTTTTTACCACTGCCACCAGGTACTATTTTGTCAGTGTGCTACAAATCTTGCATGAGGAAAATAGACTCTGGGTCAAAGTAACAGGGGTTTATTTACAGGGGTCTTCTTATTAGGGTATCTACATGAAAACGGAGTAGCACGAGGTACAGACTTGTGACGCCACATCCTGTGATGATGCTTAAGATCTATACACATAATCTGCCCAGCAACAGCTTATGTTCATTATACTACAATTAGCACTTCTGTGAAGCACCCTGGGAGGTTTTATAGCTTTAAGATGCTACCTAAATACAAGTTGTTGTTGTAGTCTGGTTGTGCCCCAGCTGGAGACTTTGAAATTGATCTCCCACCGTGACCATTGTCCACAAAAAAATTGAGTCTTTTGTTAAAGGCTGATTTGTCCTTTATAAAAACAGCAAGTGCTGGAAACACTCAGCAGGTCAGGCAGCATCTGTGGAGAGAGAAACAGAGTTAATGGGCTGCATTTCAAGACTCCGGCGCTGAAATAGGTGATGGGCGTAAAAAAATGCGGGGACCACATCGCTGAGCCGCTGCGATTTCAAACGCGGAGGCTCATTAGCATTGCAGCGGCACCTGGCACCCCCCCCCCCCTCAATCACGTGGAGGGGACTGGCGAGCCATCACCGGCAATGGTGTCCGGCGCCAACGCCATGTTTAAAGGGCTTGCAGCCTGAAAAGAGGTTTTAAATTTTTAAAGGACCAGTTGCTTTAAAGGTTAAAAAATGAATGGACAAGTCTTCCCATGCATCCTCCTCCCCTGCCCCACATCATTCATGCCCTTTTCCCCCCAGAATACCTAGATTGAAATTTTGACATTTCCCCCCCACCTTTGTCCTTTACCCCTTCCCATCACCCCCCTGACCAGTCTCAGGCTTTCTAACCCCACCCCCCCACACAGAGAAAAAACCTCCTCCCCCCTCTGCACAGGTGTCGCGCCACATTTCCCCGAACAGGGATTCGAAGGCGCGGTATTGACGATCGTCTGAATGAAGATTGCATTCTTCATGGCCTGCATGGTAAGTATCAGTGAATATATTTTAATGCAGGTCCCGTCGCCGAGCGGTGGGGCGGCTGTCATGAGGCCTTGTCGTTGCCGCCGAGATCGGTACGGGGCCTGCCGCCTTCGGGGTTGGTGGCAGGCCTCCTCCGTACCCGTCTTTATTGCAACCCCCCCCCCCCCCACCGCTGGGAATGGGACTTTAAAATCCAGCCCAACGTTTCAGGTCAATGACCTTCCATTAAAACTGGAAAAAGTTAGAGATGTAACAAGTACAGAGGCAGGGAAAATGGGGAGGGTGGACGAACAAAAGAGAAGGCCTATGATAGGGCGGAAGGCAGGAGAGATTAAATGATAAAAAGGGATGGTGCAAAAAGAAGATGGAAATGGGACAAGTAAAGAAACAAAGAATGTGTCAAAAGAAAGCATAAATTACAGCAGCAGAATTATCACCAACAGCTGCTGACTGGGAAAATGGGAGGGTTGGTTATGATCTGAAATTGTTGAAGGTAATGTCGACGCCTGAAGGATTCAAAGATGAGGCGCTGAGGTTAATCTTTACTTTCATTTCTGTGTGAGATTTTTAAGATTAAAGTGAGTTGTCTGAATAAAGAACATGAGAGAGGGAGAGACAGCGAGAGGAAGGGAGAGAGGGAGAGATGGAGGGGGGAAGAGAGAGAGAGAGAGAGAAACAGAGTGCAGGAGATGTGAACTCATTAAGTCGGAGTCTGTGTCTCTTGCCTCCGATCGACCTCTATGTGTTTCACTGTGACAAAGTGTTCTCGCTGTGCTAACTTCTCACTTACAAATGACCAATGTTAATAGTTCAACAGAACCTTTTGTTGATGATTAGAGCCATTATTGAACACTAAAACTGCTTAATCAGCCACATTGCTCACCGATTATTTTAATTCTCTGCCCACTCCAACTCTGACCTCACTATCCGTGGCCTTCTGCACTGTTCCATGTAAGCTTGGGGAACAACACCTCATCTTTCAAGCACTTTACAGCCTGCTGGACTCCACACTGAGTTCAACAATTTCAGATCATAACCTCTGCCCCGTATTTTCTCTGACAGCAGCTGTTGATAATGATTCTGCTATTTCTTATTCACACCTCCGTGAGCCACATCTTTCGTTTCTTTACTCATCGCATTTCTGCTCTCTTTGGTCTTGCACCATGAAAACTTTTCTCATTTAATCTCTCCTGCCTTTCATCCTATCATAACCCTTCTCTTTTGTTCTTCCTCCCTTCCCAGCCTTTGTACTTGCTCAAAACCTACTACATTTCGAACTTTTCCCCATTCTGATGGTCACTGACCTGAAACGTTAACTCTGTTTCTCACTCTACAGATGCTGTCTGACCTGCTCAGTATTTCTAGCATTTTCTGTTTTTGTTTCAGATTTCCAGTATATGCAGAATTTCGCTTTTATATTCGTATGTCACTCTGGCTAGTTTGCATTAACTGCAAGCACATCTCATTTCAGCACTGGAAGGGTTAGAGACAGATTCTGAGAGACCCATTATGTGTCTTAACCTCACTGCGATTGATAGCACTATTTCATTGTGAAAGATACCATTTGATGTCCTTTTTGATCCTCTGGAGAAAGAGGTTGATTGGCAGGGTTATGCAGAGTAATTTATAATTGGCAAGTTTTGTGCAGTCCAACAGCTGTTCCGGCTGAGATATGTGTGTGTTATGGCTCCATGAGGGTTTCACGTTCATCTATTACAGATGCCAATTCAAATTCAGCTTTATTAGGACAGTTCGTGAGGCATTGAGTCTTCCATTTAGTAATATAGATACATTAGGAGCAGGAGTAGGCCATTCAGCACTCAGGCTCGACCAGTTAGTTAACATGCACCTCGACCCAATTTTCCCACCTTTGCTCCATATTCCTTGACCCTTACCCAACAAAATCTCAAGTCTTAAAAGCACTAATTGACCCCCACTGACCACAGCCTTTTGGTTTTTATTACCTAAGGAGTCATAAATTTGAAAAGTTGTAAGGTAGTGGAATCTGCTACCAGTGGAATTTTAATAAATCTGATGGGCAGATTATAACATAAGGTAGATGGTCCAATTGAGTGTTTGCTTCCTCTGTCATCGGTAGAACCAAGATGATACAAGGGGATTTTTTTTCTTTCATGGATGTGGGCATCAATGGCAAACCCAGCATTTGTTGTCCATCCCTAATTGCCCTTGAACTGAGTGGCTTGCTTGGCCATTTCAGAGGACAGTTAAGAGTCAACCACATTGCTGTGGGTCTGGAGTCACATGTAGGCCAGACCAGGTAAGGACAGCAGATTTCCTTCTCTAAAAGACCTTAGTGAACCAGATGGGTTTTTACAACAATCGATGATCGTTTCCTGGCCATCATTAGTAAGACTAGCTTTCAATTCCAGATTTCTGTTAATTAATTGAATTTAAATTCCATCAGCTGCCCTGGTGGGATTTGAACCCTTGTCCCCAGGACATTTGCCTAGACCTCAGGATTACCAGTCCGGTAACATCACCCACTACACCACTGTCTCCCCCAAAATGGACTGTGCCATTTCCAGTCAGAAAATAAAGGGCATCCTATTTAACCCGGGGCATTGATATATTACCAGAAGTAGTTGTCATAAGGTCACACTTCTGTACGTTGAGAATGAGAGGTATTCTTGGCGTTGAGCGTGACAGAAATATCTGCAGCAACAAAAAAATTTCTAACTTTTTTTAAAAACAATTATTCTCAGAGGATGCAGACATCACTGGCAAGACAGGCATTTATTGCCCATCCTTAGTTGTCCTGAGAAGGTGATGGTGGGCCTTCTTAAACTACAAGCGATTCGGTACAAACTGAGTGGCTTCTTGCTTCGCTACAGAGCAAATCATGTTGGTGTGCGCCTTCCTGAATGATGGAGCTCCGGTCATGGTGTTGGGCAACCACTTCCAGTGTGTTGATCCAGAAATGATGAAGGAACAGCTGGTATATCTCCAGGAATGGTGTGTGTAACCTTGATGGGGAGACAGTGGTGCAGTGGTAATGTTAATGAACTAGTAATCCAAAGGTCCAGGCTAATGTCCTGTGAACATAGGTTCAAATCCCACCATGACAGCTGGTGGAATTTAAATACAATTAATTAATGTAAAAAAACCTTTAATTGATAGCTGGTCTCAGTAATGGTACCTTGAAACTGACATCAATTGTTGTAAAAACCCATCTGTTTCACTGATGTCCTTTAGGGGAAGGAAATCTGCCATCCTTAGCTGGTCTGGCCTACGTGTAACTCCAGACCCACAGCAATGTGGTTGACTCTTATTTGCCCTCTGAAATGGCCTAGCAAGTCACAAAGTTGTGAAGGGCAATAGGGATGGGCAACAAATGCTGGCCTTGCCATTGACATCCACATCCCCTGGTAGAATTTTTTTTAAAAGGTGATGGTGTTCCCATGCACATGTTGCTCTTGTCTTTGTGCTGGTAGAACATAGAGCAGGGTGAGACCATTCAGCCCTTCAAGCCTGTTCTGTTATTCAGTGGGATCATTGCTGATCTGTGATCTGACTGAAAATACCTGCCTTTGCTCCATATCCCTTAATAAACCTTTGGTTAACAAAAATCCATCAATCCCAGATTTAACTTTAACAACTGATCCAGCATCAATTGTTATTTGTGAAAGAGAGCTCCAAACTCTGCAAGCGGAATTAATTCCTAACTTCATTCCTGAAAGATTTGGCTCTAATTTTTAAACTATGTCTCCTAGTCCTAGACTCCCCAACCAGTGGAAATAGTTAGTCTCCATTTCCTATCTGTTTCCCTTAATATCTTGGAAACTTCAATATTTCACCCCTTAACCTTCTGATTTCCAGGGAATATAACACTAGTTTGTGTAACCTCACCTCATTATTTAACCCTTGGAGTCTAGATACCATTCTGGTAAATCTATGCTGCACTCCCTCTAAGGCCAATATATCCTTCTTAAGGTGTGGTTCACACAACTGAACACAGTACTCCACGTGTGGTCTAACCAGGGCTTTGTATAACTGTAGCATAACTCGTACCTTTTGTGTTATTGTCCTCTAGATATAAAGGCCATCTTTCTGTACCTGTTCATGACATTTCAATGACCGATGTACACGAACTCTTAACTTTAACATGAACCATTTAGAAGGTACTCTGATCTATCCTTTTTAGGTTCAAAGTAGATGAACTCACACTTGCTGACAGAGTCATTTACGGCACAGAAGGAGGCCGTTCAGCCCATCGGGTCTATGCCGGCTCTCCGTGGAGCTATTCAGTACGTTCCATTCCCCCGCTTAATCCCCATAGCCCTGCAAGCCTATTGTTTTGGATACCTCCCAAAACAGTGAGTTAAATGTCTATCTTACACACACAAGTATACACAGTCAGTAACTCATGCAGTTGAGTCAATGAGTAACCTGTTTTCTGTTATCTCTCCTCTTTCACTATATCCTGTTGGACATTATCCTTGTGTTCAGTTTCTTAAAGAACGATTTCAGCTTGCAGATCTTGCAAGACTTTTTCTTGCTCTTGTGTTTTACCGTCCCCTTCTCCTGCTGGACCTCATCATCCTCACTCGCCCAGGGTCCCCAGGCCCCCCCGTTGAGTTCCGGGTTAGCTCGGGGGTCTTCGGCTGGGTATCGCACGGGAATGGAGGTGCTGTCGTAATACGCCAACCTGGCTAGCAGCCGCTTGACCACTCTGGGGTGCTTGTTGGAGATCTCCTCGCGCTCGTAAGGGTCTGCTGTGATGTTGAACAGCCACACTGACTTCTGGTGGCCCACCCGCTGCCTCTCGAGGTTCCACCAGCTGCCCGGGAGGTTGGGCAGCGTCTGCGGTGGGATCCAGTCACTGTACCCTGGGTCCCCGGTCAGTAGTTTCCAATCCCCCACCCTAACGGCAGCTTGGATGGCAGTGTTCCAGAGGTTATGCCCTTCCTCCCAAGAACCAAACTTGGCACGGCTGTGCAAGGGGTCAATGTTGTGTAGGATCTCGGTCCGTGGGGACTTCTTGCCTTCACTGATAGTTGACCACAGATTGTACCCGTCAAGCGGGGGCATCTCCGTGATGTTACCTTGTGCTAGTGAGACCAAGGTGGGGTACCAGTCGGTGATGTGTACCAGCGATTTGCTCACCCTCCTCTTCTTCTTGATCAAAGGGCTGTGGACAAACCCAAGACCTCTGATACCACCTTCCCAATAGGTGCCTTTACGGCCTCGGAGAGGCCAGTTGCTACCCCCCGTGAATGGCTGTCCCCCATTATCGGTCGAGAAGATTAGGATGCTGTTTTTGTAATAGCCGTACTTCTTGAGGGCCAAGGTGATGTTCTTGATGGCTTCATCCATGCAGGTGACCATCGCTGCATACTTCCTCCGAGCCACATTTGCGAAGGACCTGTACTGATAGATGTATTCCTTCGGGGACTGCAGAGGAGTGTGAACTGCCTGGAAAGCCACATAGATGAACACAGGCTCCTTGGGGCTGTGCGAGGCCAGGATCTTGGTCACTTTCTGGGCGTAGAGGGAGGTGGAGTATTTCCCACTGTACTCCCAAGCCACGTTCTCTCCATCATGGAGATCAAAGCCGCAGACCCCCGGGCCGTCGCAGTTGTCATAGGTGTAGTAGTCTGTGCTGCCCGTCAGCGTACCAAAGAATGTGTCGAAGCCTCGCCTAGTGGGCAGACACTCCTTCTTGTAGAACCCCAGGTGCCATTTTCCAATCATGTGTGTGGCGTACCCGGCTTCCTGCAACTTCTGGGGCAGGGTCACCTGATCAAGCGGCAAGCAGTTGGGTTGCCTTGGCCGAATAATTGAGTGTTGGAGACCCGTATGGATCTGGTACCTGGAGAAAAGCCAGAGATAATCCATTACTAAGCCAAGAACAAAGGAATGATTTCATACAGTGCCTCGACACAACACAGAACATGCAACAAATGATGGCATTTATAGAGTGATGCAATGCAGCAGAAGGCCATTCAGTACATCGTGCCTGTGCTATCCAATTAGTCCCACTCTCCTGCTCTTTCTCCGTGGCCCTGTAATTTTTTTCCCTTCAAGTATTTAACAAATTCCCTTTTGAAAGCCACTATTGAATCTGCGTCCACCCTATCAGGCAGTGCATTCCAGATCATAACCACTCGTTGTTTGAACAACTTCTTGCTCATGTTGCCTGTGGCTCTTTAGCCAATCGTCCTAAACCTGTGTTCTCTGGTTGCCGACCTCTCTGCCACATGAAACGGTTTCTGCAGTAACAGTTGTGATAGAGACATTTCGGACATTTCAACACCATCCAGAACAGATCAGTTCACCTGATTGATAGCCCATTCACTGGTTTACACACCAGCTCCCTCCACCACCGGCAAACTGTGGCTGCAGTATTTCCCATCTTCAAGGTACACTGCAGTCACTCGCCAAGGCTCCTTTCAAACCCGCAATCTCTACCACCTAGAAGGACAAGGGCAGCAGACGCATGCAAAAACCACCACCTGCAAGTTCCCCTGCAAGCCACTCACCATCCTGACTTAGAACTATATCACCGTTCCTTCAGTGTCGCTGGAAATCCTGGAACTCCCTCCCTAACAGCACTGTGGGTGTATCTACCCCACATGGACTGCAGCGGTTCAAGAAGGCAGCTCACCACAACCTGCTCAAGGGCAATTAGGGGTGGGCAATAAATACTGGTATTAGAAACATACAACACAATGGAAGCCATTTGACCCATCATACCTGTGCTGCCCTTTTGAAAGAGCAGACATCTTTAGTCCCCACCCCCGCTGTTTGTCCGTAATCCTGTAAGTTCCTCATCCTCAATACCTGCCCGGCTCCCTTTTCAAATTATTTATGGAATCATCTTCCATCACCTTTTCCAGTTGAGCATTCCAGCTCCTGACAACTCGACGAGTGATAATATTTCTCTTCATCTCCACTCTAGATCTTTTACCAATGATTTTGAACCTCTGGTTCATCAAAGGGAATAGTTTTTCTTGATCTGTTCTATCACAGTCTCTCCTCACTTCAAAACCTCTACTCTCCGTTCCGCACCCTTCTAACTTCCGATTCTAATCTCCTGAGCATCTTGCCCATCAACCATCCAACCTTTGGTGGCTGCGCTTATAACCCCCTTGACCCTTCTGAGTGGAATTCTTATCCTTTTTCCCAATCTTGTAATGCAGGTATCACTGACAAGGCTCGCATTTATTGCAAAACCTCAACTGCTCTGCAAAGATAGTGGGCTGTCTTCTTGAACCACTGGTAGTGTGTTTGATGCAACTAGGTGTCTTAGAATCAACCACATCGGTGTGGGACTGGAGTCACATATAGGCCCAGACCAGTTAAGGACAGCAGGTTTCCTTCCCTAAGGGGACATTTGTGAACCAGTTAGGTTTTTAACGACAATTTCACGGTCACTTTTACTGATCCAAGCTTTTGTTTCCAGATTTTCCAGCACAGACACAATGGGTCGAATGGCCTCCTCCTGTGGTGTAACCATTCTACGATTCTATGATTTTGAACAACTGAATTTAAATACTCAAACACGTGGTGGGATTTGAACCCACATTCTCTGCAATACTAAACCACTACCCCACTGTACCTTTGTGTGCACGCATCCATAATGCAATATCTTGAGGTCAAGGCAAAGGTACACCCTTTATTCACAGGTATTGATTGTTAAGAATATATCATTGCCAGTAGCTCTATTCAGCAGGAATAACATTACCTGCAAGAAATTCAACTGAATCCAGGCCAGTCAGAAAACAGAAATTAATAACTCCTCAGGTCCTAGTATCATTATTGAGGTCTCTCAGGTCAGTTTCCAACAGATATGAGTCAGGAACGGAATGGTTTAATCAATATTCACAACTTGTACATCAATGTGCTAAAAATGTCAGCGATTAAGTTGGTAAAACAGAGGATTATTTTTAAATAAATTGTCCATTGTTCTTATAAACTTGAAAAGGGAAAATTTAAGGGCAGTGGGAAAAGAGCAGGGGGATTGGAATCGGCATATGCACAATGCCAAATGGCCTTCTTCATACAGGAGAATCACACACTGCTTTCCAATAAAACCCAGGTTTTTCAAGAGTTCACTGAGCAGAGTTTTGGGACATGTGAAGCTCATCAATGGCACTATATGAATGCAAGTCTCCAGAGACTTGAGCACAAAAGTCTGGCTGACCTTCCCAGTGTAGTACTGAGGGAGCATGTGCAGCACTGTTGTTGGTGCCGTCTTTCAGATGAGACTTAAAAACAAGGCTCTGTCTGCCCTCTCAGGTGGATGTAAAAGATCGTATGGCCACTATTTGAAGACCAGCAGGAGAGTTATCCCTGGTGCCCTCGCCAATATTTATTTCTCAACCAACATCACAAAAAAGCCCCCGCATTATCTGGTCATTTAACTTATTTCTGTTTGTGGGATCTTGCTGTGCACAAATTGGTTGCCGCATTTCCCTACATTACAACTGTGACTAAACTTCAAAAGTACTTCATTGACTCGAAAGTGCTTTGGGATGTCCTGAGGTGGTGAAAGGTCATGTAAAAATAGAAATCTTGATTTTTCTTTCAAGATCTCACTCAGTGGGAGCTTTGCTCTGATCAAGAACGTTCTTCACTTTTGCAGATTCCGTTGCTTTTCCCCTCATAGAGTCATAGAGTTATACAGTACAGAAACAGGCCCTTCGGCCCATCGTGTCCATGCTGGCCATCAAGCACCTAGCTATTCTAATCCCATTTTCCAACACTTGGCCCGTAGCCTTGTATGCTATGGCACTTCAAGTGCTCATTTAAATACTTCTTAAGTGTTGTGAGGGTTCCTGCCTCTACCACCCCTTCAGGCAGTACGTTCCAGATTCCAACCACCCTCTGGGTGAAAAAATCTATCCTCAAATCCGCTCTAAACCTCCTGCCCCTTACCTTAAATCTATGCCCCCTGGTTATTGACCCCTCCGCTAAGGGAAAAAGTCTCTTCCTATCTACCCTATCAATGCCCCTCATAATTTTGTATACCTCAATCAGGTCCCCCTCAGCCTTCTCTGCTCTAAGGAAAACAACCCTAGCCTATCCAGTCTCTCTTCATAGCTGAAATACTCCAGCTCAGGCAACATCCTGGTGAATCTCCTCTGCACCCTCTCCAGTGCAATCACATCCTTCCAATAGTGTGGTGATCAGAACTGTACACAGTACTCCAGCTGTGGCCTAACTAGCATTTTATCCAGCTCCATCATAACCTTCCTGCTCTTATATTCTATGACTCGGCTACTAAAGGCAAGTATCCCATATGCCTTCCTAGCCACCTTATCTAATGTGCTGCTGCCGTCAATGGTCTATGGACAAGTACACCAAGGTCCCGCTGACCCTCTGTACCTCCTAGGGTCTTACCATCCATTGTATATTCCCTTACCTTGTTAGTCCTCCCAAAATGCATCACCTCGCACTTCTCAGGATTAAATTCCATTTGCCACTGCTCTGCCCATCTTACCAGCCCATTTATATCGTCCTGTAATCTAAGATTTTCCTCCTCACTATTTATGACACCGCCATTTCTCGTGTCATCTGCAAACTTACTGATCATACCTCCTATATTCACGTCTAAATCATTAATGTACACTACAAACAGCAAGGGTCCCAGCACTGACCCCTGCGGTACACCACTGGTCACAGGCTTCCAATCGCAAAAACAACCCTCGACTATCACCCTCTGCCTGCTGCCACGAAGCCAATTTTGGATCCAATTTGCCAAATTGCCCTGGATCCCATGGGCTCTTACCTTCTTAACCAATCTCCCATGCGGGACCTTATCAAAAGCCTTACTGAAGTCCATGTAGACTACATCAACTGCTTTACCCTCCTCTACACATCTAGTCACCTCCTCGAAAAATTCAATCAAGTTTGTTAGACACGATCTCCCCCTGACAAAGTCATACTGACTATCCCTGATTAATCCCTGTCTCCCCAAGTGGAGATTAATCCTGTCCCTCAGAATCTTTTTCAATAGTTTCCCTACCATTGATGTTAGATTCACCAGCCTGTAATTACCTGGTTTATCCCTGCTACCCTTCTTGAATAATGGTACCACATTCACTGTCCTCCAATCCTCTGGCACCTCTCCTGTGGCCAGGGAAGATTTGAAAATTTGCGTCAGAGCCCCTGCTATCTGCTCCCTTGCCTCACATAACAGCCTGACATACATCACAACAAGTTCATTTTGACAGGGCAGAATGTCGGGAGATTTTCAAGTCCTGAAGCATATGAAAAATTTTATTGATTCCAATTTTAATGAACGGTTGACATTGAAAAGGTCGGTGATTTGAACAAGCAGGAATTTTCATGGGTGTTATTCAAAAAAATGGTACCTCCCCTTCCTTAGATATTTAGATCAGCATCTGAATGGGAACAGAAAACTTTAGATGATAGATGTATAGGCTGAAATGATATAAAAATTAGAGCCAGGCCTTTTCAGGAGTGAAATTAGGAAACACTTCTAAATGCAAAAGGTGGTAGAAATTTGGTACTCTCTTCTGCAAAAGGCTAAGTCCATGTTAATTTTAAATCTGAGATTAATGGAGTTTTGTTAACTAAAGGTATTAAGGGCCGAAGGTGGGTTTATGGAGTTAGGTCACAAATCGGCCATATTCTGTATGTTGCAACAGTCTCGAGGAGCTACTTTTGCTTCTATGTTCCCAAGTACTCCATAGGAACTTGGAACAGAGGAATTTATAGATTAAAATATACCAAAGTCTTAATAGGTCACCTTCGACATCCTGGTAGTCGCATGATACAATGATAATGGAGTTGTTGACTAATCACAACAATCTTTAATCAGTCTACAACAGACAGGAGACTATGCCAGGACTTTTCTACTTAGGGCACAACCGGTGATCAAATTGTGCCCAAAACTGCACTAGTTTTAAGTGCTTTTTACCCAAGTTTCTGCTCAAACTCACCTGCATATCGCCGAACGTAAAATCGGTCATAAAACAGCACAATCAGGCAGCGCTTTAGAGCATAACTATTTTTCAAATATTTGCATTCATAAATATCTCTTGATATACACATATACATATATCACAAAGTAAGCACTTCACTCGGGCGTCTAGTCAACAGCTGGGAGTAACCCGATCCTAAAAAACTGAAAATAACTTTAAAAAACTTTACTGAAACACTTCATAGTTACATTGGTGTACAGCAGTCAGTTATAGTAAATTAAAAATATACATTTATAAGCTTTTAGAAGGTGCCTATTAGTGTCCTTTCATCTAAAGAAAACATAATTTTCAGAGCGTGCTTGCAAACAGGCGCAATTAGCGGAAATTTTCCACGGTGACGAATTCAGACTGGGGTGGGGGCAGTTATCCAGATGAGGCCGGCATCTGGAACGGTAATTTTTAAATTAGCACAAAAGATTGTGGAATTTTAAGTGCAAATTCTGTCCAGCTCAAATCGAGTTTGCATTTGAATGAAACAAAAACAAGAAATGCTGGAATCACTCAGCAGGTCTGGCAGCATCTGTGGAAAGAGAAGCAGAGTTAACGTTTCGGGTCAGCGACCCTTCTTATGAAACAAAAACAAGAAATGCTGGATTCACTCAGCAGGTCTGGCAGCATCTGTGGAAAGAGAAGCAGAGTTAACGTTTCGGGTCAGTGACCCTTCTTCGGAACTGACAAATATTAGAAAAGTCACAGATTATAAACAAGTGAGGTGGGGGTTGGGCAAGAGATAACAAAGGAGAAGGTGCAGATTGGACCAGGCCACATAGCTGACCAAAAGGTCACAGAGCAAAGGCAAACAATATGTTAATGGTGTTTTGAAAGACAAAGCATTAGTACAGATTAGGTGTGAATATACTGAATATAGAACATCAGCAAGTGCAAACCTGAAGAAAAACAACCTGAAAAAAACAGTGGGTAAGCAAACTGAACAAACTAAGATGAAATGAAATAAATGCAAAAAATGTAAAAAGGAATGCAAAAAAAAGGAAGAAAAAATAACTAAAAATGACTGAAAATGAAAGTAAAGTGGGGGGCTGTCATGCTCTGAAATTATTGAACTCAATGTTCAGTCCGGCAGGCTGTAGTGTGCCTAATCGGTAGATGAGATGCTGTTCCTCGAGCTTGCGTTGATGTTCACTGGAACACTGCAGCAATCCCAGGACAGAGATGTGAGCATGAGAGCAGGGGGGAGTGTTGAAATGGCAAGCAACCGGAAGCTCAGGGTCCTGCTTGCGGACTGAGCGGAGATGTTCCGCAAAGCGGTCACCCAGTCTGCGCTTGGTCTCCCCAATGTAGAGGAGACCACACTGTGAGCAGCGAATACAGTATACTACATTGAAAGAAGTACAAGTAAATCGCTGCTTCACCTGAAAGGAGTGTTTGGGGCCTGGGATAGTGAGGAGAGAGGAGGTAAATGGGCAGGTATTACACCTCCTGTGATTGCAAGGGAAGGTGCCCTGGGACGGGGACGAGGTGGTGGGGGTAATGGAGGAGTGGACCAGGGTGTCGCGGAGGGAACGATCCCTTCGGAATGCTGACAGGGGAAGGGAGGGGAAGATGCGACTGGTAGTGGCATCACGCTGGAGGTGGCGAAAATGGCGGAGGATGATCCTTTGGATATGGAGGCTTCTTATGAGTCTGTTCTGACAGCTTCCACTGTCGGAGCCGGTACCATAGATCGACCACTCACTGAAATATTCTGCACATAACTTGTGAATTTACCCAGTGTCGATCAGCCCATTTAAATGATGCCCCATATCGGGTGTGCCTCGGGTCTAGTGACTCTAGAATCAGTGAACCAATTTCTAGACCATTATTTTTGAATCTCAGGAACAATTTTAACGTTCTGAGGCGTGTGAGGGATTTATTCATCGCAAGCCACAGTCTAAATCATGTATTGGCTTTGTGATGCTTGAGGCTCATCAGGTAAACTAATCCCAGCCTGAGTGGCAACAGGAAGTCATTGCAGTCTCAGCGCCCCACGGTCAGTGCAGGAGAATAACCATCAGACAATTCTGTGCGTGTGTGCATAGACACTGGCGGACAGGATCGATATTGAATGGGGCAGTTCAACTAGCACACACTCACCGTCCACACTTAATGCAGAATGACCAGTTGAGTGAGGCACTTAGAGGGCTTCTGGTTACTGTGGGACTGTTCCCCAACCTCTGGAACTGCTCCCCGACACCCTGGGCTGTACCCCATCACCTGGCAACTCGCCCCAACACTGGGGACTATACCTTCATGCCATTCACAGTCATCACGTTCACGAGGGAACGAAAACTTGCGGGTGGAATCTATTGAAGCCATCGTATGTTAATTCACAAATCCTTTCCAGATTTGACAGCCCTGAAGTCATTTATTGCTTGACTTTTGTGGAACTGCTACTCTCCTTCTCTGTCTCTCCTCTCAGCTGCTGCCAGCCGCTGGGTGGAAATTGTCTCTTGCTTTTGCGCGAAAGCTTAATTAGTGAAAATGATCTCTGAATCTGTGAGCTACAGGTCACAGGTAGAAAATCTGCTCAGAGAGAAGAATTCTGCCAATGAAGCAGACAAGTTGCTGCTGTTGGAGATTTTATTTTGATGAGTTCAGGAGTCAAATATTCACTGAGGTAAGCAAGGTATTTCGAAAATGCAACGTGAAATCTAATCTCTTTTTATTAGCTACGGAGGGTAACTGTCCAATCAGGTTTTAACTGCAATTCTCCTTACAATGTGCAAGCAGCACTTTATAAAGTATAAACTAGTGAATGAACAGAGTGGGATGTCCCGAATTAGGTCAGTGAGTAAATGCGATGTCTGATGTAGAACTAAACCACACTGGCCAGGAAAATCCAAAGATTCAGATCTCAGACTGCGCTGCATTCCAACTATTTCAAAGTTCTACTGGTTGGCCTCCCAACTTCTCCACTACCATAAACCTGAGCTCATCCAAAACTCTGCTCTCCATGTCTTAAGACACACCAAGTCCTGTTCACGCATCTCCCCCTGTGTTTGTTGACTTGCACTGGCTCCCAGTCCAGCAATGCCTCAGTTCTAAAATTCTCATCCTCGTGCCAATCGCTCCAGGACTTTCCCCCCTCCCTCTCTCTGTCACCTCCTCCTGCCCTACAACCTTCCAGGTTCATGAATCTGTGCCCATCTTTCCCAGAACTCCATGGTTAGATCCCTCCAGTCAGGTTTCCGCCCTTGGCCCAGTACCAGCTCTCATCAAAGTCCCAAATGACATCTGATATGACTGTGACAAAATAAAGGTGGACTTCTCAACCTGACTGCAGCCTTTAACATGGTTGACCACACCATTCTCCTCCAACCCCTCTCCACTGTTGATCAGCTGGGTGGGACTGCTCTCACCTGGTTCCATTCTTATCATTCCACTTTATAGCAGCTAGAAAATTATCTGCAATGGCTTCTCTTCCCACTCCCGCACCGTTACCTCTGGTGTCCCCCATGATCTATTCTTGGGCTCCCTCCTATTCCTTATCTACATGCTGCCCCTCGGCGGGCATCATCCAAAAACAGTGTTAAATTTCACATGCACGCCAATGACACCCAGCTCTACCTCACTACCACCTCTCTCAACTCCACTACTGTCACTAAATTATCAGACTACTTATCCGACATCAGTATGGATAAGAGGAAATTTCCTCCAATTAAATATTAGGAAGACCAAAACCATTGACATTGGCCCCTGCTACCATCTCTGTTCCCCATCCTTCTCCCTGGCAACTGTTGGAACCTGAACCAAACTAGTCACAACCTTGGTGTCATGTTTGACCTTGAGCTGAGCTTCCGACCTCATATTTGCGCCATCACTAAGACCACCTATTTCCACTTCTGTAACATCGTCCGACTCTGACCCTGCCTCAGCTCATCTGTTGCTGAAACCCTCATTCGTGCCTTTGTTACCTCCAGACTTGACTATTCCAACACACCACTGGCTGCTCTCCCACATTCTTAGTTTAGTTTAGTTTAGAGATACAGCACTGAAACAGGCCCTTCGGCCCACCGAGTCTGTGCCGACCATCAACCACCCATTTATACTAATCCTACACTAATCCCATATTCCTATCACATCCCCACCTGTCCCTATATTTCCCTACCACCTACCTATACTAGGGGCAATTTATAATGGCCAATTTACCTACCAACCTGCAAGTCTTTTGGCTTGTGGGAGGAAACCGGAGCACCCGGGGAAAACCCACACAGACACAGGGAGAACTTGCAAACTCCACACAGGCAGTACCCGGAATTGAACCCGGGTCGCTGGAGCTGTGAGGCTGCGGTGCTAACCACTGCGCCACTGTGCCGCCCTTTGTAAACTTGAGATCATGCAAAACTCTGCTGCCCGTGTCCCTATTCACACCAAGTCCCATTCCCCCATCACTTCTGTGCTCATTGACCTGCATTGACCTCCGATTAAGCAACACAAGGTGTGTGATAGAATAACCACAAATTGACTGGATGAATGCAGCACCAGCAACACTAAAGAAGCTCGACACCATTCAGGACAAAGCAGTCCGCTTGATCAGCACCCTATCCACCGCCTTAAATATTCACTTCCTCCACCACTGGCGCACAGCGGCAACAGTGTGTACCATCTACAAGATGCGCCATAGCAACTTACCAAGCCTCCTTCGACAGCACCTTCCAAACCCGCAACCTCAACCACCTAGAAGGACAAGGGAAGCAGATGCATGGGAACACCACCTGCAAGTTCCCCTCCAAGCCACACACCATCCTGACTTGGAACTATATCACTGTTCCTTCATTGTTGCTGGGTCAAAATCCTGGAACTCCCTTCCTAACAGCACTGTGGGTGTACCTACCCCACATGGACTGCAGCGGTTCAAGAAGGCAGCTCATCACCACCTTCTCAAGGGCAATTAGGGATGGGCAATAAATACTGGCCTAGCCAGCGATGCTCATAGCCCATGAAAGAATTTAAAAAAGGGAGAAATGTGTGTCCAGGGTACTTACTGATCCTCAACAATACCTTAGTACTGTTGAGGACTTGGCAGCACTGATACATGCAGCTTCTTCTGTAAAAGAGCCACTGGCATTGGTCAGAGATGCCAGAAGTGCCTTATTGCTCTCTGCTTTATCATTACAAGAGAAAAGGGCACATAATTCATGAGAGACAGAGTACCCACAGGAGGAGGAGTGCCCCAGCTCACCATCCTCACTGCCTTGGAGGAGGCAGTGATGGAAATCACAGGGTGTCCCCGCACCACCAAGTGGACAATGTAGAGATGGGAATTCCTGGAGGAGAGGGTGAAACAATATTGAGATCTCGAGATGAAGGAGGTGCAGTGCAGTCCACCCTGTCTGACAGCACGCCAAAACTCAGCTGCATTGGAAAGCCTCAGCACTGCAGAGGTTTCTGCTGTCACAGGCGAGTTCTCATGATCGCCTTCTTGTGTCTCCCACAGGGTCAGTCGTGGAGGCCGAGCATGATACAGTTGCATCACTGGGGGCACCTCAAGCATTTGAGACAGCAGAGCCAGCACCGTCACATCATACAAGCGCACCCTCCACCAGAGCAGAGACACTCACAGCAGTGGGTTCTGGCGCGCAGTTCGAAAAGGTGGCACTGGGTGAACAGCACGGTACTAGTGAGCAGAAGGAGGTGAGAGAGGCAGAGACAGCTGTGGGCAGTGCCCCTCGGAGGATGGAAGGCAGACACTACCATGCCGATGCAGGGCCTCAGGAGTCACAAGAAAGGAGGCTCTACCATGACCAGCAGCGAGAGATTGTTCCCAAATGTCCGAGTTCCCTGAGGCAGTGCAGGTTCATGGACTGAGAAAGGATAAGTCAATTCAGCTTATGTGCATCACCATGGCTCAGGGCTTTGAGCACATGAACTTCTCCATTGAGAGAGGGCCAACCTCATGGAGAGCCATATGGGGCAACACACAGGAGTAGCACAATGACATGCACAGAATGCATGCCACGCTCTGTGGCATGGACCGGACAGTGGTGCTGATGGTGCAAAGATGCATGGAGTGAATGCCAGCTGCGCCCTAGCTGGTGGTCCCCTCCAGCGATCCAGGCGGTCACCGATGAGAATCAGGGCACCATCCCTTATATGCCACCATCATAATTGGTCTCCTTGGCCCCTTTGACTGAGCGACCATCTATGTGGCAGGGCCCAGTGATGGAGGCTGCCCCTGCATTGATGCTGGTGCCACAACCTCTGGAGGTGCCCCCACTGGCACCTCCATGGAGAGGACGACCGCCTCGGACATCTCAGGCACAAGCAGAGACAAGGGAGTAGGCTGTGGTATATTGTAATAGCTGAACATTTGTATACTGCCCTCTCTGCTGGGGAGGTATAAATAAAGTTTGTTGGACAATAGCTGCTGGCACTGTGAGACCTCGTGTTAGACTAATTCAGTGAATACACAACAGAAAGATGATGATCAGATGGGAATGACATTTTTTGTACATTTCATTCAAGAGATTATGGTCTGAAGAACATTGTGAGTTCTAAAAAGTGTGTCGCGAAGTCAAGTTTGAGGATGTTTGTGCGATTTGAAATATTGCTCCGGGTGTGTCTGCCCATCATGTTCAAATACAACTCTGTGAGTCAGCACGGTGCGTAATTGAGAAAAAATGGCACTGAAGACACAGTTTGGGACAATGGGGGAATTCAAACCTAACAAAGAGAACTGGTGGAATTATGAACGTAGGTTACACATTTGGCTGCAAGCTAATAAAATAGGGGCTGGAATAAAGTGAATGTTTTCCTCACCATGATAGGGACTGATGTTTTTGAGCTGGTGTTTAACCAATGTTGCCCATGAGACCCCAGTACATTGGACTATTCTGAAATTAATGAGATTCTGGACTCCTTATGGCATGCTTAAAAATGAAATTACACTGGGAGTTGCATTCCTTGAAAGGAAGCAGTTGCTAAGAGAGAGAATTGCAGATTATATCCTTGAATTAAAGAAACTCTCTCGTCACTGTGCGTATGGCACGGACTTAGAAGTTAACCTTAGAGTTAACCTTGTTGGAGGTCTAAAGAGCAATAAAATCCAGGCCAGGCTTTTTAGTAAATGCAATAAGCTGATGTGGAAGGAGGCTTGCGATGAGGCCACAACCATGGAAATGGCAGGAAGAGATAGTGACAGATTGCAAGGAAGTTCTTTTCCTGAGCCGACAGGGGAGGTCCACCAGATTTCAGTGGGAACCAGGCCAAGGCAGCCAAGTTCGCAGACTCAGACTCAGACTCAGAAATTGAGATGTTACCGTTGCCATGGTAGCCACCAACCATCTAAATGCCCCCATTTTCAGTCAAAGTGCTATGCCTGGGAGAAAGTCGGTCATATCCAGAAGGCATGCATGAGTTGAGAAAACAGTAATGCTCCAGTTCGTGATAAAACTCCAGGTCACAGCAATGCGGCAGGTCGCGGTCATGGTAGATTTAAAGCTAGTTCAGGAGCCTGGAAGTCTTCGAAAGCGCAAATAATAGATATGGAAACAGAAGCTGATGTTATTGAGCAAGGAGATAAAGAGTTGTACTCAGTCAGAAAGCAAACAGCATATGGAAGATGAGAGAAAAAGGGCTGAAGATATAATTCCAGTGCCCACAGTCAGAATGAAAGTCAGAGATTCACAACTTACTTTCATCGTTGATACAGCTGCAGTAGTGTTTGTTATCACGGAATGAAAGTACAAGGAATCCCGAAGTCACATTCCCTTATGAAAAACTGGTGTGAAACTGACTAGTTATTGCAATAACAGAATTCCAGTGTTAGGTGAAGTTAGTGTTAGGATGGAATATGATGATGCATCCTGTTATTTGCCATTGGTAGTAGTAGGAGAGAACAAAGTCTCCCAGATGGGAAGAAATTGCCTTAAGAAAATACAGTTAAACTGGGCCAAGTTATTTACAGTAGGAATCAGTAAGAGTAAGTCTAACATTGAGGAAGGGAAGAATGATTCGTTTTTAGCAAATGAGTTACCTGTGAATGACTTTACATACACAAATCACATGCCAGAGTCCGCCAGGAAAATTTCTGAAGAAACTAGCAAGGCTCAGTAAAGTACTCAATTATGTCATGAATGGCTGGTCTGAAGAGTGTGATGAAGCAGAAATGAACTGAGTGTTGATCAAAGTTGTCTCCTATGGGGTTTAAGAGTCATTATTCTGCCAAGGTTTTGAGAGAGATTGTTAAAGGATCTTCATCAAAGCGCACAGTGATAGTCTGTATGAAAGCAGTAGCAAGAAGCTATTTTTGGTATCCAAAAGATAGACAGAGATATTGGAGTTGGTGAAAAAGTTGTGAAGTGGGTCTCAGAATGAAAAATGATCCAATCAAGGTTCCTTGTCTTCCATGGTCAAACACAAGAAAACTGTGGGAATGAGTACATGTCAATTTCTTTGAAGTGGAAGGGAAAGAGTATTTTGTTTTAGTTGATAGCTATAGCAAGTGGATAAATGTTGAGTTTATGACCAATACCACAAGTGCAAAACTATTGAGGTTTTGGGAAGTTGGTTTGCAATTTATGGGTTGCCAGAAGTGTTGGTGTCAGATAATGGTCCACAGTTTACATTGGATGAGTTTGAAATATTTCTGAGTGAGAATGGAGTCAAGCACACTCTAATATCACCCAGCATCGAATGGTGCTGCAGAAATAAGTGTACAAATTGTGAAGAGGTCTTTGCAGGATTATTTGCTAGGTGACAAGCTAGGCAATAATTTCCATGTTTCTGTTCAACACAGGCTAGACAATTTTCTGTTCTCTTACAGAATAACCCCACAGTCTACAACAGGTTGCTCACGGTCGTGGTGAAAACCAACGAGGTGATAAGGAGAGGTATGTATTTGAAGTTGTTGTAAAAAGACGAGGTGCATTTATATATCTAGTGAAGATTGCAGACAGACTCCGTCAGTGTCATGCCGATCATTTGCTTGAAAGAGGTAATCTGACAAAGGGAGAGCATGAGAAACCTCCTACAGTCCAAGTTCCTACAGTCCCAAGTGAAAGTCAGGAGGAAAGTTTAAGTCACAAAGAAACTGAAAGTTTTCCGGTATTACAGAATCAGCAAAGTGAGTCAAGATCTTTCATTAAGACTAATCAATCAATTTCACAGTCCCAACCATTAACTGGAGTTGGAATCAAATTCAAAGTCCAGGGTCGACACAGTCTGAGATGTTGGGAGAGCAGAATCAAGCTAATGGAAATGGAAGAAGATATCCAGACAGAAAGAGAAAGAAGCCAGATAGATTAATTGAAAGTATTTTTTATTTAGAGATACAGCACTGAAACAGGCCCTTCGGTCCACCGAGTCTGTGCCGACCAACAACCACCCATTTATACTAACCTTACAGCAATCCCATATTCCCTACCACCTACCTACACTAGGGGTAACTTACAATGACCAATTTACCTATCACCTGCAAGTCTTTGGTTGTGGGAGGAAACCGGAGCACCCGGGGAAAACCCACACGGTCACAAGGAGAACTTACAAACTCTGCACAGGCAGTACCCAGAACTGAACCTGGGTTGCTGGAGCTGTGAGGCTGTGGTGTTAACCACTGCGCCGCCCTAACATATGTAGGACAGAAGAAGAAATAAGTGATTCTTTTCACTACTTTTTGTCAGATAATGGTATTTTTGTCTAAGACATACTGGTGTTAAGGAAAAACAATTTATTTTAACACGTAAATTACACTGGAAATATCGGTCATATACGTTTAGTTGTGGTTACAGTAACAATATGCAACCTGACCTGTTAAATTTCAGGTATTGTTACTGTATTCTGGGAAATTATGTGCATGTACCATTTTACATTTTAATGTATTTTTACAATACAATTTAAGATTTTTTTAAAGTGGGGAGGGAGTGTGGTATATTGTAATAGCTGAGGATTTGCCTACTTCTCTCTCTGCCACCCTCCTCTGCTGGGGAGGTGTAAATAAAGTCTGTTGGACAATGGCTGCTTGCACTGTGAGACCTCATGTTAGAGTAACTCGGTGAATACACAACACAGGCTGCCTCCACCTCATCCGAGGCCACAAGGGGGAACTGTGTAGAAGTTGCCAAGAACGGAGGCCACTGTGTCAGTCGGAGCACTGAGTGGTTCACTGGGGTTTATGTCACCTGTTAAGGTGCACTTTGTTACTTTATGCTCACACTGTAAAAAATGACACATGACTCCATTGAGCTTCCATTCCTTAATGACAAAATTCGAAAAGAGTAATGAAGTGCTGAAGGGAAGCAAGGGTCTTGGAAGGGGGACGGTGAGACCTCTGGACATGTGCATCATTCATTGGCAGTAAGAGTGGATCTATTCAAGGTTGTGTCATCAATGGAAATGCTCTCACAGACAGCTCAGTGAGTTCCAGAGCATTCAGTCCTGCAAAGTTAGACTTGCTCAGGTGAAATAGCCTGGATCAGATTTTGCCTGGCATTGACTCCATCCTAACGAGACCTTCGAGTCCTGCGCCAGCCCCAGCCACTCCCCTGTGCAGGCTGACAACCTCTCTGTTCTTCCTCTTCCTCCTCCTCCTCATGCTCCGATGAGGTATGTTCCAGCACCTCAGCCTCTTCGACCTCTCTGGAGGGTCATGTTATGGAGAGTGCAGCAGACCACCACAATGCGCGAGACCCTTGCAGGAGTGTACTGCAGGGAGCCTCCCGACTGATTCAGGCATCGGAATCGCATCTTCAGAAGCCTGATGGCCTGCTCGATGGTGGTCCTTGTGAGCAGATGGATTTGATTGTATTGCCTCAATGCCTCTGTCCCGGGGTCACATAGCCATCTCTTCAAGATTTATCTCTGGTCCCCTAGAATCCATCCATGAAGATTGAGGGGTGGCACAAAGGATTGCTGTGGTAGCCTGGACTGCCGGAAGATGGAGGCGTCATGGCAATTGCCAGGAAAGCGAGCGCACATGTGTATAAATCTCTTGCTGCGGTCGTGGACCAGCTGAACTTTGAGGGAGTGGAAACCGCATCCTGCTGATGAATCGCACTGGCCGCTCACTCATCACCCTGATGGCCACATGGGTGAAATCGATGGTGCCCACACCTGCGTGAACCCAGCGATGGAGGCGAACGCCACTGCCCCATCTGTTTGAAATCATGTGTACTCTACCACTTGCTCTTGCAAATAGGGCATCAGTGACCTGTGAGATGCAATATTGTGTTGCCGCTTGATAGATGCCACCAAGGTTGACTGCTGATCCTTGGAAGGAGCCAGAGGTGAAGATGTCCAAGGCCACTGTGACTGGCAGGGCATGGCGAGCAGTGCTGTGAGGTGTGAGGTCTTCTGCCACAAGGATACAAATCTGTGACCATCAGCCTGGAGAGGCGTAGTCTCTTGCAGCACTGGTTCTCGGACATCTCCAGGTAGCAGTTTCTTTGGTGGTACATACCATGCTGCAGGTATGACCTCCATTGCCTTCCTGCCCCTTGTTCCTCTCTTCTGCCCTCCTCATGCCTGGGCCTCTGCATCTGCTGCTGGGGAAATTGATCCTCATTGCTACATGACCCAATCTCTGAAAACCTTAATCCCATGTGCCTTGATCACACTCAGCTTCATCACAATGATTACAGGACCTCCTCCTAACAAACTTACAGCCCCACGATCCCTTGAGGATGCCCTTCACTGCCCGAGCGTGTACAGGCCACTCGGTCCAATAACTCTGCTCACCCAATGGCACCTGAGTGGAGACAGTGGTGTAGTGGTATTGTCCCTGCACTAATAATCCAGAGACCTAGGGCAATACTCTGGGAACATGGGTTCAAATCCCACCATAGCAGCTGGTGGAATTGTTGTAAAAACCCATCCGCTTCACTATTGAAGTAAACCTGCTGTACTTAACTGGTCTGCCCTACATGTGACTCCAGACTCACAACAATGTGGTTTACTCTTAACTGCCCTCTGAAATGGCCCAGCAAGCCACTCAGTTGTAAAAAACTGTGACACAAAAGTTGAAAAGGAATAAACCTGGATGGAGCATCAGGCAGTGACTTAGGCACTGGAAATGACAACAGCAAAACCAGCCTGTCAACCCTGCAAAGTCCTCCTTATTAACTTGTGCCAAAATTAGGAGAGCTGTCCCACAGACTAGTCAAGCAACAGCCTGACATAGTCTTACTCATGGAAACATACCTTATGTCCAATATCCCAGACACCACCATCACAATTCCTGGTTATGTCTTGTCCCACTGGTTGGACAGACCCACCAGAGGTGGAAGCACAGTGGTAGAGTCGAGAGGGGGTTGCACTGGGAGTCCCCAACATTCACTCTGGACCTCATGAAGTCTCATGGTATCAGGTCAAATATGGGAAAGGAAACTTCCAGCTGATTACCACCTACTGCACCCCCACCCCACCCCTCAGCTGATGAATCAATAGTCCTCCATGTTGAATGAGGGTGGTATGTACTCTGGGTGGGGGACTTTAATATCCATCACCAAGAGTGGCTTGGTAGCACCATTACTGACCAAGCTGGCTGAGCCCTAAAGGACATATCTGCCAGACTGAGCTTGTGGCTGGTACTGAGGGAACCAACAAGAGGGAAAAACCTACTTGACCTCACCTTCACCAATCTACCTGTTGCAGATGCAAAACAAAGTCCTAGCTTCACACTGAGGATACCCTTCATTAAAGCCTGGTTCGGGAATAAAATTAAAACCTGACCCGACCCCGAGCCTTTTAATTTGTTTCCACACCCGATCCGACCCGACCCAACACGCATCTCCTTCATTTGTTCCGGCAGCAGGCTATTCCTGCAGCTGGAGTTGTGGGGAATCATGGGTAAGCCTGATCCCGTGACTTCCCGGAAGCAGTGTCCAGCCCAGCCCGACCCAACCCGAGTCCGAATGCTGGACTCGGAATTTCGACCCAACCCGACCCAAACCCGACACATGTAGTTGGGCCTAGTCGGGTTTGGGTCGGGTAGCCAGGCTTTACCCTCCATCGGGTTGTGTGGAACTTCTTTGGCCTCCTTGTCTCGAGAGACAATGGGTAAGCGCCTGGAGGTGGTCAGTGGTTTGTGAAGCAGCCCCTGGAGTGGCTATAAAGCCCAATTCTAGAGTGACAGACTCTTCCACAGGTGCTGCAGATAAAATTGGTTGTCGGGGCTGTTGCACAGTTGGCTCTCTCCTCACGCTTCTGTCTTTTTTCCTGCCAACTGCTAAGTCTCTTCGACTCGCCACTCTTTAGCCCCGCCTTTATGGCTGTCCGCCAGCTCTGGCGATCACTGGCAACTGGCTCCCACGACTTGTGATCAATGTCACAGGACTTCATGTCACGTTTGCAGATGTCTTTAAAGCGGAGACATGGACGGCGGGTGGGTCTGATACCAGTGGCGAGCTCACTGTACAATGCGTCCTTGGGGATCCTGCCATCTTCCATGTGGCTCACATGACCAAGCCATCTCAAGTGCCGCTGGCTCAGTAGGGTGTAAATGCTGGGGATATTGGCCGTCTCAAGGACTTCTGTGTTGGAGATACGGTCCTGCCACCTGATGCCAAGGATTCTCCGGAGGCAGCAAAGATGGAATGAATTGAGATGTCGCTCTTGGCTGACATACGTTGTCCAGGCCTCGCTGCCGTAGAGCAAGTACTGAGGACACAGGTTTGAAACACTTGGACATTTGTGTTCCGTGTCAGTGCGCCATTTTCCCACACCCTCTTGGCCAGTCTGGACATAGCAGCGGACGCCTTTCCCATGCGCTTCTTGATTTCTGCATTGAGAGACAGGTTACTGGTGATAGTTGAGACTAGGTAGGTGAACTCTTGAACCACTTCCAGAGCGTGGTCGCCAATATTGATGGATGGAGCATTTCTGATGTCCTGTCCCATGATGTTCGTTTTCTTAAGGCTGATAGTTCGGCCAAATTCGTTGCAGGCAGCTGCAATCCTGTCGATGAGTCTCTGCAGACACTCTTCAGTGTGAGATGTTAATGCAGCATCGTCAGCAAAGAGGAGTTCCCTGATGAGGACCTTCCATACTTTGGTCTGCGCTCTAAGACGGGCAAGGTTGAACAACCTGCCATCTGATCTTGTCTGGAGGAAAATTCCTTCTTCTGAAGACTTGAAGGCATGTGAGAGCAGCAGGGAGAAGAAGATCCCAAACACTACCACCGTGCTAAATGGAATAGATTCAGAACAGATCTGGCAGCTCAAATCTGGGCATCCACGAGATGATGTGGGCCCTCAGCAGCAGCAGAATTGTAATCAAACGCAATCTGTAACCTCATGGCCCGGCATATCCCCCACTCTACCATTACCATCAAGCTGGGGAATCAACCCTGGTTCAATGAGGAGTGCAGGAGGGCATGCATGGAGCAGCAGGAGGCATACCTAAAAATGAGGCATCAACTCGATGAAGTTACAGCGCAGGACTACTTTCTTGCCAAACAGTGGAAGCAGAATGAAATACACAGCTAAGTGATCCCACAACCAATGGATCAGATTAAAGCTCTACAGTCCTGCCACATCCAGTCTTGAATGGTGGTGGTCAATTAAACAACTAACTGGAGGAGGTGGCTTCACAAATATTCCCATCCTCAATGATGGGGGAGCCCAACACATCAGTGCAAAAGAAAAGGCTGAAGCATTTGCAACAATCTTCAGCCAGAAGTGCCGAGTGGATGCTCCATCTCGGCCTCCTCCTGAGATCCCCAGCATCACAAATGCCAGACTTCAGCCAATTCACTCCATGTGATAACAAGAATAAAGGTCTGCTAGTCGACCCGAACCTGATGGGACCCGACGACATGTGTCAGGTTTGCATCAGGTCGGGCCCCTCTTCTGGGTCCAGCTTTCGTGCTCGGGTTGGGTCGGGCCGGACACACACGGTAAGTGCTCTGCTGGTAAGTATTGAAATTTTAAAAACTTACCTGACCTGGGAGTCCGGGACAAAACTGAGTCTGCGCAGTGAGCGAGTGACATCACTATGACGTCATCACGCATGCGCGGCAGCTTCGTGGAGCTTCCCAGTTGGAAGGTAAGTAAAGGGATGGTTGGGTCAGGCTCGGGTCGGGCCGAGTGGGGTCGGGCCGGGCTCGGGGCGAAATTGAAGGGACTCGGGTTGGGCTCAGGTCCGCTGTAGATCAGTCGGGTTCTTTTCCCTGATCTGAGCAGGCCTTTAATCAAGAAACAACTGAAGACACTGGATACTGCAAAGGTTATGGGCCCTGACAACATTCCAGCTGTAGTTCTGACGACTTGTGCTGCAGAACTAGCCGCACCCCTAGTCAAGCTCTTCCAGTACAGCTACAACACTAGCATCTACCCGGCAATGTGGAAAATTGCCCAGTTATGTCCCATCCAAAAAAAGCAGGACAAGTCCAATCCGGCCAGTAACTGCCCCATTCGTCTACTCTCAATCATCAGCAAAGTGGTGGAAGGTGTCGTCGACAATGCCATCAAGCGCCACTTAAACAGCAATACCCCGCAGTGGTTAGCACCGCAGCCTCACAGCTCCAGCGACCCAGGTTCAGTTCTGGGTACTGCCTGTGCGGAGTTTGCAAGTTCTCCCTGTGACCGCGTGGGTTTCCTCCAGGCGCTCTGGTTTCCTCCCACCGCCAAAAACTTGCAGGTGATAGGTAAATTGGCCATTGTAAATTGCCCCTAGTGTAGGTAGGTGGTAGGGAATATGGGATTACTGTAGGGTTAGTATAAATGGGTGGTTGTTGGTCGGCACAGACTCGGTGGGCCGAAGGGCCTGTTTCAGTGCTGTATCTCTAAATAAATAAATAAAAACCTGCTCACCGATGCTCAGTTTGGGTTCCACCAAGGCCCCTCGGCTCCTAACCTCATTACAGCTTTGGTCCAAACATGGACTAAAGAGCTGAACTCAAGAGGTGTGGTGAGAGTGATTGCCCTGGCAGCATTTGACTGAGTGTGGCATCAAGGAGCCCTTGTCAAACTGAAGTCAATGGGAATAGAGGGGAAAACTCTCCACCTAGCACAAAGGAAGGTCGTTGTGGTTGTTGGAGGTCATTCATCTCAGCCCCAGGACGTTGTTGCAGGAGTTCCTCAATGTAGTGTTCTATGCCCAGTCAACTTCAGCTGCTTCATCAATGACCTTCCTTCAATCATAAGGTCAGAATTGTAGATGTTCCCTGATGATTGTACGATGATCAGTACCATTCACAACTCCTGAATTACCAAAGCAGCAAGACCTGGACAACATCCAGGCTTTGACTGATAAGTGACAAGTAATATTCATACCACACAAGTGCCAGGTAATGATCATTTCCAATAAGAGAGAATTTAACCATCTCCCCTTGACATTCAATGACATTACCACCACTGAATCCCCCACTATCAATATCCTGGGGTTACCATTGACCAGAAACTGAACTGGACCAACCACATAAATGCTGTGGCTACAAGAGCAGGTCACAGACTGGGAATTCTGCAGCGAGCAACTCACCTCCTGTCTCCCCATCTAGAAGGCACAATTCAGGAGTGTGATGGAATACTCTCCACTTGCCTGGATGGGTGCAGCTCCAACAACACTCAGGAAGCTCAACACCATCCAGGACAAAGCAGCCTGCTTAATCAGCACCACCTCAAACATTCACTCCCTCCACCACTGATGCACTGTGGCAGCAGTGGGTACCATGTACAAGATGCACTGCAGCAACTCACCATACCTCCTTCGACAGCACCTTCCAAACCCGCAACCACTTCTACCTACAAGGACAAGGACAGTAGATGTGAGGGAATACCACACCTGCAAGTTCCCCCCCCCCCAAGCCACACGCCATCCTGACTTGGAACTATATCGCTGTCCCTTCCCTGTCACTGGGTCAAAATCCTGGAACTCCCTCCCTGACAACACTGTGGGTGTACTTACACCCCAATGACTGCAGTGGTTCAAGAAGGCAGCTCACCACCACCTTCTCAATTAGGGATGGGCAATGAGTGCTGGCCTTGCAAACTATGCGCAAATCCCGTGAAAGAATAAAAAAAAGATTCTGGTCTTTCATGCATCCTGATTTTCAATCCTTCACCATTGGCAGCCATGCCTTCAGCTGCCTGGGCCCCAAGCTCTGGAATTTCCTCCCTAATTCTCTCCACCTCGGTTTCCTCCTTTAAGATGCTGCTCACAACCTACCCATTTGACTAAGCTTTTGGTCACCTATCCTAATATTTTCTTAAATGGCTCAATGTCAAATTTTGTTTCATAACACTCCTGTGAAACGTCTTGGGAGCTTTATAAATCCAAGTGTTTGTCATTGGTATTATTGTAAAGTGTTTTGGGACAATCTGTGGTTATAAAAAGCACTATTTAAATGCATAAATGAACAAATATTTGTTCTATCTATAGTGCCTGAACAAAACCCAACAAATTCAGCACAGACTTGGAATCGTACACATGGCTCTCTCAGTCAGTATACCACTCACTACCGTACAGAGTAATGCACTTACCCACTGATCCATCAGGCAGAAGAAATTTTATTCTTCCTTTTATTCCCCTTTACTTTTGATATTTTCTCTAGTCTATTTTTCTATGTTTTCGGCCTGACTTGAGAATATATCAGTTTGGTGTAAATATTTATTTCCTCTCTTGCATGGGAAAGTAGTGGAAATGGAAGCTTTACTCTTAGATTTGGCAAAGGTTTTATTTCCTGGAACCTACAGTTAGTTTTTGCTTGTTTTTAGTTTTACACAGGATGACACAGGTATGAACACAAATATTCAATAATAAATACACTCAAAGATTCAGAATACTTTTATTTATAGGAAGTTCAATACCAAAACATCAACACCTTGTTTTCCTGTCCCTCCTTTTTCCTAATTTTCTCTCTGTTGTAATTTTCATTAAGTTTATCAACTTTATGTAGCGTATAGTCACTTAAGCCAGTTTAAGTATCGCGTGGCCATTTTAAGCAGGGCATGGTCACTTTAAGCATAATTTTAAGTAGCTGTGGTCTCTTCATGGTCACTAAGCAGTGTGAATCCTCTTTAAGCAGGACCCGTGGCATCTTTAAGCTGAGCTAGCAGGCCATATAATCCCAGTGAGTGGGGAAGGGACATCATGACAGCCCTGGCAACAGGCCAATGGGATATTTTGGTTAAACCTCTTCAAATAAATACATAATACTGGACGATCCAACAACAGAACCACCAGTGTTTCTTCATCAAGCATCTAAGATAGCAGTGCTCATTCAGGCACTTGGCCCACCATTTGGAAATGATTTGCCAAAGAACAGTTAAAGAGTTGCAAAGAAAGAACTTGCGCCTCTACAGTACTTTATCACTTGTCTCAGAAACATCTCAAACTGCTTAATTTGTGATGCATTGTGAAATGCAGTCACTGTTCCTGTGTGCAAGCACACAGCAGCCAATTTGCACACAGCAAGGTCCCACAAACAGTTACGTGATAAGTGATCAGGCTCGCGGTTTTTTTTAGTGATGTTGATTGAGGGATAAATATCGGTCAGGACACAGGGGGGAGCACTCCCCTGTTCTTCTTCAAAATAGTGCCATGGATTTCTTTTGTGACCAGGTAGGCACATCCTCAATTTAACTTGGATAGAGAGAAAATATTTCCTGTGATGGAAGAAATCAAGAACGAGGGGGTGCAGTCTTAAAATTAGAGCTAGCCCCATTTAGGAAGGAAATTTTTCACACAAAGGGAAGTGGATATCTGGAACTCTCGCCACCAAAAGGCTGTGGATGCTGGGGGTTAATCAGAGCTTTCAAGACAGAGATTGATAGTTTTTGTTGGCTAAGGGTATTGAGGGATATGGAGCAAAGGTAACCAATAAAGCTGAGGTACAGATCAGGCATAATTCAATTGAATGGTGGAGCAGGCTTGAGGGTGTGAATGCCTACTCCTGCTTTGCTGTTCAGTATCAGCTGTGTCTCAGAGACAGGAGTCATGGGTTCAAGTCCCACTCCAGAGACTTGAGCACAAATTGGAGGCTGACTGTCCCAGTGCAGTACTGAGGGAGTGCTGCACTGTTGGAGGTGCTGTCTTTTTGGATGAAATGTTAAACCAAGGCCCCATCGGCCCTCTCAGGTGGACGTAAAAGAGCCAGGGCACAAGTTTAAAGAAGTGCAGGAGAGTTCCCCCAGTGTCCTGGGCCAATATTTATCCCTCAGCCGAGGTCATTGTAAGTAGATGATCTGGCCATCATCTCACTGCTGTTTGCGGGACTTTGTTTTGTGCAATTTGGCTGTCGCATTTCCTACAGTACAACAGTGATTGCACAGGCTTGGTGGGCTGAATGGCCTACTCCTCTTCCTAAATTTAATCTCTCACTTGAAGGAAGTCACCTCTGATAATGCAGTGCTGCCTCAATATTGTCTTGGAGTATAAGTCTTGATTATGTATTGAACAGGTTGAGGGAGTGGGAGTTGATGACTAGAATGTAATGTAGCAGTTATAAGATCACTTTACAATTTTATTAAAAAGTTTAGGCAAGGCCAATAGTGCAGAGATTGAAAAGCCCTGTGGGAGGTGACAAACTATATATAACGAACACTGTTGAAGTAAGATCCAGCTCCAGTTTGGAGACAGCTAAAGACTAAGAGTTTTGTTCAATGTGTTATGAAAGTGCTTCTGTAATAAAAGCAAAATACTGCGGATGCTGGAAATCGGAAACAAAAACAAGAAATGCTGGAATCACTCAGCAGGTCTGGCAGCATCTGTGGAAAGAGAAGCAGAGTTAACGTTTCGGGTCAGTGACCCTTCTTCGGAACTCAATGAGAAAGTGCTTCTGTTTTTGTTAAAAATATTTTTTCAGAATTCATAGTCAAACTGACAAAATGTCGGACCAGTTTTTTTTTCAAGAGGGTCATCAAGAGAACACTGAAAGGATTTATTTGACAAAAACATTTACTGGTTGTTACATGACTCAAGTTAAAAATAGAGCAGAAACCCTGGTAATTGATGAAGATGCGTGCAGAGAAGTGACAGGTCAGAAGGTGGACTTTCTGTTTCCGGTTTCATTTTTGAATTGTTTGGAGTTAGGAATGAACAGTTTAAAAGGGGTTGGAGTTTAAAAAAAAATAAAACTGAAGGACAGAACCCCAGCTCAGCCCAGCCTGTTCCATCTCTTTAAAAAGCCTGCAGAAAAAGGAAGAGAACTTCCAAGGAGAGAAGAGAATTCCCAAGGAAGGAGTGAAGACCACACCCAGCTCAGTTTTCCAGCACGTCTCTAAAAGACCTTGAGAAATCCACTGTGTCAACTCATCAGGTCTCCTGTCTCTGAAGAAAAGCCTGCTAAAATAATTCTCAATTCCGCCTGAAAAGAACTGTTCTAAAAGATCCCAGTGACCCGTCCACGTGTATTCGGAGGGCAGACTTTATGCCACATATGTTTTGGAACACATCTCCTCTGCTGTTTTCTTCAAAAATGAGTAAGTGTTCAGCCCAAGTGTTTTTTTGTCTGTAACAGATCTCTAAATAAAAATCCCTTTTATATTTCAGCTTAACCGGTGTGTGTGCGTGCGTGTACTTGTGTGTGTGTGTGTGCGTGTACGTGTGTGTGTGCGTGTACGTGTGTACGTGTGTGTATACGTGTGTGTGTGTGAGGGGTTAAGGTAAAAAGGGAACTTTAAAATTTCAATCTGTGTGCTTATGCTTTACTTCATTACTGGTTAAGACTTGTTTTATAATAAACTTATAATTTTGTTCTTCATTAAAGAAAGCTGGTTAGTGTGTTTTACTCTGGGAAAAATAGAGTATGTGATTGACCGTATCGGTAAGTCGGAAAATTTAAATATATGTTGTGACCTGTGGAAAAGCTGAACTAGAATAAACTGAGCCCTCCTTCCGCCTCGGTCATAACAAATAGGAACCCCATTTTTGCAGTGTTTTTATTCACAGTACTTCCAGAAGTACTTTTAGATTACTGGGTGTAACTCAGGCTGCAGGCATTGTGAAATAAGCTGTCTCTTTGCCAACTCACTCATCGCTCAACATAAATCATTCAATATCCAGATATTACCCATTTCCAACTATTTCTTAATTCCATCCAACGAAAAACATTTTTAAAAATTCCATTCAAGTTTCCTCTCCCATCCCTTTTATGAATACTGATGGTTCTCCCATATTGCTGCACTTCGTAGGCGAGCCTGACCTGCGAAGGGAAGGTGGGCTATTCATCCATGAGATGCATCATGGCACAGCCCAACCTCCCCGCTCCACCTGTTAAATTCCAGAAAGCTTGTTGTGGAAGGATGTTGCTGGAGCCTATCTTTACTCAGTTTCACATTTGTTGTGAAAATAAATACCTTTTTATTTAGGTAAATAATACCTCCAGCAGTCTCAGTAAGTGTCTGCTTATAAGTGCTCAGGTAAGACCCCAATTAACACCCTCCACCTGCATATAATTAAACAATTGGCACACAATTAACAGATTAACACCACCCAGGCAGGAGTCACTGGACAGTGATGCAGAGCGGGATGGGGGGTGGGAGCCACTCGCTAGCCACTGGGTCGCAAACCCTTTAAATATGCTGCACTCAGTGGCCAGATTTCCATTGTTGTGGGGGAGGGGGCAGCAGAAGAGTTTGGGAAAAACGGGGCAGAATTGGACAGAAATTTACACCTACCTCAGTCTCCCACCTTATTTTCAACCAATGTACCACGCACCAGAGAGAAGTGGGAATTTCATAAAAATAGAAGGGTAAAAATAACAAGTTAACATAATACAAACTGTGATTTAAAGTTAGATACAGAAGCGCACAGCCCTGCGATACCTGCTTACACAACTTCAGTATGGATGTCTGAACATAAGGAATGGAATCCAAGCAGCAAAAGTTGTTTTATGGTGGATGCTTTGCCATAACTGTGAAGTGAATGGGACAGTGTAGGAAAAAAAAACTTATATTTATATAGCGTCTTTCATGGCCTCAGGGCATCCCAAAGCACTTGTCAGCCAATTACTCTTTTGAGGTGTAGTCACTGCTGTATCGGAGCACAGCAAGCTCTCACAAAATTGCAATGCAATAGCGACCAGATAATCTGTTTCATACAGATCTTACAAATCTGTGGTTCACCATTTATATAAATGTTGGTTGAGGGATAAATACAGGCCACGACACTAGGGAAAACTCCCCTGTTCTTCTTCAAATAGTGCAGTGGGATCATTCATGTTCATCAGAGAGGACAAACAGGGAAGACATGGTTTAACATCTTACCTGAAAGGCAGAGTCTCCGATAGTACAGCACTCCCTCACGACTGAACAGGGCATATTAGCCTAGATTTTGTGCTGAAGTTTCTGTAGTGGGGTTTAAACCCACAAACTTCTGACTCAGAGGCAAGAGTGCTACCCACTAAACCACAGTTGACAAACTTCCCACAAACAGCAGAACCCATGGTCTGAATCTGGAATGCAGTAGTGTGATGCCCCTCATATTACTGAGTGTTTGGGTTTGATACCACATTACAAATAACACAAGTACGATGCTAAATCAAGTGTAGAAAACAGTGATGGTGGATTAGACATCCTGAATCACCCTAATCCTCTTTACAGATGCAGAGTGACCAGCTCAGTTATTTCCAGCATTTACAAATTTTTCTATTAATTTGATTTTTAAAAAACTGCTCCAAGGCACTTCAGAATTTCTTTTTCTATGTTTATCATGGAATCATAGAATGACACAGCATAGAAGGAGGCCATTCTGCCCATCATGGCTGTGTTGGATCTTTAAAAGAACTAACCCACACCCCAGCTGTTTCCCCAGAGCCCTGTAAATTTTTCCCTTCAAGTATTTATCCAATTCTCCTTTTGAAAGTTACTGTTCAATCTGCTTCCACCGCCCTTTCAGGCAACAACAGGCTATGTCACAACAACTCGCTGTGCAAAAAAAATTCACCTCGTCTCCCCTCTTGTTATTTTGCCAATTACCTAAAATCTGTGTCCTCTGGTTACTGATCCTCCTGCCTCTGGAAACAGCTACTCCATATTTGCTTTATCAAAATCCTTCATGATATTAAGCACCTCTTACAAATCTCCTCTTAACCTTCTCTGCTCCAAGGAGAATCTCAGCGTCCAGACATTTGAGACTGGTTTGTCAGGAGCATTACATTGTGTATGATTCAGCGCCCTCAACCAAAATCTTACACAGACAACCCAAAGATTTTAGATCTGAGCCAAGCAGAATAAATCAGCTGAAGAAGGCAATGTAGAAATATCCTACAGTTCGCCCATCGAGCACCAAACCGGTTTCTTAAAGAATTCCAAGGCATTTTGCAGCCATTATCAAACCATTTCACATGTTTGCCCCACTTTGATTAAAGAACTCTTAACATTAGATTCTACATTTGCTTTTGAAGCTCTTTGCTCTTTAGTTTGAAGCAGTACTCCAGATTACTGATAAGGGGATGGAGCTCCAAGTTTGGTGACAATACAAAGCTAGGTGTGAAAGACAGCTTTGAGGAAGATGAAAAGAGGCTGCAAAAAGGATATAGATGGGTTAAGATGGAATATAATGTGGGAGTATGAAGTTATCCAGTTTCGTAGGAGAAAATGAGAAGCAGATTTTTTTTTAAACGGTGAGAGACTGGGAACTGCTGGTATTCAGGGGGACCTGGGTGTCCCTATACAGAAATCACATAAGGTTAACATGCAGGTACAGCATGTAAAGCAAATGCTAGACAAGACTATATATCAAAAGGATTGGAGTATAAGAGTAAAGATGTCTTACTGCAATTATATACAGCCTTAGAAAGAGAGTAACAAAGATTCAGTAGACTGATCCCTGGATGAGGGGATTGTCCGATGAGGAGAGACTGCATAGCCCAGACGAGACTAATGTGGGCACAGGAATTTATAATGCAGTATAAATATAAGCTAAGTCCTTACAATGGGGGCTTCCCTAGAGTTTAGAAGAATGAAGAGAGGCGATCACATTGAAGCAGATAAAATTCTTAAGGGGCTTGACAGCTTGACATAGAAATTGACATAGAAATTGTATACCAAAATTCGGCAGGAGCTGGGGAATGTAGATTGGGAGCAGCTCTTTGAAGGTAAAACCACATTTGATATGTGGGAGGCTTTTAAAGAGAGGTTGATTAGCGTGCAGGAGAGACATGTTCCTGTGAAAATGAGGGATAGAAATGGCAAGATTAGGGAACCACGGATGACAGGTGAAATTGTGAAACTAGCTAAGAGGAAAAAGGAAGCATACATAAGGTCGAGGAGGCTGAAGAAAGACGAAGCTTTGAAAGAATATCGGGAATGTAGGACCAATCTGAAATGAGGAATTAAGAGGGCTAAAAGGAGTCATGAAATATCTTTAGCAAACAGGGTTAAGGAAAATCCCAAAGCCTTTTATTCATATATAAGGAGCAAGAGGGTAACTAGAGAAAGGATTGGCCCACTCAAGGACAAAGGAGGAAAGTTATGCATGGAGTCAGAGAAAATGGGTGAGATTTTAAACGAGTACTTTGCATCGGTATTCACCGAGGAGAGGGACATGACGGATGTTGAGGTTAGGGACAGATGTTTGATTACTCTAGGTCAAGTCGGCATAAGGGGGGAGGAAGTGTTGGGTATTCTAAAAGGCATTAAGGTGGACAAGTCCCCAGGTCCGGATGGGATCTATCCCAGGTTACTGAGGGAAGCGAGAGAGGAAATAGCTGGGGCCTTAACAGATATCTTTGCAGCATCCTTAAACACAGGTGAGGTCCCGGAGGACTGGAGAATTGCTAATGTTGTCCCCTTGTTTAAGAAGGGTAGCAGGGAAAATCCTGGTAATTATAGACCAGTGAGCCTGACGTCAGTGGTATGGAAGCTGCTGGAAAAGTTACTGAGGGATAGGATCTATTCCCATTTGGAAGAAAATGTGCTCATCAGTGATAGGCAACATGGTTTTGTGCAGGGAAGGTCATGTCTTACCAACTTAATAGAATTCTTTGAGGAAGTGACAAAGTTGATTGATGAGGGAAGGGCTGTAGATGTCATATACATGGACTTCAGTAAGGCGTTTTATAAGGTTCCCCATGGCAGGCTGATGGAGAAAGTGAAGTCGCATGGGGTCCAGGGTGTACTAGCTAGATGGATAAAGAACTGGCTGGGCAACAGGAGACAGAGAGTAGTAGTGGAAGGGAGTTTCTCAAAATGGAGACGTGTGACCAGTGGTGTTCCACAGGGATCCGTGCTGGGACCACTGTTGTTTGTGATATACATAAATGATTTGGAGGAAAGTATAGGTGGTCTGATTAGCAAGTTTGCAGACGACACTAAGATTGGTGGAGTAGCAGATAGTGAAGGGGACTGTCAGAGAATACAGCAGAATATAGATAGATTGGAGAGTTGGGCAGAGAAATGGCAGATGGAGTTCAATCAGGGCAAATGCGAGGTGATGCATTTTGGAAGATCCAATTCAAGAGTGAACTATACAGTAAATGGAAAAGTCCTGGGGAAAATTGATTTACAGAGAGATTTGGGTGTTCAGGTCCATTGTTCCCTGAAGGTGGCAACGCAGGTCAATAGAGTGGTCAAGAAGGCATACGGCATGCTTTCCTTCATCAGACGGGGTATTGAGTACAAGAGTTGGCAGGTCATGTTACAGTTGTATAAGACTTTGGTTCGGCCACATTTGGAATACTGCGTGCAGTTCTGGTCACCACATTACCAAAAGGATGTAGATGCTTTGGAGAGGGTGCAGAGGAGGTTCACCAGGATGTTGCCTGGTATGGAGGGCGCTAGCTATGAAGAGAGGTTGAGTAGATTAGGATTATTTTCATTAGAAAGACGGAGGTTGAGGGGGTACCTGATTGAGGTGTACAAAATCATGAGAGGTATAGACAGGGTGGATAGCAAGAAGCTTTTTCCCAGAGTGGGGGATTAAATTACGAGGGGTCACGAGTTCAAAGTGAGAGGGGAAAAGTTTAGGGGGGATATGCGTGGAATGTTCTTTACGCAGAGGGTGGTGGGTGCCTGGAATGCGTTGCCAGCAGAGGTGGGGGACGCAGGCACGATAGCGTCTTTTAAGATGTATCTAGACAGATACATGAATGGGCAGGAAGCAAAGAGATTCAGACCCGTAGAAAATAGGCGACATGTTTAGCTAGAGGATCTGGATCGGCACAGGCTTGGAGGGCCGAAGGGCCTGTTCCTGTGCTGTAATTGTCTTTGTTCTTTGTCTTTGTTCTTTGGTTGGGGTGTCTAGAACTAGGGGTCATAACTCTTTGGCCTCCTTATCTCGCGAGACAATGGATAAGAGCCTGGAGATGGTCAGTGGAGTGTGGAACAGCGCCTGGAGTGGCTATAAAGGCCAATTCTAGAATGACAGGCTCTTCCACAGGTGCTGCAGAAAAATTTGTTTGTCGGGGCTGTTCCACAGTTGGCTCTCCCCTTGCGCCTCTGTCTTTTTTCCTGCCAACTACTAAGTCTCTTCGACTCGCCACACTTTAGCCCCGCCTTTATGGCTGCCCGCCCGCTCTGGCGAACGCTGGCAACTGACTCCCACGACTTGTGATCAATGTCACAGGACTCCATGTCGCGTTTGCAGACGTCTTTAAAGCGGAGACATGGACGGCCGGTGGATCGGATGCCAGTGGCGAGCTCGCTGTACAATGTGTCTTTGGGGATCCTGTCATCTTCCATGCGGCTCACATGGCCAAGCCATCTCAAGCGCCGCTGACTCAGTAGTGTGTATAAGCTGGGGATGTTGGCCGCCTCGAGGACTTCTGCGTTGGAGATACGGTCCTGCCACCTGATGCCAAGTATTCTCCGGAGGCAGCGAAGATGGAATGAATTGAGACGTCTCTCTTGGCTGTCCAGGCCTCGCTGCCATAGAGCAAGGTACTGAGGGCACAGGCTTGATACACTCGGACTTTTGTGTTCTGTGTCAGTGCGCCATTTTCCCACACTCTCTTGGCCAGTCTGGACATAGCAGTGGAAGCCTTTCCCATGCGCTTGTTGATTTCTGCATCTAGAGACAGGTTACTGGTGATAGTTGAGCCTAGGTAGGTGAACTCGGTAGGGGTCATAGTCTCAGGATAAAGGGTCAGCCATTTAGGACTGAGATGGGGAGAAATTTCTTCTATTATTATGTACTTATTTACTCTTCCATACCGTTTACTATCTCATCCATCTGCATCAGGCCAGTTCTCAGTCGGCTCCCATTGTGGAAGAGCTGGAGTTTCTACCAGGCTAGCATCGATAACATAGCACTTGTATGTTTTAAATCAATAGCTGCAGTAAAATCGCAGAAAAGGTTTCTTAAGCTTTTTTTTTTACATATTGCTAATTTATATTGTGATGTTGAACGCAGAAGTCAAGTTAGGGAGCAGGTAATTACTGGACCAAGGAGTGCAGACATATTTAAACCCCTATTTTACTGTATTTTTATATTGCTATAAATTCCTGTGCCCACATTTATAATGCGAGTTGTCTATGTAGATAGATCATGCTGCAACTGCTGTGCCTCCAGTGGAGAGAGGGTGTAATTACAGTGTGACAGGTTTACATAGCTAGTTTATAATGTAAAAGGGAGGGAGACACATAGGAATCTTTAATGGTTAAAGATGAGAGTTTGACGTAATTTTTAAAAATATATTTCTAATTGAGTTCCTACGACATTGTGGTGTTCAAGGGGAATAACTGGATTGGATTGTGCAGAAGTAAATCCAGCCCCATTTTGAAGTTATGCATTCTGTCCTTATTTTCATACATTTCCATTATAAATACCCGTGTCCATGTTTATAATGGAGACTGTCTTTAGAAACTTGCGACACTGTAATTACAACTGACTGATGGAATTGCTGCAGTGTCTTCAGCGTTGGGGGAGTGTAACTACAGGGCTGGATTTTACGGAGTGCCGAGGCGAGACACTGGTTGGGAGGGGGGAGGAATAAAATTATCAGGGCGGGGGGGGGGTGGTGGTGGGGGGTGCATGGAGCAGGGAAAACTATTCCTATTGGTTGTATGGATGGTGGGAAAGGGTTGAGAGTCAAAGATGCTGAAGTTTGTGGGGGGGGGGGGAAGTCTGGAATTTCAAAAAGTGTTTTTTTGGGGGGATAGGTCAATTTATGTATTGAGTACACAGTGGGGAGGCGGGGTGAAAGGGGATTCAAAGTTAAATTAAACTTTTATTGACTTTTTAAAATCTCTCCTGAAGGGCTTGAAGCCCTTTAAAAATGCGCCGATGCCTGCACAGTGGCGCCAGACACCATTGCCGGAGACGTGGGCGGCGCAGCGGCGCAGTGGTTAGCACCGCAGCCTCACAGCTCCAGCGACCCGGGTTCAATTCTGGGTACTGCCTGTGTGGAGTTTGCAAGTTCTCCCTGTGTCTGCGTAGGTTTCCTCCGGGTGCTCCAGTTTCCTCCCACATGCTAAAGACTTGCTGGTTGATAGGTAAATTGGCCATTCTAAATTTCCCCTAGT